>NC_085000.1:30624596-30677096 GCF_963854185.1 Sardina pilchardus | reverse complement strand
ATAATGGCCATTTTACAATCCTCTGATGCTGGTAGTAGGTGACTGATACAAAGGCCCCATTGTGGGAATGAAAGGCTGGACAGAAGCTATCTCTCTTACTGGGCACCTTTTTGCATTGTAACCACTGAAGTTTTCTAAATTTGTCTAATCGAGCATAAATGTTCTCTCCCTCTCTACTGTTAGCCATTGTCCTGATAGACTGCATTTTTTTAGTCTTTAACAAAAGTAATCTATCCTCTTTTCACTTTTTTTGTCCCATACACCGCTCTTTGTCCTAACAGAATGGCCCTTTTTTAAAGAAACACAACAGGATGCCTTCTTCACACTATTTGCTGTTCTATAAGAGTTGCCATATACTGTAGCATGGGCCAATTGAGGTTTGATGGGACTTCATTAACCTCTTCCTAAATTGCCCAATCAAAGTTTTGTCAAGCCTGAAATTGATGTAATTAGGCAGAAAAAAAACTTGTTTTGTTTCAGCAGCCCATAATTAATTTCCTTTCTGGCACTTTGGACAAGAAAATAAGGTCTGCAATATGGCCTTTGAACAATATCACAATTTTTAAGGCCATTGTTTTAAATTACATTATTCATGAGGCTGAGGAAAAAAGAATTTCATGTAACTATACTGGAAACCATTCTTTCCTGAAGAGTTTCACCATTCATGCACAAATGGAGCAAAGGGGCAGCCCTTCTTTTTTCCATACATGTACTCATAACACGGAGATGATTGCTTTTATTATTGAGATAACAAAGAACAATTTGTGTTTTTAGCTTGATGCTCAGAAACGTTGTGAGTTATCTCTGGTGCCAAATGTGAAAAGCAAAATCTATGTACGTGGATGTGTGGAAGAATACTTAGGCCTGTCTTTCATTATCAAGTATATAATCTTTCAGTTATCTATATGGTCATGTGAGCATTGGAGCTTGTCCATCTCTACAAGCTGCTCTACTGCTGTTTTTTTTGGGAACAATCTTTATATTCTTGCCAAAAACGGATGTGATACTTGGCTTCAAAACCTAATGTGATAGGCTTGCTTCATCTCTTGGCTGGGGTTATTTTTTTTTAATATTACTTGCTGTCATAATTTGTCAAGTTGCTTCATCTTGATTTGACACATCAATGATATTTTGCGATGGTGACAATTATACCCATATATTTAATGATACGACACGGGCCTACGGGGAGAATAATCTAGTCTGATGGAGCTGTTGGTCTTTGATGAAGGTTCATTGTGAAGACATTCATCATCTCCCCGCCCTTCTGCCAGCGCTGTCCACGCGATTTTCAGACACGGCATTTCCTGACGCTCCGCTTCCAAGACGCCGCCACACTCGGCAGTCGGCCCACCCTACCGGCACGTTTCCATATTTCCCATCTCTTCTCAGGAAGAGAGAGAGAGGGAGAGAGAGAGAGACTTCATATGCCCTGGTGAACAAATCCCTGTTTCTGTCACTTCCTGCTCTCAATGTAAATATTAATTTCATGCTTTTCAATTTCAATATGCAATCCTTTTTCTCCAGGTCGGCTCCGTGCAATTCCATTCAGCTGGCTTGCAGCGATGTTGACTGTGAGCAGCTCTTAGTCAGGGGCGCTGTACACAAACGCTGGTGCTAATTTTCAGAAATAAACCTTGGGAGAGAGAGAGGAAAAAGTGTCAGGACAATAACATGTATCGGTCTTCCTTGTCAACACTTAGCTTGAGTAAACGGTTGGCCTCAAAATTTGGCTTCCTTAGAAATTCTATGAAGATGCCAGGTGATCTGATTTCACACAGTGCAGATTTATTACAATTGAGGTGAAAAAGAAAGTGAAAATGAGCTGCTATTGCTGTCACGTCTTTTGTTCCAACCCCCGGAGAAAGTTCCATATCCGTCTGCATAAGCATGGTGTTAATCACAACGCTGTCAAGGATTGGTGTAAATGAACCTGTATGAGCCATATCAACTCTGCTTTATTTTCATGTTATTTTGCCCCGTGCCACTAGGGGGCTGTACTTGCTGTGTGGCTCAGTTGACCTCGGGTCAGCCAAGTTAGGCCATTTAACCTGGTTGAACCTAATCACAGGTGTTGTTGATTGGGAAGCAAACAGTTTTTCGACTGTGCCCGTGTGTTATGTGCCCGTGTGCTATGTTCTATGTATTTTAGCTTAGTGAGAAATCGGTTTGTTATTTTGGTTACATGTATTATGAGTTAATGTTATTGCTGCTGTGTGATTTTAGAAGGAAAATAAACCTTCAAATTATTCTATCGCTGAACTCTCCGTTTGCTATATTGGAGCGCGCTGGGCGCACGTCGGAAACGTTAAGCTATCAACAACCAGTACTACTCAGTTTAGGACTTAGGCAGTACAATTAGGTCGAAAAACTGCTTCGATTTGGATTACGTTTCACAACAGGACGCCGACTTGTTACATTGTGGATTCACGTCTTTGGAAACCACGGATGTGAGGTGGTGGGCAAATGTTTGGAGTTGCCAATTGCTAATTGAGCTGTACCGGAGTGAGCTACGGGGCCAGCGGAATTCCTGCATCATCACACCAGGACATCATTCATCAAAGCCGGCCAACGCTCGATTGGGGTATGTGTTGTGATCAGCGCTGATATATGAATGGCCATGGTAATTTGTGTGCACACATTCGCGTAAACCCAATGCATTGGTAACAGACTCGCAACCGTCTAAAAATAACTTTCTCGTCGAGACGAGTTGTTTGCATAACACAAACTATTTTGCGGACTAATTAAGCCAGCTGACTTTGCGTCGTCATTATGGCTGAAGAGGGAACAGGCCAACTAGGCCATGAGACTGAACTTGAGGGTGCAGAGGTAAAATCTGTAACTGAAAAACGTGTGGGTAAATTAACACCTAAAGCTTTGTTGGAAAAAATAAGCGTTTTAGAAAAGGAAAGAAGGTTTAACTTTGGTAAATTGTCTAAAGCAAAACAATCTATTGTTAAATTGATGGGTGACAAAGAACATGTGAATAAGGTTGAAAATGAGTTAACCGTGTTTAATGAGTTGTGTAACACAATACAGCAGGTGCATACATCTTTATTGGGTATATTGCCTGCTGATGAAGCAAGCAAACATGAAATATGGTACCAAGCTAAAATGTTGAATGTAAAGGAGTTTCTTGTGAGTACAAATCAATGGTTGTCTGGCACTACTGCTTGTCCAGCTACTAAAGTGGGTGATGACCATGATGATGAGGTTAATGATGATTTGCTGGGTCAATCTGAGGCTCAACCTGAACAATCTCAAACTCAAACTGTACAAAGTGAACATGAAATTGGACCAACAGAAGCACACACAGTTGTTGACAACGCTTTAAAGGAACATGAAAGGGATGATCCTCAAACTGTTGATGTCAATGCTGGAAATGGAAAGGAGGTTCATGATGACAATGGAAATGGAGCTGCTGTTGGAAAGGATGAGGAAGAGGAGGAGGAGGAAGAGGAGGATCAGATTCGACCTCAAGACAGCATCTCAAACGTGCAGTCAAGGCACCATGGCTCAAACAGATCGTCAAATAGCAGATCCTCCACTTCTTCAGCCAGACGTAGGGCAGAGGCGGACCAGGCTGCACTCTTGGCCCGAGCTGCTGCTTTAAAGGCTAAACATGCTTTGGATGAACAGGAACTCCTCTTGAGGAGAAAAAGGGAGAAACTTGAGCTGGACACTGAGATAGCTGCCACTTCTGCTAAGCTAGCAGTGCTACAGGTTGGAAGCAGCATCCATTCAAGGCAGTCTGATGGAATGGCTTCCTACTTCAGAAAAGGGACTAGATCTAAGCTCCTGCTCACCTCTCTCAATCCACAGGCCTCAATATGTGTGGCTCCACCCGCACAGCAGCATGAATCTTTGCCACAACAAAGCAATGCTTCACCATCGGTAATGCCAGCTAGCATGCCACATTTGAGGAAAAAACAAGTTGCCGTTTCAGCATCTTTGCCCATACATTTTGCATCACAGCCAACTGTCAGTCACGGCTCTCAACCGCCTCACTTGCAATCAATGCCAACCTTCAGTCAAAGCTTTGAACCCACTCTAGGTCAACAAGTGCAGCAACCCCTGCAAGGCCAAAATCAGACAGCAGGTCTTTACAATCTGCTGCAACAACAGAATGACATAACGGCTCTCCTTGTTCAAATGCAAACGTCACAACTGCTGCCGCGCAGAGAAATTCCAACTTATGATGGAGACCCTCTGCAGTTCAACACATTTATGAAGGCGTTTGAGCACTGTGTGGAAGCAAAGACCAGCTGTAAAGGAGACTGTTTGTATTATCTCGAACAATTCACTAGGGGGCAGCCTAGAGATATTGTACGCAGCTGCCTTCACATGACCGCAGACAAAGGATTTGCTGTTGCTAAAAAGTTACTAAAGGAGCACTTTGGAAATGAGTTCAAAATAACAGCGGCCTACATGGAAAAGGTCACAGGATGGCCAAGCATCAAGACTGAAGACACCAAAGCGCTCAAAGCTTACGGGCTTTTCCTCCGTGAGTGTTCCAATGCTATGGAAGATCTTCAGTACTTGGAGGAACTTAACATGCCAGCAAACATAAAGATTCTCAGTCAGAAGCTTCCATATAAACTAAGAGACAAGTGGAGAGCAAAGGCATGTGACATACTGGAGAAAACTTGTCGAAGAGCTAGATTCTCAGACCTTGTTCAGTTCATCGAGCGCCAGGTCAGAGTCATTTCAGATCCAGTCTTTGGTGACATACAGGATACTTCACCTGTCCTCAAAGGAGTTCCAAAGGTGAGCAAGCTACAGGTGAAACCACAGCTGAGAAGAAACAGCTTTGCAACACAGGTGGTCATTGAGGATGGATGCGGCAAATCAGATGGTGACCAGAAGGAAAAGGCTCTCAGCAAAGTGACTACCTTCACTAAAACTACCTCTGTCTTCTGCCAGTATTGTGCTGCTGGTGGTCATGTTTTAGACCAATGCTTTAAACTGGGAAGAAAACCACACAGGGAGAAACTGGACTATCTAAAGGAGAAAGGTCTGTGTTTCAGTTGTTTGTGCACAGGACACTTGAGCAGGAATTGCGACAGGCGCATCACTTGCAAAAAGTGCAACCGAACGCACCCCAGTGTTTTGCACATTGAAGAAAGGGTTTCTTCTAAGGATGAGAAGAATAGTGAGCGATCAAAGACATCTGAGAGCTGCACAACATCCTCCGCTTGTGGTCTTACAGGGGCTGGCCACTGCAATGGAATTCTTCCCATTTTGCCTGTTAAGGTGAAATGCGCAAAGGGAAACAGGGTTATTGAAACCTATGCTTTTCTGGACCTAGGGAGTACAGGAACTTTCTGCACCAGGAAGCTTGTTGACAAGTTGAACATGGAAGGACGCAAATTCAGAATTCATATCCGCACCTTGGGCCATAACAACTCAATAGAAAGTTCTATCGTTGACAGTCTGGAGATTTCTGGATTGTGTGGTGAGAGCTTCTATCCACTTCCCAAAGTGTGTACCCAGAAAGAGATGCCCGTCTCTACAGCCAACATAATCAGTGAAAGGGAGCTGAGAAAATGGCCTTATTTAGACAGCATAAACATTCCACACATAAACGCTGACGTGGATCTGTTAATTGGCACGAACGCCTCCAAGTTGATGGAGCCTTGGGAGGTGATTAACAGTTGTGAAGGTGAAGATGGACCCTACGCGATCAGAACCCTACTGGGGTGGGTGATATATGGTCCGTTACAGGAAAGTAGCGACTGTGGAAGTGACCATCCTTCATTTTATGCAAACAGAATTGCCATTGACCAAATTGAAGAACTGTTAACTAGCCAGTACAACTATGACTTCAATGAGCAAGCTTCTTCAGAACAGGAGGAAATGTCAAGAGAAGAAAAGAAGTTTATGGAGATAATGGAAAGCTCCGCTCAGCTTCAGAACGGACACTACACATTTCAATTGCCTTTCAAACGGAAAGATGTTTTGATGCCAAACAACCTCAGTGTTGCTATGCAACGTGTTCGTGGTTTGAAAAGAAGACTTCAGAAGGACGTAAGCTTTCATGAGGAGTACAAAAACTTTCTTGCTGATGTCATTAGCAATGGCTACGCCGAAGAGGTGCCGCAGCATCAGTTAGAAACACCAATAGGGAAGGTGTGGTATATCCCGCACCATGGTGTGTACCATCCACGGAAGGGAAAGCTACGAGTGGTGTTTGACTGTGGAGCAGAGTACAAAGGGGTCTCTCTCAACAGTCAGCTCTGGCAAGGACCGAACCTCACCAGCTCGTTAGTTGGAGTTCTCATGAGGTTCAGACAGAAACCAGTGGCTATAATGGCGGACATACAGGCTATGTTCCACCAAGTTAAGGTGGCAGAGGAACACCGGGACTACTTAAGATTCTTGTGGTGGCCTCAAGGTAACCTGGAACAAGATCTTGTAGAGCATCGAATGACCGTCCATTTATTTGGAGCAGTTTCATCACCCAGTGTTGCCTGTCTTGCTCTTAGAAAAACCAGGCCTACTTTCCATCAGAAGTGATCGAAACGGTCAACCGAAACTTCTACATGGATGATTTGCTGAAGAGTCTGCCCTCTGAGGAAAATGCAGTCACCATGGTTAAGAACCTTACAACCATTTGCAGAAAAGGAGGTTTTACCCTCACTCAGTGGATTAGTAATAGTCGAGAAGTGCTTCAAAGCCTCCCAGAGGATCTCAAGTCCAAGAACCTGCATGAGCTTGATCTGGACAGGGATAAGCTGCCGTTAGACAGAGCTTTGGGTTTGCAGTGGTGTATCGAGACGGACACTTTCAAATTCAAGCTGAAAGTCAAAGAGAAGCCGCCAACCAAGCGAGGTATGCTATCCATCATCAGTTCTATCTACGATCCATTGGGATTCCTGGCACCTTTTGTACTCCCCGCCAAGCTGCTGTTGCAGGAGTTATGCAGGATGAAGTGTGATTGGGACGATCCAATACCTCCAGCTTTCCAGCAGAAGTGGAAAAAATGGCTGACGGATCTTGAGAAGGTGGCATATTTCAAGATCTACAGATGTGTTAAGCCTGAAGGATTTGGGAGGACTGTCAGCGCCCAATTACATCACTTCGCGGACGCAAGCGAGAACGGATATGGTACGGCTACTTACCTGAGGATGCAGAACATGGATGAGCGGGTTCATGTTGCCTTCCTATTTGGCAAAGCCAGAGTAGCTCCCCTGAAGCCGGTCACAATTCCCCGTTTGGAACTCACCGCTGCCGTTGTTGCAGTAAGAGTGGACAAGATGCTTCAATCGGAGCTCCAGCTTCCACTGAAGAAGACCTGCTTTTGGACTGACAGCACATCAGTTCTTAAGTATATAAGAAACGAGGACCGAAGATTTCAAACCTTCGTCGCAAACAGGGTAACCACCATCAGGGACAACTCAGAAGTTGAACAGTGGAGATACATTCCCACATCCCTGAACCCTGCTGATGATGCTTCACGTGGATTGAAGGCAGAAGATCTTGTGAAGCAAAGATGGATGGAAGGCCCAGAATTCCTACGGGAACCTGAAGAAACGTGGCCAACATTTCCTGTGGATGCAAGTGTCGCTGCTGACGACCCAGAAGTAAAGAGAAATCTGACGGTCAATGCAATACTTGTTGACACCAATGCCACATCACAACTGATGACCCATTTCTCTGATTGGCAAAGATTAAAGGTTGCAGTTGTATGGCTTATAAAGTTGAAAGGAACTTTGCTCAAACTGAGTAAGAAGAGAAAGGAGTTGGAGCTTGCAAGCACCAGTGCTACTAGAGCAGCAAGCTTGGATGTGCAAAAGGAGATGCAAGCTTTCTCAACATCACTTGGGAATCAGAAGGTGACGCTGGAAGATCTCTTGGAGGCTGAGAACTCCATAATTGCTTTTTGCCAGCAAGAGAGATTCCCCACTGAATTTGCTGCACTAACCTCTGGCAAGCCACAAGTGCCAAGAAGTAGCAGCATCTTCAAATTGGATCCAGTTCTAGATGGAGGACTTCTACGAGTTGGGGGACGGCTGAATAAGGCAGCAATCCCTGAGGACATTAAACATCCCCTCATCTTGTCAAAAGACCAACACATCTCCGACCTTATTCTCCGTCATATCCATCTACAGCTCGGACATGGGGGCAGAAATCATGTCCTTTCCGCTACAAGGAGAAAATACTGGATAACGAGTGGACCTACTGCAGTGAGGAAGATCATATCCAGATGCCTCATCTGTAAGCTCCATGGTGGAAAGACCGGTGTGCAAAAAATGGCAGACCTGCCAGAAGAGAGAGTGGTTCCTGATCTACCGCCATTTACTAACGTTGGCGTAGATTACTTTGGGCCAGTTGACGTGAGAAGAAGCCGTAGCATCGTAAAAAGATATGGAGTGGTTTTCACTTGTATGACGAGCAGGGCTGTGCACCTGGAAGTGGCCTATTCTCTTGACACAGACTCGTGCATCAACGCATTGCGTAGGTTCATCTGTCGAAGAGGACAAGTCTCGCACTTAAGATCCGACAATGGCACCAACTTTGTCAGTGCAGAAAGAGAGCTGCGAGAAGCCTTAGCCTCTTTGAATCATGACCGCATTGAAAGAGCCTTGTCCAAGAGAGGAGCTTTAACCCTCCAGCTGGATCACATCACGGTGGTGCTTGGGAGCGCATGATCCGGATGATCAGGAAGATTTTGTGCTCTGTGCTCCGTCAGCAAACCTTGGATGACGAAGGGTTCCATACTGTGCTCTGTGAGGCTGAAGCTATGCTCAACGATCGCCCCATCACAAGGCTATCAGAGGACCCTAATGACCTTGAGGCGTTAAAGCCAAACCATCTGCTACTCCTCAAAGGCAAACCAGTTCTCCCACCAGGACTGTTCAACAAAAGGGATGTTTACGCAAGGAGAAGATGGAAACAAACTCAATACATCTCGGATCTCTTTTGGAAGAGGTGGATCCGTGAGTACCTTCCGCTTTTACAGGAGCGCCAAAAATGGAACCAGGAGAAGAGAAGTTTTGTTCCTGGAGACCTAGTCATGGTTGCAGACTCCTCAGCACCACGTGGGTCATGGATGCTAGGAAGAGTTCTCGAAACCTTCCCTGATAAGAGAGGTCTGGTACGTGTGGTTCGTTTAAAAACCAAAACAAACATAATTGAACGACCCATAACCAAAATATGCTTGCTTAACGAAGCTAAGGGATAATTGGTTCCCATTTAAAAATGAGGTCTATATATATTTACACATATACATTTTTATTTTTTATTTTCTTGGTATTCATGGCTCATTTAACATTGTTGGTGTAATTGCTCTGGTAGACGCAATTAGGGGCTGGTGTGTATGAGCCATATCAACTCTGCTTTATTTTCATGTTATTTTGCCCCGTGCCACTAGGGGGCTGTACTTGCTGTGTGGCTCAGTTGACCTCGGGTCAGCCAAGTTAGGCCATAGAGAGCCGAAGTCACGCCCTTCTACTTCCGGTCTATGGGACCTATTTTACGATTTTTTATGCATGGGAGTCAATGGAGAGATAACAATTATTTTTTGGTCCCGTTCGAGTTGGACCGTGCATTTTACATATGATGTGTGGGAATTTAAAAGATAATTTTTCACATTAATAAAGTTCTGTTTTTCATTAGACTTTAAAAGTTATCTAAGTTTTGTGCGAATCCGTTCAGTGGACTACATTTCTCGTCTCAAACGATGCACGTCACCAACTGAGCCACCAACTAGCAAACGAGAGGCTGGCTAGTTAGCTAGCTATTATGCTAGTTAACGGTTACATCTTGCTGCCAGCTAAGTCACTTAACAGTAGTGTTTGTACAGTCTATGAATGAAATACAACTTATCTGATGTGTTTAATCCTCTGACTCATGATATTTTCATCGGCAAGGGGGAAGCTCAAATAAGACCTGTTGCTGGCGCCCGTGGCTGTGAATTGGTCTAACGTCACTAACGCGACTGATGTGTTTGTAGTCGTTGGCAACACGATCTTTCACAATGTTGTAATTCACTAGTTACGACATACTTTTCAAATGTCTTTACATGAAAAATTGTCATTAAAATTGACAAACATCATATGGGTAATTCAAGGCACAAGACAATCGGGACCAGAAAATAATTTATATTTCTCCATTGACTGCCATTGAAAAAAAATCCAAAGATAGGTCCCATGGAGGCAATCGGAAGGGGCGGGACTTCGGCTCTCTATTTAACCTGGTTGAACGTAATCACAGGTGTTGTTGATTGGGAAGCAAACAACAGTTTTTCGACTGTGCCCGTGTGCTATGTGCTATGTATTTTAGCTTAGTGAGAAATCGGTTTGTTATTTTGGTTACATGTATTATGAGTTAATGTTATTGCTGCTGTGTGATTTTAGAAGGAAAATAAACCTTCAAATTATTCTATCGCTGAACTCTCCGTTTGCTATATTGGAGCGCGCTGGGCGCACGTCGGAAACGTTAAGCTATCAACAACCAGTACTACTCAGTTTAGGACTTAGGCAGTACAGAACCTCTTGGAAGAGGTGCTACAAGGAAAGACTGTGATGACTTCTTTTGCGGGTGCAAAGAATGCCGTAGCATCCACCTGCCTTTACAGCAGGACCACAGGAATAACACGGGACAAATTGCACTGGACGTCAGCTGTGTGGATGCATAGACGTGTTGTGTTGTGGCCTCTGACTCAACACCTGCTCCATTCCAGCAGGCCGTGCGTAAATGCTTGGTACGTCAGGAGAATGGACAACATTTCATTTCATCTCTGTTTTTTTTAGAGAGATGTTTTGCTCTTTTCATGGCGGAAGGCACTAATTTGGCGTTGCAACCCACTGACGTTTGGTCTGTTTTTCCCTCCCATCTGTGATGCCATCCCTGAATCACTGCATAGCTAGCCCCTCTAAAAGCAGGTCCAAAACTGGTTGTTATTAGGTGTTATTTCCTGATTAGTCTATTGCAAGGCTGCCGGAAAACAAATGTCAGTAGCCCCCCCCCCCCCCCCCCCCCCTTCTCTGTGCCGTCCCAGAGATGTAGACATACTGGGTTCTTTATTGAGAGCACCCAGACACAGACATCTATTTACCTTTTCCTTATTTCCTCTTGAAACCCTCATATCCCCACTCTCATTCAGTGCTGCTAAACGGCAGGATTCCTCTGGGACAGACAAACCACAGAGGCAGCAGGCAGGATCTCTCTCTCTCTCTCTCTCTCTCTCTCTCTCTCTCTCTCTCTCTCTCTCTCTCTCTTCTCTCTCTCGCTTTTGCACACTGTAGCCTTTTACCCAATACACACACACCCACACCCACACACACACAAACAAAGGCACACTCGAACACCCGCACGCGTGTACGCCAACAACAAAGGCTCTCCATGGCCCATACACATGCCCCTCTCTGACAAGCACCTCTGAAAGCATTTCCCAGAGGTCTAATTACGGGGAGTGTTTGCTGTTGGGATGCTGAGAGGACTGAGACGATGGAGAGTTGCTCTCGGAAGGAACCCCCTCCCCCCACCGACCTCCACCACTACCACCACCACCACCACCACCACCTCCACCACCTCCACCATTCTCACAGGTGCAAGGGGTGCATTTACCCACCTCCCACCCCCAGGACTATGAGACTGTGGAAGGTTTCCATCGGAAGTAACCCCCCCTCCTAATCCCCCCTCCCCCCTTTCCTCCACCCTCACTGGGGGACGTTCACAGCAAGGCTCCATGTCCGTTCCCCGGTGCTCAGACTCTCCTCCGCACTGCCACCTCTGAGCCAGTGACCTGTGTGGGGGGGGGGGAGCAGCAGGGATTTGTACCAGACACACGTCCTCTCCCTGGGAGAGAGTTGAACTTGTGCGGTCATGGTTACGCCTCTGTGGCTTCTGTCACTCTTTGTGTGTGTTTGCTTGCGTGCGTGCATGCGTGTGTGTGTGTGTGTGTTTATACGAGAGATGTGTGTACTTGAGAGAGACAGAGTGAAAGAGAGAGAGAGTTAGTGAGCCTGTTACTGTATTCATAGTTGTCCTTCACAGGTTTAGTTTGTACTTCTCTGCTGTTTGGCAGAGAACGTGCTTTAGCTCCTGTAATGCGGTGTCTCAGGGCTAAGTAATACTGTAAAGCTCTGTTTCAGAGTGCACAGGGCAGTTTACTGAGAGTGTGCCTGCTAGAAGCCTTTGAGCTCTTTCTGTTCGTCTTACACAACTTTACCTGAACTCCACAGTGATTTGTTTCTTCTGCTGTGAAATGAAGGTCATATGATACAGATATACAGTATATATACGCACTCACACACACACCCACACAACACACCCACACTCACCCACACACATACTCCCACACAACACACCCACACCCACACAACACACCCACACACACCCACACACCTACTCCCACACAACACACCCACACTCACCCACACACAACACCCCCCCCCCCACACACACACACACACACTCCCACACAACACACCCACACTCACCCACACAACACACCCACACACACCCACACACACACACACACACACACACACACGCACATGCACACATAAAGACATCCATAGACACACAGATTCACAGACACATACTGCAGGTACACGCACAAAGTCACATAAAGACACACATGCACACACACTTGCACATGCAAACAGACCATTAGACCATAGAGAACATTATCTGATCGTGCCGTTTGTATCCCAGCTGAACATCTTCACCGTAGATGGCATTAGATATGTATCTTTTTGAAATCATTCGTTTCTCCCACGACCAGAGAGCTTAAATAATCATGACTCTGCCCCGGGGACTACTTTTCTAGAGGGATGGAGTTTTTAATTAGATAAAAAACTACTTCTCCAATTTGCAGCCTGCCTAAGCATATCGCTGCACAGTGCACCCGGCGGCTGTGTGCTCTGCGCTGGTGGAGGGCGTCCTGTGCATTCCGCTAATCTGCACTGGACGCCTCACCGGGGGAGTTTCAGATGTGTTACCTCGCGACTGTGGGGCAAGTAACGTGTGTGTGTGTGTGTGTGTGTGTGTGTGTGTGTGTGTGTGTGTGTGTGTGTGTGTGTGTGTGTGTGTGTGTGTGTGTGTGTGTGTGTGTGTGTGTGTGTGTGTGTGTGTGTGTGTGTGTGTGTGTGTGTGTGTGTGTGTGTGTGTGTGTGTGTGTGTGTGTTTATGGATGTGTGTGTATTTGCACCTGCATGTGTGTGATCTCCTATCAGATTTCAGAGGCATGATGATACAGATCTCTCACACATGTGTCTAGAGATTTGGTACTTTCCTGTCCATAGATAGAAGCAACGCCTGTGAATATGTTTGTATGAATAAGTCATCGTTTTCGTTTTAATCAATTTAGCAGATGTCTTTCTGTTAGCTGTCAATCAAACAGACCAAGCCATATTACTCACGGTAAATAATCCATGAGAATTAATGAATTTCATGAATGAATTTGACAGTATACTGTATGCGTCGCTCCTCACAGTGTTGTGCTGCTGTTACATGTAAAGGCCAAGGGAGGGTTTCTGAAGAGGCCTCAGGGCTGTCATTACTGACAGGGTGTGTGTGTGTGTATGAAGAGCCTGCTGATGTGGTAAAGCATCCCTCCTTCACACGTGGCTCTCACACTCCTTCTCCATTACCTGTCACACACATGGCGGTTGACCCCTGACCCCATTGAGTTGGGCCACCGCTTATTCAGTCCTGAGCTCCATAATTTGCAGTGAAGCCTCTCGAGTAACCCAATAATTCAGCAATGAATCAATTGTGCTGGTGAGGATGGATTGAACAGTAGCAATCTTGCAGTAGCAATAGTGGTTTTGCTTTCTCTCTCTCTCTCGGTCTCTCTCTTTGTCTGTTTCTCTCTCTCTCCATCTTTGAGCATACACTTCAGCGTCACATATGAAGTGAAAATTAGGGGTGTAAAAAATAACCGATACATATCGATATTCGTTTTTAACCTGTAAAAGACGACTACATCGATGCATCAATCCTCGTTTCGAATTTTTCATGACATGAATCGGTTATTGTTTCGATTTAAAAGAAACAAATCGGTTCACATTCGCAAACGTTTCTGACTTGACCGTCTCTTATGAAATACTCGATTTCCTGGCCTGGTGCGTGGCTGTGTGCATCCCAATTTTGATTTGAGAACAATGACAGCCTCTCATTGGTCAAAGATGGCATAGCCTATCACGTTCTTCTATCCATTCCAACGAAACGTGCCCTGGACGTGCCTGAAGGAATGAGATGCTAGTCTTCCTCAGAAAAGATTTCTGACAACTCCGAACCTATATTCAACGCGCCGGCGAGACTTAAATCCAAAGTTTGGAAGTCGTTTGGCTTTTTCAAAAGAGAAGGTCTCTTTATATGGCTCTGGTTCTATCTCTCCCGTTGTCAAGCGGGCATATCCCAGGATTCTGATTAACTTTGACTTTGAAAGATCGCTACTTTTATAGCCTACATGGCATCCAACTAGCTACAATCCACCTCCGTCATATGCTACAATGTTACTATGGTTCTGCACGTCTGTATTTCAGCTTGGATGCAACGTGACAGTTCATTTAAACTTCGCAACGAGTTTGGCGAATTAATATTCAAGTGTGATACGGGAACTACTTCAAAGGTAGCAGGTTATACGAAGTTAATGGCCACCCCATCAGCCAATCAGAGAAGAGAATTCCATTGTTGAGGGAGATAAGCAGAGAATCATTTATTCTTTTACATGAGAAAAGGCCAAGGGCAAAGCACTGCTTTATTTTCTTTTGTAACGACACCTCTTTGGTCTTTAATTTTTTTTATGCAACATATACAGAGATATGTGTTTCTTCTGTTTATTTCTTTATGGTGTCCTCAGTGTGTGCCATTACTAAAATATTATATGAAAAACCTCACCTTTTCACAATAAAATGTTTTGTCATGTTCATACATCAAGTTGTTTGTCCTATTGATAACCATTAACTTGATCATGTAAAATGTGCACAATTGTAAAGTGAATGTGCACAATGAAAAATAACTTTCAGAATGCTTTCGATTATTGAACCGCATCGAATTGCATCGAATCGCATCGAATTGAATCGTACCGAATCGTTTGCTATTAACATGTATCTTTTTTTGAATCGTATCGTGACAATGTATCTAGATGCGAATCGTATCGTCTTTCACATGAGAGATTCACACCCCTAGTGAAAATATATCTATGTATTTTTTGTAACCACCAGCACATATTGTATTCATATACTAATACTAATGTAGATGGCACTAAAAATAAAAGTGCCGCTATCGTGTAGTCCATGAGTTCTCAGCCAGATGCATCTTAGCTGTGTTCTTTGTAGAAAAGTGGCAACTCAACAATTCATGCATGCTGCGGTCATGATTATTTATTAAAAGGGCCAAGATAAAGGTAATATTTGCAGAGTTCATTTCAGTCGTTTGGTGTAGCAAACAAGCAGTTGAGTATGCCAAGGACAATGGCGCTTTTGTCTCAAGGCATCATTCTCCACGTTAGAACCCAAGAACAGGAAAATCAAACCACCTCAGGATTTACTGGTTTTGGAATGTCCAGTCAGCACATGCTTGCCACTAGGGGAACCACTAATAACAACACGTCCCCATTCCCAACACATTTGTTCTCCACTGCTGGAGCAGCTGATGGCTTGTGTCAGCAATCTGCCACATGTTTGCACATTAGCACATGCTGTATGTCAAATGAATACCCATGTTAAACCCAGGCCATGATCCGCCCGCTCAGCATGAAGATGCCTTACAGATGAACAGTCATAACAGAGCATGATGTTACTACAGGCCATAGATCTGATGTAGAATTGCAGTCTTTACACTTAGAATGAACCTCCAGTCCCTATTATGATGAGGACATTATCCAGTGAGGATCCAGTGGAAAGCCATATGACAGCCCATCTGTGGCATGTAGGCCCATAGGCTACATGACAGACTTTTATTGCCACAATGATGCCAGATTGGAAATGGCAAAACATCTGCAGTATCACAGCATTCACAATTGCAACACAAATTGCACACCCACAACACACACAGCACATCATAGTATACACACTCAATCACTCCAGATCAGTGCGCACAGCAAGTGTATAACAGTAGGTATAGAGTATACTAGGTGACTTGGCACAGTCTAATTTGAAGGCAGTGTTGAGATACACGTCCCACGATATTTCAGGCCCCGAAAGCAGGCCGTCTCTGGGAAGAAGTGTCTTTTCTGGTCACCCGTAAGCAGCATCCAGATGCAGGGTGTCTTCTGCCAAGTATAAATAGTCCTTCATAGGCAAGTGATGTATTGCAGGGCACAGAATGAAAAGCCACAGTCAAGGTGTTTGTTCTAGTTCATCACCAACAGATGTCACTAATGAGTCTCCTCTACCTCTCCTATAATCTCTCTCTCTTTCTCTCTCCTTCTTATTCGCTCTCTCTCTCTCTCTCTCCTTCTTATTCACTCTCTCTCTCTCTGTCTGTCTATCACCTTCTCTCCTTGCTATGCTGTGCCGCACTGCTACTTCCCAGCTTAGCATTTCCTGCTTTACATTCTGTTTATTTGTGTTTCCTTGGACACATTTCAGAACATCCCATGGGCGGAGAACACCTGATTGCTTGTGTCTCCCACCGGCGTGTGATTGTGATTCTTTCTGCCCATACAGAAGGCCATAGTTCTGTGCTGTCAGTGTCAAGCCGGCCTCACCACGTTAGAGCCACTCTAGTTGCAATAATATAATGAGTTACATTTGTATAGCGCTTTTCTCAGACTCAAGGCTGGGCCAAAGTTGCCCTCTGAGCCACGCTCACGACTAGCATTATGAGACTCTGAGATGATGGTCTGAGACACGAGACCTGCACGGTTGCCAGGAGCAAGGCCACGTGTTAAGGAAACCCGCTCACAGGAGGCTTTTCTGTGTAGTTAAACTGCTTTAGAATTTACAGACTTCTTGTCGTGCCACACATACACACACGCATACACAGACACACACACACGCACGCGCGCACGCACGCACACACACACACAGACACACACACACACACACACGCATACACAGACACACACACACACACACACACACACGCATACACAGACACACAGACACACACACACACACACACATGCGCACACACACACACACACACACACACACACACACACACACACACACACACACACACACAGACACACACACACACACACACACACACACACACACACACGCACACACACACACACACACACACACACACACACACACACACACACACACGCACACACGCACACTAGCACACTTGACTGGCAATAGGATTCTATTAGCTTCTCCTGAGCTGAACTGTGAGATTTGAGGCTGTAGTAGCAAGAGACAATATCACACATGGACAGGCACTCTTAATTATGCAGCTTGATTATATTCACCTGCGGTGGAGTCCTTGCAGCAGGATAAGAAAAGAGCAGCGCGGCCTTGACTGTCTAATCAGTCTAAATTTTATTCACTAACTTTGTTGAGATTTTTCAACTGCGGCTTTGCCCCCAGACCAAGAAACAGTATCAAACAAAAAGATTTGCTGCCTACTTTCACTTTTGAGATTAAATTTCTCTGGTTAGGATCGCAACCTTCATTTTCTCTTAGTCTTTTTCCCACAAAAAGACTAAGCAAGTTAAAAAAAATGCTGTGCTTTACAACCTGAAACGGAGACAGCTAGCATCTTTTCCTTGGGCCTTTCTACCAGTCACTCTGACAGGCTGTCTCGGTTTGAAAGAGAGGGAAACTTTGCTGATGGAAAAGTTCACTCTTCTCTCTCTCTCTCTCTCTCTCTTTCTCTCGGCCTCGCTCTAAAGCAGTGGTGGCGAGTGACCGGTCCACTCGGACCACGGTGGGAAAAGCAGCAGTGAAGGACAATGTCACGTGGAGTACAATAAACAGCCAGCAGCTGTTGGATGGTCACTGACCTCGCCGTGTGTAGGAACTTTTATGCTGAAGGGAATGGAAGCTAAATGGGAAAATGCACTCATAACAATGAATGGTGAAAAAGGCAGTGTTTTTACTGTGGACCCAGTGGGGAAATGTGTTTGAGCAACACAGTTATGGCCAGTGAAATTGTTATAGCAACAGTTATCCAGAATGTAATTTTGCAATTTGCAGTTGTTGTATTTTTAGAGACTGAGGCCATATTGTATGGGAGGCGGTTGAGGAGCTCAGGTTAATGAGCTCTGGCTTTTATCAAAAGTGTAGCGTCTGTGTTCACATCATTCCTTAAGTATGCTATTATTGCTATCTCTAATGCACACTAGGCATAAGGGCTTGCAGGTGTGCTGGTGCACACTAACTATCATTGCTTTATATATTCCTTTTGTACATCCATTATCTGTTGGTTTTGTGCAGTTCTTAAAGACTGCATGGGGAATGGAGCAGGATGTTTACTTAGGGTTTTTCCATTTGCTATAGTCATATGTTTTGCTTATATAACTAGATCAAGACACATGTAAACAAAGGGAGCAGAATTTTTGGCAGGTTGAGATCATGTTCTTGAAAAAGAAATCCTTTAAACAGCAAAAATAAGATGGCTTCCCAGCAAGATTGGGATGACCTTTAACGATGGATGTGAGTGCTTCGATTGTTAATAACACGATCATCTAATTATCATCCCTGAGCGGAGTCCTCGCTCCATGATACAGGCAGGGTCAAGAGCAGGCTTCACACTCATTCTCATCTATGGCCACCCAAGAAGCATAAAATGCCATCTTAGACAAAAGACAGGATGACAGCGGCTGATTCCATCCCTGATTCGGCCTGTGAAGTACTTGTGACGCAGCCCTTTCCATCTGTTGTTTCATAAAGGAAAGATAATTAAAAAATAAGTCCTTTTACAGGAATTTACGGCAAGTCGTAAACGTTAGTTATTACTGTAACATTTTCATTTTAATCTCTGCTAAGTGTTGATGGATAATAAAAATGCTGAGCCCATAAAGCATTGCACAGTTATAATGACTTGGACGCCAGCCAGTAAGCTCTTCATCCGTTTGACAGTGCATAGTCCGAGGACAGTACAGTGAATCCATCCCTGTAAAAAACCTTCGAAGGGTAAACAGAGACTGGCTATAACTCAACATGGCGCGGTGGAAAAATGGAGTGCCTATCACAGAGAACATGCAACATGGAGGCAAAGGTTGATTTCCTGGCGTGCATCATATTCACCAAAGGAACCACTCTGTGGAACAGAGTGCATTGTGGTTTAATGGAAGATTAATTGTGATAATTTATAAATATTATAAAATGACACCCTTTAAGAGGATTACAAAATGATAATTCCATATCTCATAAATATCTATGAGACAAGTTGCATCCATTTATGCATAAACCATGAATTAACTTGTTGGAAAGCTTTAAAATTCAGTCCAACGTGTGTTATGGAAGCCTAATTATGAATCATTAAGACCTGGCCAGCAAGGCCATACAGCAGCATGCTAATTAATTGCTGCACATTGCTGTCACCCAACACACCATTTGGGGCCGGGGTGGTGTGCCAAACGACGCCTCAGTCCAAGGACTTAGGACACAATGCATAATCTATCTAGCTCACGCTCACTCGTGTTTGCCTCTGGTGGTGGTGGGTTAAAACATGTCGAGACATCCTTCAAGCTCATGCTCCCAGCAAATGAATCAGTGGTTTCAGTGACTTGATACACCGCATCTCGGAGGAGGCCGATCGTAACCCGGGTGCTGTGATTGGGGAATGGAGTGCTCAGAGTGTTCTTAGCACGATCCACTTGGAGGATTTCGAGCACTGCGAAGGCAGCAGGCGTGCGTGTGCTTAGAAACTCATCTCAACATCGAAGTCATCCCAGTGAGACCACTTAGTTTGTTCCCTTCAAATTGACAGGAAGTGTTGTGTTGTCTGACGGGGAGAAAAAATACAATTAAACAAAAAAAAGTGTTGTATTTCTTTTGTGGAACAAGGTCACAAGTTTGATTGGATTTTTATTTGAATCAGGTAAATGTCAGTATTTAGCAAATAAGCTTTAAGCAGCTCTTCCATTCTGCTTCTTTCTTTCTTGGGCTTCTCTCTCTTTCCTCACATACACACCCTCAGTTCTCTCTCTCTCTCTCTCTCCCTCCCTCCCTCCCTCCCTCTCTCTCTATCACTCTCCCACCCAGCAGCACTGTGTAAGCTTCAGGGGGCTGTGTATGGGAAAAGTTTAATTAGTTTTCCAAATGACTCCAGCGAGTAGGATGACAAGCATTCGCTCCCTTTTAAGCAGCTGTGCTTTTGTGTGCAGGGGTTGTTACTTGTTCTCATGTGGATTACATTTTACCGCCTAACGCAGGCACAATCTCTCTGCATGCCCGAACACCCCTCACTCACCCCTTTTTTTGGCGGAGAATTGATGGAAGCAGGACTGACTGAGGTAGAATTCTTTCATTAGTGCGTACATATGTACACCTTCGCAATCCGGCTCTGTCTTCGTCCCACTCAGAGGCAAGAGAAGAGTTCTATTCTGAGACGGAGTCGTGACTGGCCACAGACTTCTCCCCAGATAATTGGCACATAAACTTTTTTGTGCTTACCAAAGTGGAAGTCTAAAATGATACGTCCCGTGGTAAACTGGCTGGGGGCTTTGTCGCTTCTACTGTAATAAAATAACATTAACGTCTCTGACGGAGAGAAAGTTTTAAACCTTTGTCTGTTATTGAACATTTAGGGTTGGTCTGAATGCAACAGTTATAGGCAACAAACTGCTTGATGGCAGCCTAGATGTAACCTCTCTGAACTGAATTGTTCAAATTTCTTTCTCTATTTTATACTGTTTATCTCTGTCACACTTAACAAGGCCATTTTCTCCACAATCGACTCCAATTGTTTTTTGTATTTTACCTCCCCCGCTTCATAAATTATTAATGTATACCTTATATGAAATCATATTACAGTGGAAAACCACTATCAAACTGACGCATTCACAGAGGGTGTCCGTAGATGAAATAGATAATATCCCCCTGGTGCAAAGTGTTCCCAGATATGGTGTGCAGACAGCATAAGCATAAACAGAAAGGGGTCAGTTAGGTGAAAAACAAAACAAAATAAAACAAACAAACAAACAAAAACAACCATGGGAGAAGAAAACCCAAAGCTATTGTATGGTGCAATTGGGAAGCTATAGACAACTGTGAAATGTTCTCTGTCGTTCCGAAAGGGCATTAAGTGGCAGAGTTAAGCCGACCATTTTGTCTCTGCCTGGCTTTATTGACTGTGTTGTTAAGGTTGGCTTTTAGGCCCTGATGGCTTAAGAAAACATTGCCGTTCCCTCCACAAATGTCAGAGCTATCTGTTCCTTCCTCTTCTTGTTTTATTTTTATTTTCCCCTCGCGACTCCACATTACATTTACGTCTAGCCCACGGGTAGAAACAAATAGGAGAGGCAAACACCTCAAGCAAAAGCCTATATGACATTTAAAAGCCTCTGCAAATGTTAGCCTCAGTGGTTTTGGATTTGATTTCAACCCAGAAACAGGCCCTTCTATATACGTCTGCTGCTATACGTACCATCTCGAACAGCCATTCTGTCTGAATGTTAGGAAATCATATAGGCATAAAGTGGCGGATGGCGGATAACTGATGAGTTTTGTTCTTTCTTGAAGTTTTAATTCACCAGATGGCATGTACAGAAGAGATGCTGTAGTTGAGGTTTGAGTTCTGAAAAGAGTGTCTGTTCTGACATATGAGCCTGGTAATTCAGGGAAGATCTGTGACGATGTTGTTGTTGATGGGAAGATGTGTGACCTGTGATAAGACCACAAGATGGAGTCCACAATTCAATTTTAGTTCCGTAAGAGTTTGTGGAGCCGACCGCATTTACAGACCTAACTCCTGTGCTCCTGAGGCACTGTGTTGATTGGCTGAGGCTGTTTATGGCCTTTGTGTTTATCTCCCAAGCCAGGACTGTGCATGGACACCAGAGGTCCGTTGAGTTCCAACACTCAATGGACAATTGAGGAGCAGTGTGCTGAATTTGACGGCAAAACCCCCATGAGCTTCAACTTGTGGCCTGCACCTTTAAGCAGAGGAAACCTTACCTGAATTTAAATTTCATGTATAATTTACATAGGCACCCTGTCATTATATAAATTAGATTCACAATGAATTATAATGGGCCACTAATCACAGTGAGGACACTTTGTCCTCTGTGTATTTTAGACACTAGACAAACAAACCAGATTTGAGGCTACCATGGTTAGAGACAACTGCTTTATCAATGTATTGCTGATCCTGTAACATCTTGTGAGTTTAACATGCTTGTAAATAATCACAGAAATAAAGATAGCCAAAGTCCGGCCTACACTATGATTTCAGTTGCTGTCTCTTTGCAGATTTTAAGAGGTTCGGGGTCAGTTTCTGCAAAATGTTTTCATGCCTACAGGCACACCTTTGGAGGCGGTTGCCATATTGTTGAGGTCAAGATAAACGTGGTCCTAGCTTTCGCATTTCACATCCAAACAACTTCATACTTGAAGCTGCCATCACTTGGGCTGTCAGCAACTTAGCGTGAAGTGTGTTGGAGGAATGGAGATATGCAAAGAACACAGAGAAAGAGTTTCACACAGGCAGAAAGACATTTCTCATTTTTAAGATATGGTGGATGATTATCACAGAGAAATTCTATAATTTGCCTTGTGAAAGCATTCCTATAGTAGAAATCTCTTTTAAACATTAAATTCAACTGTTGGTACATTCTCTTCCTCCTCCACCTCTCTCTCTCTCTCTCTCTCTCTCTCTCTCTCTCTCTCTCTCTCTCTCGCTCTCTCTCTTACATCCATTATAGTAGTATGCCAGTCATCATGAACCATGCCAATTTTTATAATTGACTTCAACTTAAAAGGCTGATTTTAATATTTCCAGGAGATGAATATATGCAAATCTAAGAGGCACTTGTGATTGTGCATTTCTGAATAAATCAAGAGGCTTATTTTGTCTCTCAAAACCCGTCCAAAAGTGAAATTAAAGGCTTCAAAAAATCACCTCAAACGACCCACATAAGAAGTAAATTTTTGATCTGTTTGAACATCACAGGAGCAGAGACCTACCTCCCACAGAGAAGTGATCTCATCTCCTCGTTGAAAATCATGTAGAGATTTAATGTTTCATTCACACCGAAAGTGTCTATTTCTATTTTTTTTCTTCAGAAAAGAGCGAGGCTTCACTAAAATGGTTTAGCTACATCCTACAATATTGCCTGTTGATATCGTCACATAATGTCCATATCATCTTGTCTTAGTCATGGGGAAAAGGTCAATGTCACACATAGTGTATTTCGATATGGTCTGATGAAGCATTTGCCACCACTGCAAGTATACAGTTTCTCTGTATTAGGTATAGAGGGATTCTTATTCATTCTATTGCACAGACTCTTTGCTGATTGTTGAAGTGAATTACAATGCAATATTCTATTGAGGCAGGAGTTAAGTAAATCTTAGGCCTAACATGGGATCCATTTTATCAAACAGCTTGACGCAAATGAATTTAGGTAATATATTTCTGAAAACTAAGTGCTGAAGAATGGGTGGTCCAAGGCAGAATAAATAGTGTTTAATCACCTTGCCAGTGGGAGCATTAGGCACTACCTTCATTTCTTTGAAAACTATCATGTATCTCCTCTCCTCAAAGCCTCCAATTTACTCTCATCAGTCCGTGAGGCGGAATGGCTGGAGGAAGCACCTAATTAGTTTTTCTTTATTAGATGTGCATTTTTAATCATGGACTTGGTTGGGGGTTGTACCCCTATGGGATGGCCTTTTGACTCGTTCGCCAATGCGTGCCTTGCTTACTGACTCTCTCTCTCTCTCTCTCTCTTGCTCTCTCTCTTGTCTCTCTCGCTCTCACATACACACACACACACACACACACACACACACACACACACACATATCCTTTTTAATTCCGCCCTCTGACTCATTTCCAATAATTTATGACTCTTGATTGGCTGTGAAGTGTTTCGAAAATATTGCCAGTGGAAATATACTGTAGAACACCACATTACAGTAGGTTTCTTTACTGCATTTTGATATTTTTCAGAACAACTGCACAGCTGTTGTTTTTTTTTCTCTGTGGTTATGCAAAGTCCTCTATATGTAGATGGGTGTCCTTTGCTCATCCCTTACCTCCTCTGGTGTCACCACCTCCACATGCAGAACGTCTGCGCAATGTTTGTCCTCATTGATTTATTTCATCTTTACAGGCGGTAGTTTTTCAAACATTTCGTTGCCCTTTGACTTGTGTTTGGTATAATCAATCACCGGGCCTGTCACAGTGCAGTCTGCCGGTGTCCGCTCCACTGGTAGTGGCTGCTTCTGCCTTCTGCCTCTGCCTCTGGAGCTGTGCTTGAGCACGCTGTCCTCTCTCTCCTGCCCTGTGTGTGTGTGTGTGTGTGTGTCCCGTCACACACATACACACACACACACACACACACACTTTCTCACCCTATGACCCCTCACTTACACCCACGCCTTCCAATAGTGAGTCACCTCCCCCCCCCCCAAGCACACACACAGTCACCCATGCACTTCATCTGAGTTCATGCACTTCATCCAGTCAGCCCTCCCCTGCCTCCTTCACACACACACACACACACACACACACACACACACACACACACACACTGAACCATGCATTTCACTTCACCCCATGCACTTCACTTCGTCCAGGCAACCCTTCCCTCTTTCCCGCAAACACACACACACACACACACACACACACACACACACACACACACACACACACACACACACGCGTCCTCACAGTCCAGTTTCCTCTAAACGAGCAGACCCATACTACGGATCAGGGCACTCCTCCCCGCACATCTCAAGTCTGTCCACCCAGTGTCCACCAAAACCCTCGCCCCCGCCCATCTGCCACACTACCACCACTGCTGCTGCTACTGCTGCTGTTGTTTCCCTACTCCTGCACACTGACCTTCAAGTTTTTGATTGGAAGTTGGGAGGCATGGTGGGAGGGGGCGGAGGTGCTTATTGGAGGGGTGTTCGCGTCTGACAAGCTGCAGTCAGGCGGCAGTGACCTCTGACCCCTTATCTGGAGCCGAATCGCCGGGCCGGTCCCACCCCCCCCCCCCCCCACTCCCCCCCTGGCCACCGGAGCCGTCTGGCACCTGGGCCTGCCGCGCGCGTGCCGGCGGGGTCCACCACCGGCCACAGGGGGAGCCGCCGGCCCTAATCTCTTAATACCTCACTGCCTCCTCCAAGGTGACCCGCGCCACGGCCGCCACCACCGCCACCACTGCCCGCTCCGCTGCCACCGTCCAACAGGTTCACCAGCCCACCGTCACATGCGGGTGGAGAGGAGAGGGGGAAGTGTGTGTGTGTGTGTGTGTGTGTGTGTGTGTGTGTGTGTGTGTGTGTGTGTGTGTGTGTGTGTGTGTGTGTGTGTGTGTGTGTGTAGTGTGTGAGCCAAAACCAGAACAGCAGGGTTGTTTAAAACATATGCTGGTTCATGAAAAAAAAAGCTCATGCCAAGCGAAAGAGTTTACTTTTAGCGGTCACATGCCCTATAAACACAGCATTCACATCACATTCACACCTTTTAGTAGATTTCTGGTAGCTATAGTAAAAAAAACTGTTACTTTCGGCTCGGTAAAGTTTATTTATTTATTTTGCTCCAGGTGTAACTAAGCCATGTGTGATTTATGGAGGACTAAAATGTTCTGAGCAGACGTGTTCAAGTTTGTTGGGGCGTGAGGACAGACACAGTTTCAAACAAGCTGAGAGTTCAAATGTGCTGCTTTGTGGCGGTCTTGTGCTTGTCAATTTCAAATGTAATACCCCAGAGATGAAAGCAAAGAAATGAAAAAGGCACAGCTGAATGTGTATGGGATAAAACATAATGGCACAATTTACCCAAATCGCTGTGCCATATCCTCCCAGTCTCTCCGTCTCACGGTCTGAATACTACACTCAGATCAATACAGGAGAAATCCTCGCCAGCTCCTGTACAGGTACAAAAGCAAATGAATCGATACAAGGTAATCTTTAAGGTAGCAACTGTTAAATTGTGACAGATGCAAACTGGTTTCATTTTTTTTTGTTTTTTGTCCAGGGAGAGGCATGATTTGAAGCTCGCTCTTGTGCATTCTCATATTCAGCATTTTGCCCATTCTCTCTCCTTGAATTTGAATGGCAAATCAATTCCTGTAGAGTATAATGGCGTGGCAGGGGGTGAGTTGCAGTTCCTGTATGAACTGTAGCATTTCCTTTCCTTTCCTCTCTCTTCTTTTCTTTCTCTCTTTCCTTCTTTCTTTTCCGTCCCCTCTTGCCGTGTTTCTGTCTGTGTGGAAAGTCTGATTGTGTTGATCTGCAGAGCTCCCAGTGTTCTATGTGGGGTTTGTGTATGGATGAGCGCTGTGCTGAAAGTGTCATTCTCACAGCTGACCTTGGAGAGAGACAAGGAAAGAGAGAGAGTGAGGGAGAGAAAGGGATGAGAGGGAGAGGGAGAGAGAGGAGGAGAGAGGGGGGAGCGGGTGGAGCGGGTGGGGAAGCCTTACTGATTGAGAGCCCCTTTCGCGTGCAGTGGGAATGCGAAGCCGTGATAATGACCCTCATTTTTAGCTAATCTGAAGGCTGTTTTTGAGTTGGAGCTATGGGCAAGGTGAAGACGAGCCCCAGCTATCTGCTAAGCTTCTGCCTCAGCCTGATTCTCTCCTGTCTGTTTTTAGACAGCTGGGGTAAAATAACTCTTTATCTCACCCCCACCCCCCCAACACCGCCCCAAGATGCCCCCCCCCCCCCCCTCCACCCCCACCCTGGAAAACTAATCTCTGCCTCACAATTGCCAGTCGTTCATTAGGAGGGCTTCCAATGCCGCGTGAGAAGGAAAGGCAATTTAGAACCCCAGCTTCATGGACCTGAAAATGGTGTTTAGTGTTGTGCTAATTTGCTTTGCTTTGCAATGCTAATTATCGCACAAAAATAAATATTGATGAAAGCCTACATTTCCGTAGATACCCAGTTTCTTAATACGAGTCAAATTAATTTACTGACTTAAATGGCTAATTTGTGTACAAAAATCTTGAGATGTTGTGTGCCACAAAAACAAATGTAATGATATTATGTGTGGAAGCAGAGAAATTGGTATAGCGTATGCGTCAGAATCACTTTGATTTCACATTAAAATAATGACAAGCCAGAGTTCAATTAAGGACACGCATGAGCTGATAAGGTGATTTATCATGCCACCCGATCAAACCAAACAAACACTAGCAAACACAAAGACGTATTTCCATAAAGTCTAATTCAGACATTCCATCCGCCAGTCTCTACTGGGTTCTTTCGAATAGCTGGGGGACTCGATGTCAAAAACAAAATAAAATAAAAATGTTAACAACACTATTGTGCTTGTTAATAAACGTATCATTCTGTATCAATCTGTTAGCGCAGATGCTTGTTGAAGGTCCCCCGTGCGTTGGGTCTCTGTTCTCTTAAGTGATGGCTGTGACAGCGCTCTCCTGGCATGGCCGTCCTGGACATCTCCCTTGTGGCGGAGAATCACGGAGTGGGCCCTCGTTGCTCATCCAAATGTGAATGAATAATGCATTTGTCAGCCAATTAGGAGCTCTTGATGAGACCGTAATGGTGACTGATAAGACCCCTCTAATTCCCAGACAGAGGTTTTGTCACGGCTGATGGAAATCACAAGCTTTTCTCGCAATTAATTACCAATAACTGGCAGATTTCGAGTGATGCCGAGGAGCAGATAGCAAATGGCACCGTGTCGGTCTGTCTCCACCACGAGCTCATTCCGCCAGGAGTTCATTCTCCTGGCCTTCATGAAGCATCAGAGGAAAAACCATACAGTAGTACCCTTGACACTGCATTTAGGTTACTTTGAAACTATGTGTTCAGTCCAACTATCGCTAAATCCCATTTCACTGATTAACATGTTGCATGAGACTAAAGTAAAGAGTGGCGGCAGCATGAGGATGCTTAGGAAACTTCAAAGCACACATTGATTGGTTGTTGAGGTTCCAGGATAGTCGAGAACACCGTGAATTAGCCCAGACATTGATGATTTCTCTGATCTCACAGTGTGAGGACCCATGCTACCTGGCTCAATGCCCATGGATCTAACACGGTGAATCACGGGCAACATTTACTGCTCGCTACCCCAGCCAGCCCTCTCTCCCTAGTCCCCATACCCTTCCCCGACAGCAGTATCGAACCGCTGTGCCTCTTCTCTACCGAGCGCATGTAGCCGAGTGCTACCGCCTCCCCTTGTGAAGGTTGTCTTTATGGGAGCGTGTCTAAATGGCAGCAGCCTCCTGCCTGCACACGGGGCTAAAAGATGACAAAGCGCGCGAGTGAAGAGCTCGCAGCGTGCTGTCATCCCCGCCGTGTCAGCAGGCCTCTTACATAGATTAATGGCCGAGGTAAACTGAATCTGGGGGAGTGGGGAGCAGGGAGTTTGTGAGTGGGAGTGGGAGTGCGGTGGGGGAGCAGAGGAGGAGGGGGGGGGGGGGAGCAGGGGAGGGAGAACACAGATGGTTGAATTGCTTGGAGCCCTGGAATGTGTGGAGAACAGAGAAGAGAGGAGAGAGGAGAGGAGAATAGAGAGGGGAGGAGAGGAGAGAGGATTGGAGATGAGAATAGAGAAGAGAGAGGAGTGAGGAGGAGAAGTGGAGAGGGAAAGAGAGAGTAGAGTAGAGTAGAGAAGAGAGGATAGTAGAGGAGAGGGGAGAAGAGAAGAGAGGAGAGGAGAGTAGAGAGTAAAGAAGAGAGGATAGGAGAGGAGAGGAGAGGGAAGACAGGCAAACGATGGCAGGCCCCGTGCCGTGAGTTCAGGGGAGGTGGCGGGGGGGAGAAGGGGGGTCGCTGAGGTGTGGCGGAGGTGATGAACTGTAATTGCTCGCATCCTCCCACCTGCCCCTCACAACGGGCCAGAGAGAAAAAACAGACACCGGGAGCAGATGGAGGGAAAGAGGGACGAGTGTCAAAGCACCGCAGATGGAGAGATGGAGAAATGGAGAGATGGGGGGTGGAGGAGGGGTGGAGGGGGGGGGGGTCCTTGGGAAGGGTGTGATGTGCTCTTCTGTGTCACAAAAGAAGCAACACACTCACACACTCACACAAAAAAAACGCTCCTAACTCCCCCGATCTGCAGTGGGGCAAGACACGGGTGGAGCGGAGGCCCACCTGCGCAAGACGAGAGGGAAGTGGCGGTGTTTTGGAGTTGATTGGCGGGGGATTAGCGCACCGCTTGTGGCTCTCATAAATTTGAGTCACTCACCTGCTCTCTGTTTGTCTCCTGAGCTGGGACTGCGGAGAAAAGTTCTCGCTTTTTTGTTGGCTGAGTGAAATTTTTAATGAGAAATGAGCCCTTAACTTGTTTTTTTGCCATTGTGTGTGTGTGTGTGTGCGTGTGTGCGTGTGTGTGTGTGTGTGTGTGTGTGTGCGCGCGCGCGCGTGCGTGCGTGCGTGCGTGTGTGTTTCATGAGACAGAGACAGAATATGTATCACATGCGAGAAGGGATTTCTGTGTCTAGTTGACACGTGAGACAGAAGTGCATTCAGCACATGTCGTATTTGCCGCGGATCTATTGATATCAGTGCAGCCTTGAATATTCATCAGATGAGTGTTTGCAAAGAGTAATTTCTCCTGGGAGGCCCGAATCTACATTCAGTTAGGTAATCTCACCGATTCAACTTTTAAAGTGTGTAGCGTGTAGTCATGGCCCTCTGGCTTGTTAATTGGCACAGTTTAGTCGGCATACGTAACTTTATTCTGGTTAATGAGCGCCGCTCGATGAAGTCCAGTGCCCAGAATATGACAGTATGATATTCAGTGCATAATTTAAGCACTATCTGTCATTGTGAGTACAGCATTTCTACCTGATTTAAGGCTTTACCTCCAGCGAGCTGAATGATTAAAATGATATAATTCCCTAATGGCCCAACAGCTTTCACTGAAGCAAATTTTTGAAAAAAAAAAAAAATCTCTGCCTCAACCTTCAAGTGTAACACCAGGAAGGCACCCAAAGAGCAGAAGAAGAAAGAGGAGAGGAACACTGCCCCTTGAAAGTGGAGAGCCATCTTCATTCGCGCTCTCACTTTATTTTTCAAAGTCACACTCAGCGAGTCTCTTATTGATCGGTGCGGATCAAGGACAAATGCCAGGGCCACCCCGCCGAGAGCGGCCCACCTGAGGGAGACTGACAAAACACGCCGCACGCCGCCCAGGTAAGACGGCGGGCAGCTCTGCTGCGCTCGCATAATCCAGCTGCCCCCTCGCTAGAGTGGCCTATACTGTAGCACACGTGCCCATCTTTACCTGAACGGGGGTTGGCCATTGTCGGGGAAGTTATTTTTTTCCCCATCTGGAAAAGGTCACACTTAGACACCAGAGAGAGAGAGAGAGAGAGAGAGAGAGAGAGAGAGAGAGAGAGAGGCTTATTTATAACCTTCACTTACTCTGTCGTTTTCATTATATTTCGGGAGTGTCAGGAATGCAGGTTGGCATTAACCGTAAAACAAGTTTACTTAAGCCCTTCTGCCCTACATCAATTACTGCCTGAACTAAAAACTTAGCCATTTCATTACAGTTTCAGTTCTGATGACTCACTTCTAAAAGAAAAGCGTGCAGCACTTCCGTGTGAGGTCACAGGAACTTCTGTGATGATTTATGTGGTTTGATTTGCCTCTACCTCCCCACCATTTCACTTTTAATGTGTCAATGACCCTCAGTGGCCTGACATTTTCAATTCACAGCATCCCCACGACTGCAGCGACATGACTTGCAATTACGACAGAAGAGCAATATGCAAAGGTGAAACAAATTGAATAGCTTAAAGATTGTAATTACATTTTTTTCATATGGCACACCGTCATCACTGCCAGTATGGGAAAAACTCCATATTATTATGATAGAAAAACATTATCTTGGTGGAGACTATTCAAATTCTATTCAATAAATTAATTTTGTTATCTCATAACATTCTCTGGTCTTCATTTTCTGTAAAGCCATGTTGAAAGAAAAAAAAAAAACAACCTCAACACATCAATCCCACTGTTTAGAAAGACAACAAATCGTCTCTTCCTGACACCAAACTTTTTTTATGACATGGCAAAAGGAAGGAGCAATCAAATTGTGAGCCAGGGTGAGCAACATTTGAAATTATTTCAATCACTTGGCCTTTACTAAGCTGGTGGAGTTCAGGTGTGTGTCATCAGCCCAAATGTCAAGCCACTCTCCGCACAAGACAAACAAGAGCAGAATGAGGGAAAGCAGGAGGGAGCAGCGAGAAGACGCCTCCATCTTCAGTCTATAAATGGACCTACTTTTCAATCCAGAATGTTCTCTACAACATAACGTGTGCTGAGACAACTGTAAACTAAATTTGACTAAAGCATCTTATGTTTTGTAATTGAAACTCAAGCTTCGTGCTAAGTCTCAGTTGTGCAACTCATTCCACATCCTTCCAATTTGGAAAAAAAAGGGAAAAAAATACATTTAGTGATTCAAGAGCTGCGAGCAAACTTCTAATCCCCTGCGTTTGTCTTCCCGGTTCGCATTGCTTTAGTATTCTGAGGAACGTGTTTGTTTGTTTGTGGCAAGGGAGGGGGAAACTTGGCTGCTCCTAATTGCACATATCCATCTCAAACACACGAGGGTTACAGACAGGATTATCAAAATCCTCCCTGAGTGGAAATCAATAGATGGCAAGGAGAGTAGAGGAAAGAAGCAAAGGATGAAGAGGAAGGAGGGGAAAAAACAAACAAACAATCAAACTAGCAGACAGGTAGAGTGAAGTTCTCTGTGGCAGAACTCAATTGTGAGCTGGTGCTGTTAATCTCTCGGCTCCTCGCCTGTTTGTGCTTGCTCAGCAAACGGAGAACGGAGAAATAGATAGACAGACTGACAGATAAATAAATAAACAAGCAAATAAATAAATAAATAGATAAATAACAAGGAGTGGGCTAGATAATTAAGTGTGAAACAGGCAAAGCTGCATCCTTCCTCTACCGCGGAGGGAGGTGGGGCCCTGCATTGGAACTCTGTTGGAATACTGATGACAGTGGGAATTCCGAGAGGACTGGCAGCATTCCGCCGGCATTAGCTGGCTATGACCCAGGTGTTTGCCAGAACAGTGCCTGATCCACACCAGAACCAAAACCCCTCCAGGTTTGTTCTTTTGTGTTGCTGTTGTGCCTGTTTATTCCCACCTGTGAGGAGCACAGCAACAGGCCTCCTTTTACACGGTAATTAGAGTTGGAAGGAAAAGGAAAGTAATTGTGCTAACAAGCAACACATAAACAACGCAACAAATCGAATCCCATCTCTTCCTGTCACATAAAACTTATGATTTTTTTAGTTGAAAGGACATTTTTGGCTTTCCTTTTGGTTGTCTGAACTAATTTGGTCTGAACTAATTAATTTAAATTCAAGTTCAAATTTATTATACTTGATAAAGATGCCACATCAATACCAGTAATGAAATTCTTAGACTTAAAGGTTGGGTACGGAATTCGCAAAACGGACGGCAGAGTTTGAACATATACAACCTCAAGTCCCGCCCTCCATGCACGAGCGACAATTCAAAAGCGCAGCGCGAGAGCGAGCCAGGCTAAATGAAATGCCAGCCTGGCGTCTACAGCACTATGAGCTCTATAGTCTCCTTACAATCACTCACATCAACTTCCCCAATTACATTCTTTATTCACCTCCAAAGGGTTGTAGTACCTATGGTTCATTAGCCATAGGTGTGTTTGAACAGAATCTGGTTTGGTTCTTACCAGGGCGATTATCTCCTGAAATATCCGAGTTTAGTGCTGGCCCGTTGGTTCGCCTATTCCACTGTAGCTCCAAGCTGTTAAGTTTCGATTTCATGTTTACAACACTCTTCGTGTCACGGTAAAATGTAATTTTTGCTACATAGCTTATATATTGCGTGGGTGATTGAGTTTCCGTAGGTATCCGCTGCCTTAGTTTGTATAGAAATGAAGTGACACATACAACAAGAGGGGAATATGGACGTGCAGCAGCAGGCAGTTGGTTTCGTTTCAGCACTGACTCGCGGTCACCAGCTTTCGAAAAGGTCGCGCGCGGTGGGGAGGGGGAGGAGGAAGAGGTAAGACGTTAGATTGACGAACGAGCTGTGAAATGATGGTATGGGGTGAGGAATACTATTGGCTGGAGTTTTTAGAGCCCTACCCGTTCCGCAGATGATTGACGTGTTTAATTTCCATTTCAGTGCTTCCAACTCAGTGGCTATAAGTGGGTTAGGAATAGGATTTCAAGTGATTTTGCAAAAATGGCCAACAAAGCTAATTCCATACCCTACCTTTAATAATTAAAGTGGCAAAGTAAACAGTGCAGACAGTGAGGTGACTGGGATAACTAGGATCTGAGAGGATCTGCTTAGCATTCCTCTTGCCAAGCTCTACCTCAGCCACATCTACCCCTCACTCTCCTGCACTCTGCTCTGATTCCCCGCCAGCCACACCCACTCCTCAGTCACCGGCAGCCACAGACTCTCGTTCATATTCCCCAGAGTACCGATCGCCCACGCCTGTGGGTAATCACACCCAAGCACATTTAAACAGCTGAGATCTGTGCTGTCTGTCTGTCAGCGTCGCTGTTACCAGGGTTTTGGATTGATGCTCTTGGCTTCCACACCAGTACTCTCTGCCCTTGCTCCTGGACACTCTCACTCCTTCAGTTAAGTCTGCATCCTATGTGCTTTAGAACTCAACTCTCCTTGGATTGCCTTTCATGCTGTTTCTGGATCCTCTGTGTTTTGGATGCTTCTCATTTATCCTGTTCTTTTGGATTCATTTACTGTGTTACTGAGTTTGATTGGGACTCTAATTCTGAAACCTCATTCCCTTGCGTAAAGTGTGAAAATAAAACTTCGACGCTGAGAACGGATCCAGTTGACCTGAGTCTATGCGTATCCTGACGGCTGGCGATCGAGGTCCTGCGTAATTGGACGCTCAGTTTTCGCGATGCGCTGAGCTGACCGCCCTCTACAGAGCTTTGTGGCCATGCAGTGCTGCAGTCGGACCAAGCTGTGACGCTTGCCAGTCAGGATGCTCTTGAGGGTACCTACAGCAGCTTTATTGACATTGAGCAGCAGGCTGTTGTACTGGCACCCTGATGTTTTATAGGCTGACTCATCTCCATCCGTGATACAGCAAATGATGGTGGTGTTGGAGATGTGTATGGCGCTGTAGTTATGAATGAACAGAGTTTACAGGAGGGGGCTTCACACACACACACACAGGGCAACACTGGCACCAAGTTTTAGAGTGGAAGAGGTGATATTGTGGTCTGTCGGTCTGGAGACCGACAGAGCTTCATGATGAGCCTACGCGGCAATATGGTGTTAAAAGCAGAGGTCGATGTCGATGAACAGCATCCGTACATTGGATTTGAAGTCAGATCAATGAACAATACTATATTGTCACACCAAACCAAAGACTCTCTTAGCTTTCAACTTGCCTCATCAAAAATTCCAGATAGCAATTTAACTGCACAAAAGAACATACCTTCATCATTTTGACTTTCCATCTCCACAATATGTGTGGAGTTCAGTGCAGTGTTTCAAGTCAAAACTGGATATGCACCAGTGATTTGTGTGCAGTAGGCATGAAGTCTACAACCAGGAACAGGTTGTTTTTGATCGCTTAAAGCTCAGAAGAACACTACATTTAAGATAACTGTAGGAAGGAATTGGAGAGGCATTCTTCTTATCACAACTTTCCTCAACATACCACATTCACAGTGCCTCCACGTCGTTATGGTATAACATTCCAAACTAATCCCTTATGTCCACATTCCATATAGAGTAGAGCTTCCGGAACATGCGCTTTTGAATAATTCAACACATTGTTGTTTCTTTGTTTTCTCTTGTTGTTTATATGCCGGGCAGAATTAATTGCAAGTGTAATGGGAGGGACGGGGCATTTAAACGCATCGATTTATTTCTTCTTTGATTTGCGAGTGCGGAGAGAGCAGGGCGGCCACAGCAACAGACGCTTCTGGCGATATAGGACTTAAGTAGAGGCATATGGAGATATTAATTGCTCGATGCATCAAGAGCAAAAATGATTTTTCTTTGCGTGAGGAAAACTGATGAGAAATGCCGCTTAAACTCATTAAGTCAGGGAGACTTTTTTCCCCCAACTTCTTTTCCCGTAGAGAGAAGTTTTTGAACATAATGAACTGCAATAGACAACAGATTAGCTATTCAGCTGCCATCTAATATCTCCAATTAGAAGGTAAAACACGGAGTAGGGCCGTGGTTTTTCGGATGCAGCGGCCTCCTCCTGGGTTCGTAGACGAGGCTTTTGATGCATTGATTTGTTGCGCGATTCACACAAGGGCTGGTTAGTTAGCAATCTCTTCGGAGTCGTCAAAAACAAGAGGCATCAGCAATCTGCTGACGATCCCCATTTGTTCCACCCTGCCAGTCATAGCTTGATTCAGTCCATTAAAATGAAGAACACATTCATGCATATTCATAACATGTACTGATGCAGCCTTGAATAAAAATGGGTATGTTCTAATTTGTTTTTACAATTCATCTTAATTAATCTCTCTTACAAGCCATATAGAGAATTGGACAAATACTTCTCACAGATACTTCCTGCACGCCCTTTTCTTCTCTAATAGGTTAGTTCTGCTCTAAGGAACTGTGTACTACTCTACGTATCTCCCTTGCTCTTTAGTATTTCCCATAGTGTTTTATTGGCAGATCTGGGGCAGTTTCATTATATGACAGACCACATTTTGTGCTCAAATATGCCGGAGTTATTTAATGAAACCATTGTGCCCGGGCTGCCAGCAGGATTACACTAAACCCGCCAGGGAACACTGCAGATAAGTGGGCCATAAAGGCAGCACTGGCAGCCCCTGGTTGATGGAAGCGCTTCATTTTCTCTGCAAATGTTTTGTCCAGCAATTCATCGGAGCAGCGTGAGGCATGTTAAAGTCCGGCTCCTTCGGGGCTAAAAGGCGGAGACTTCAGACAGTGTTGGAACTCCTGGACCTCATGTCAGACTTAATGTCCTCCCTTCCTTCACTTCCCTTTTCTCTCTTCACCCTTTTTCTCTTTGTCACAGGAAGGGGTACTATATCTATTTTACAATATAGAGTAATGTGAACAACGATGTCAATGTCTATTTTAGGGCAATAATATGATGGGCATAAAGAATCATATCAATAATGTATTGCTTGTTTATGACATTCAATATGCTTGATGTTTACCAGAAAATGGCTTAAATATCTTAAATGTTTGTGGTTACTATATGATTTCTCTTGGCATATTTGGCAGGTCCCATATTATGGTGCAGTGGTTGTAAGGGCACATCTAAGCTATTCAGTAAAACAAAGTAATAGAACTTTGAAGTGCATTTGGGTTTGCAGAGGACAACATAAAAAGCTTGTTTTCCCCCGTATTACCTTTTCTAGTTTTCAAATTCAAAAGTCTCTGTTTATCTTTGTGGCTGTGTGTGTGTGGGTTGACACAGGGAAGAAATGACTTTGGTTCCCATTTTTGCCTGACCTCTGGGTGGATACTTTTCTATGATCGTGTGTGTGTGTGAGTGTGTGTGTGGGTGTTATAGAGGTGGTGGTGGTGAATGTGTGTGTGTGTGTGTGTGTGTGTGGGGGGGGGGGGGGGGGGGTGGCGAAGCAGTAGAGAGCCATGGAAATATCATCCAGCCCAAAGCAGAGACTCAAAACTCATCAAGCACTCACAGTCGTGAGATGTCTGATAGGGTATATGGGATGGAGTTGGGCTCCATGGTCTCTCTACCCTGCCAGCCAGACAGACTCCTCTGTGTGGTGTTCATAATACACTCTCACTTCCTAATGTGACTTTGGACCGATAGGGCACTCACGGACACTCTGACTATAGGCAATATTAACTGGACGTGACAACCAGTAGAACTGCTTAATCCACAGACTATAGGCTTCAAATAACTATTGAGTTTAAAAGAGATAATTACTATTATTATAATCAATTAGTATTATCATTGTTATTCATTTTAATTACAATTAATTCAATCTCGCATATGCATTTAAGGAAAATTAGAACTACTTTGTAATACATGTTCAATAGTAGCATAGCAAATACACAACCCAGATGTTATTTCATTGTTTGCAGTGGAAAAACCAGCAGCTTTTGACAATGATTTTTGCAATTCTGCAAAAATGATGCTGCCTTTAAGGAGCACTTCAGCTAGAAGCTCAGCACTGATTGCGTGTTGTGCCTTTGAGCCCTGGAGTTCACTAGTGTATCTTAAAAAGTCTTATTAAAGATGTGCATTCTGCCCCCCTCTGCCTGTATGTATGGGGCATTTGCGAAGCTTACAGTATGGATCAATCTGTCACTTTTAATTACATTGGCTTAAATTAGGGGATGGAAATCAAAGCTTTAAGACTCCTCTCGGGGTTTTTTTTTTACAGTCTGCTTTGTCTTTTCTCTCAGGGATTTCCATATTCACTCCCAAGTTGATCCATTAGGCAATGTCTTATGGGGACGGGGAGATTTGGCAAAGTTATTATTACCCTGATTATTTTATATACTTGGCTTGTTCGCTGCCAGTTCATATTAATGCTGATGAGGGCTTAAGTTCTAAGTTTTGCAGGGAGTTGGTTGAAAAAAATGAAATAATGTAGCGTCAGAACAAAAAAACATGCCTCTCTGGCAGTTTACAGTTGTGTAAGAGCTCAAGCTGAAGTGTGTGCTATGATTACCATGTGTCTGTACAGTGACAAATAATGTTGTGTTTTTGTTAGTGTGACAATGCGTCTTCTCGTTTGTGTCCCTTTGAAATTGGACGCGGAACAATAAAACATTAAGATAAAGGAAGACGAGGAAAAACAGTTTGCTCTTCTGGCGGCAGCCCGCGAGAGGGATGAAGCTGCATGCGCTCCGGCAAAATTAAAACATTTACTGCTGACTAATGAGAAACCAATGAATTCCGTGAGATAAATTGTTCATTAGGCCTCTGTCACGGAAGTTTGGGCAGGATTTGAAAAGTTTGATGCAATTTTAGTCAGGGAATTACTAGGGACAACAGGGTTTCGTTTTTGTGGACGTTGTAAATTTAGGCCAAACCCAGTACACTCTGAGGAGTGCTTTCTATAAGTGATTGGAGCATCTTGCTTAATAGATAGGATGCATGAAATTAATGATTGATATAAAATGAATGCAAAGGCCTGATCTCTCTACCTATCTCTCCTATCTTAGGCTACTCCTTCCTACCATTATACTTCCTATCACTGCAGCACTTAATGTGATTTCCACTGACAAATTAAACCCTGATACGTTTTTGAATAACACAATTCAATTGTCATCATTGACTTCAATTCTCACAGGTTTGGCAGTAAGATGCTGCAAATCGTTTACTCAGCTGTCATGTCACAATCTGTCTTCTGTCACGTCAGATGAAGTCTCATTGCCAAGTCCAATCCCAATGCATAATGACAATGTATAATGCACCTCTCAGCACCATTGCTCTGCGTACGTGCCAACAAAAAAGGGGTGGTCATCTGCTGATACTAAACCTGATATTGAAAAGGGTCCCTGCATAGTGTCATCACCAGTCAATAAGACGCTCTATAACAGCATCTGGTATTCTCAATATATAGGTTCTGGTAATCTCAATAGGTTTACAATGACAGGTAAGCTTCTATAGTGTGTATATTCACTCCTCCCATCGCAAGGAGTTTGACTTTTGATGACACCTAAGCGTAAAAGAAAATACTAAACAACTGACAGCCCAGATGCTATTATTTCCTCTGATTCCAAAAGAGATCTCTGAGAGTCTATGTGTGTGTCTGAGTGTGTGTGCGTGTATCACCACCCTCTCATCCTTGTTTAGAAAATGAGGCAGAGCAGCGAGGAGGAGGAGGAGGAGGAGGAGGAGGAGGAGGAGGAGGGCAGCTGTGCGACAGGCGCCAGAAGACGGGCTGTCAGTGTTCATCAGGGTCACACTGATAAAGAGTCCAGTAAATAAACATCAAAAAGACACAGAGTCCCGAGCAGCTCACACACACAGCACATACAGCGGGAGCAGGGCTGAGGGAGCAGTGGCGCTCGACTGGTGCACGTGTGCTGTGTGCTAGCAGTGAACCTGCCACATTTGTGACGCCCCCAAACAGGGAGCCCTACAGGAAATGGCTCACCAACAGTATGGCATTATTAACAACTCACCCAGCTGTTCTGGACCTCTATGGGCCAAGTGAACGAGGGTGAGGAGTGTGTGTGTGTGTGTGTGTGTGTGTGTGTGTGTGTGTGTGTGTGTGTGTGTGTGTGTGTGTGTGTGTGTGTGTGTGTGTGTGTGTGTGTGTGTGTGTGTCTGTGGTTGGTAAGGGTGTGTTAACTAGCTTTTATTGTCATATATGAAAGATCCATCCACACTAACGACAGCATGATACAGTATCATTAGGGTACGATACAATGACAGTATTGTGATAATTTTGTTTTAATTTCATGTCATTTTATTTATGTTCATTTCAACTGTATGCAAACAATGCAAAACAATATTTAGTCCAATGCACAAGCATAAAGAGAATTATCTGTTCACTTTTGTTTTAGGATGGCACCATTTTTTAAGTCAAAACTATATATCTCACCATATTCCTAATGGTATTTCCGAAATTATTGAGTGCCATATTGTCCTTGGCTTTGTGTGTCTCCTTGAGGGTAATGCCATCGTAGTGCGGCTACACAATACAGAGCACTCTCCCTGGTAAGACAGCAATTAGCATTTTAGTCTGTTCTCTTGGCTGGGATTAATCTTAAAAATCCACACCCATCTGCATAAGACTCTATTTCTGCACGAGCTGTGGTGTGTGGTGGCTGCTTGACGAGAAAGGGTTGTTTGGGGTGACCGAGCCCCACTTGTGAAATGCTCAGTTGTGTGACTTCGGGGGTCACGGTCTGTACAGAGGCAATGAAAGCAAAATGCTGGCTCACAGAGAGAGAGAGAGAGAGAGAGAGAGTGGAGGATGCAACAATTAAATGAGTGTTTACTGGTCGCACTTCATTAAGTTCAGAACAGCTGTTGCATTTACTGTCGTGTTGGGTTTACGGAGCTTCAAAGAAAAATGGGAGAGTAAATAGGCGCGCTTTGATCTGTGAATACATTAATGGATTTGGAGAGATATAGTGGCTGTTATCTCCTCACCCAGCTCTAAATATTGGACTGAGCTGAACAACAGTGATGTGCAAATGCTAACATTAGGTCATGCCAGTATGTTTGACGGAAACATGGACTGTAGGTAACCAAACGGCGGCAATCCGACAACGGCCTTCTTTGATTTAGCATACTGTAGCCGTGGCATGCTGAGTGGCTAGCACGGGGCATTGCAATTTGCAAGTCCACGTCAAAAAACGATTGATTTTGTGCTATTGTGGTAGCTAAGCTCGATGCACTCCCCCCCTCCACCTCCGTCCTACAGCAGAGACACAAAAACTTATGTGGTTATTTATTCTCAACCACCTAAACCTTGGAAGCCATTTTGCTGGATGGGGATAGTATGTGTTTGTTGCTTCTCCTTTTAGGTGGGTAAGAAAGCTGACGTTTCTTCGGCTTCGAAAAACTGCCACGTCTCTCATCTGGAGAGGCAAGGAAAAGAGAGCCGCGTGAACAGAGCCTCAGCGGTGATGCCATAATGGAGCTTGGGTAGCCCTGCTCGGTCCTCTGCCTGCCTGCCTGTCTGCCTGCCTGTCAGCTGGGATCCTCTGCAGCATGACACATTGCCGAGAGAGACGGAGGAGGAGGTAATAAAGCATTAAGTTAAAGTGTTTAGTCGAGCAGCTGTGCACGCATATTGCAGGCAGTCGGCTGGAACCCGGACTCGCAAGGCTGGGTTTGTCATCTGTTGTGGAATGGCAACAACAACAACGAACCCCCCCCCCAAAAAAAACAGCAAAAGAAAAAAGCAAACAGCATCCACAGATTGGTTTATGTGTTTTTGAAAATGGCAGTCCAAATATTGTGACAGAGACAATGACATTACCAATGATTTATTCTTAACATTAACATTTGACTCAAAATTAACATCACTGTTTGTGTGCAGCAGTACGCCCACACCTCTCTGACTGTGCAACTGTTTGTTTTTTCCAACAACCTCACAAGCCACAGTGTTTGCCTGCCATTTTTTACCTTTGAAGGTGAGGAAATGCGATGACAAAACCACGTTAGGATATATGATGAACCTCCAACCGTGGCCAGCAGCAAACTTCCACCCACACTGCGATTTTATTTTCTGTCTCTTGGAATGGGTAGAAAAGGAAGGCCGCTTGAGAAATGCTGCTCCCCCCTCCACCTTCTCCAAATGGCTGATTCGCTGACTCATCATGCTGCCAGATGTTTGGGAGCATAAACACATTGATCAGAACGTATGGATCAGCCGTATCCGATTTCTCCTCTCTCTCTCTCACTACTCTTCCTGGGAGCAGCTAATTATCTGCCCAGGCTTTCCTGTTTTAAGCACATCCTTCACTAAATACCCCCTCCATACTCACACACACACACACACACACACACACACACACACACACACACACCCCTTTCTCAGACAGATCACTGTTAAAGTAGGGAGGGGGGTTGGAAGGCAAGCCAGAAAGAGGAGGCAAAAAGTAATGAGGGCAACTCATTAAGGCCTTAAAATTAAAATATAATTCATACTCACAGGGTTTCACGGTGATTACTGTAAGCCCTGCCCTTTTCCCTGATTAGGAACGGGAGATGCTCTGAGCTTCTGTCTGATTTGCCATGACATACGATACGTGTACATTTCATTTTAGCTACAGCGGTATGAAAGTGAAATTTTTCGGGAGCGATTTTCCAAAAATATGTCTCTTGAAATCAAATAAGCTGAATTAATGTGTGCTGAATAATGTTTTCATATTTTCTCCCGATGGATTTGTCAGGAAAGCAAAGCAAAGGAAAACAATATGAACAGAGAAAGGAAAATGTCATCCAACCCCACAACACATTTAAACAACAGAAGCCTGTTTGCTTTTGTGATTACTGTCTGATGGACAAAATGATATCAAAGGGTGTTCTGTCTTTATTTGTTGGCTATCGATCCCAGCCGTGACAATAGCTTAGGTGAATTTTTGAAGGGAAAATTGAAAGCAATTGACTTTGACAGGCCAGACCTGCCGAACCCAGCAGCATTTCACAAAGACAGCGCGAGTTCTATACGTGCAAACCACCTGTATTTAAGGGGTAGACAATTGTATCTATTTTCGTTGACTGTCTATGACAGAACACTCAGCAAAAGCCCTAATCGATCTGTTCAATTCCTCAGTAAACACCGATATCGGGAAGTGTCTCAGCTGCAGCAAAAGAACCCATTTTATTCTTGCTTTGTGCACGGCTGCTTGTTAGCTTGTTACAGTAGTGTGTTAACAGCAAATACAAAAGTGCTTGAAGAAAGACTTCTGCAATGTTTTATGTTAGTGTATGAAGTAGTTAGTGACTAATAAAGCTTGTGAAGATGTGTGAAGTGACACAAAGGGACTAAAGAAGGGCCAAAGTAATGAGGGAATTAACATTTCTTACTTTGTTTTTATGGGACTTTTATATCATCTACTCTTTTAATGTTGTTGTGTGTTATCTGATTAGTTGTTGTATGACTGTAAACTCTCTAAAACAATGGTCGATGATGATGATTTGTTTGGGGCAACCTCTGATGGCTAAAGAACATTAAGGGAAGTACAGTATATCATACAAATGTCTCTGGGACATGGGCCTCCAACAGGTAGCTCACGACTCACGAGACACCAGCAGCTCTCCACCAATTTCTGAGTAGTTCTCCTAAAGGTTCAAGGAAAATGTTCTTAAATCTGATTGTCACCTGAGAGTCACTTGGTTAACTTGAGAATCACTTGGTTAACCTATTAAAATCACAGTTTATAGACAATAGTCAAGGCAAAGGAGTTGAGAGGTGCCTTAAAACACATACAGTATGAAGCTCATTCAGCTGTTGTGGGTAGAGATCAGCTCTGTGACTACGTGCTGCTATTTATATAAAGCAGTAGTAGCTCTCAGCTAGGTTCATTTGGTCAAAGTAGCTCACAGGTTGGAGACCCCAAGGAAGACCAGAACCCCATCATTGTGCATGTTGGGACATGCCAAGCAGTACATACTGTAATAACACTGTGCAAAACACTCTGGTGTTGTGATTTTTCAGGTGGATCACAATCTCTGGCTACCACGCTGCCATAATGTAAGAGGATGCTCCCAGCTGAAGTGGCTATCTGGTATTGTCAACATTTACAATTACATGTGAAATATCTGCACAGCTGGCCATTTTGTATTCAACCTGAATATTTTAAAATTCATTTTGCTGTGTTGATATTTTGTATATGTATGTTTGTATTGGTATGTATACAGTCCATATTTGTGTGTGTGTATTTTTCTCTCTATTTCTATAGGCATGCTTGGAGTGTGCGTGTGTGTGTGTTACATGCTCTTGAGTGGGTTTATAGCTGCTGTGTGTGTGTGTGTGTGTGTGTGTGTGTGTGTGTGTGTGTGTGTGTGTGTGTGTTTTGCCTCATGTCTCTGGGCATCTTGCCCAGTCTCTATCATTCCCAGTGTTTGTACAGCGCTACTCAATGTCCCGTGACCATGTAAACGCAAGCGTGGAGACAGATACCAACACCTGCTCCCAAAGGTCATCCACCAACCTCTACCAATCAGCTCTGTCTTCTTTCTTTTCTTTTTTCCCTCCCCCCCCCCCCCAAACACTCACCCTCCACCCCCCCGGTGGTCACGCTCGATGTGTTGTCCGTTCGCCAGTGTGCACTCCCTACATGCAGTGCTCTTTGAGGAGCGATGGGAAACTTCTGCGTCAGCTGACCCGTGGGTCAGGACAGATGCATAAACACGACTCCATCTCCGCTCGGGTGAGACCCGATAAATACATTAACCCAGGTTGCACATTAACAACCCTTCATGTCAATGCCACTATTCCACACCAATTAATTCCGTAAGGTCCCCCCCCCTCTCTCTCCCCCTCTCCCTCTCTCTCTCTCTCTCTCTCTCTCTCTCTCTATCTCTCTATCTCTCTCTCTCTCTCCGGTAGCAGCCCGAGGCAGTGTCGGAAAATAGCTCTTGAGCGACAGTACTAAAAAAAGGAAAAAAAGAGAAGAGAGAGCAGGTTTTTTTTTCCATCAGGTCTTTAAAAGTCATTAGTGTCTCATTAGACTCAGAGAGCAAACAAATATAAACATGCCCTCCACGGGGCAGAGGGATGGAAAATGAGGACAACGTTGTGCCCGTGTCGTTCATTTTTTTTCTTCTCACTACTATTATTATTTTAATTTCAGATCGTTATGAATATTGTGAAATCATTAGGGGGTGCATCAATATTTATACAACCTAATTATAAAGTGAAGTGGCTGACTCGTCATGCCTCATGGTAAGAATAAAAGTGAATATTCAAAAGCAGGCACGCACGCCACTAGCCCATGGATAATTCACCTCATTGTAATCTCGGAAAAAGATCGGGAAACAGGTGTCTGTGCTGTATCTGCGCTTTTCTCTCAGCCAATCAGGTCGGGCTGGAATACGCCCGAATGGAACTTATTCATATTTGAGAGGGAAGAAAATCGTCTGTCACATGTGGAGCCGGGGCCAAAAAAAAAAAAAGAAGACGAAAAAAACGAGGGAGGAAGCGAATTTGCTGATTCCTATGAATTTAGAGAGGCTACTTTACAGGAAGGAAATACATAAATGGGCTCCTTAGCCAGCAGATATGTGCGCTAGCACTCGCCGCCATGCATATGCTCATTTGGTTGGGAAGTTAGAGGAGACAGAAGGAGACTTGAGCGCTACTCTCGCTGTCTCGCCATGTAATGACAGGAGAAAATTAGCGCTAAGAAGTAGGGTCCAGTGGCTACAACCCATTAGCACGCCGCTCACTTTACCAGATATGACGATCCTTTAGAGGGCCCGTACATGGAATCCTGTTGGCTTTGTGTGTAGAGGCTGATATTCACCCCCAGGCTAAGTGTGTCTAACAAGCGTAACAAGTTTTCAGATTCCTTCACATTTCCAAGAACTCACAGACCGAGCGCATGTTAGCCCTTTTGGCCAGTGAGCTCTGAAGTGCTGTTTTATTGTTGTCTCTTTTTCCAGTGCTCTGTCCTTTAGCACATATGGATGCCTTTTTTTGCCTCCCTGTCAGCTTGAACTCGGCTTTTAGCAGTGCGGCTTGGTCTCATTAGGCGAGTGGACTGCAGCTGCGTCCAAAAGTCTGTTACTCTGGAGTGCGTGTGGGGGGTCCGGAGTGATGAGCGTCCATGAGAGAGCTCCTGCGTGTATGCGTGTGTGTGTGTGTGTGTGTGGGGGGGGGGGGGCACAGTCATCTCTGGAGGTCAAAAGAGCCGCTAAAGCGCGGCCGCACGCTAAGTGCTCTCGCTGCGCTCCTCAGGGGGAAAGGAGTGGACTTGAAGGTCTTTCACTTCACATGTGGATGCACACACATGAACAAAACAAACGCTCACAAACTCTTTCTCTCTCTCACCCACGCACCCAAACACACAAACACACACACACACACACACACAACACACATATTCCACAAAGCTTCCCAGGGTGCTCCACTCATGCAAACACAGACACAGACACACACAAACACACACACACACACACACACACACACACACACACACACAACACACACACATATTCCGCGAACACACATATTCCCAGGGAGCTCCACTCACACACACACATAGGCCCGCACGCCTGCAGGTCACGTCTGGGACAGGGCCCACTCAGACGGGAGTAGCTGGAGTCCTCCGACTCTCCACCGATCCCCCTGCGATGCCTTAACGGGGATAAGGAGGTCAGTCGGAGCTCAGTCACGTCAGGTCACTAGAGGACAGCCCAGCATCAGCACTCTCCTCCGCCACAGGCTTCCTCCCTCATTAACTTCCAGCTGAAGGATATTGGGTCATTTGCGCTGCTAAATACTGCAGAGGCCGTTTATATAGTCATCTTAATACATCAACTTTCTACTTTTTTCCAGTTGAGCAGGTCCGCTCCCATTATAAATATGTCTGCGGATTTTACAGTCAAATTTCACCTATTCTGTTATGACTATAAGTGACTGATTAAGGTGTTCTATGGAGTGAATGAGAGGTGATTTGAAGACTGAGACTTCATTCTGATGGATCTTTGCCTTGAGAGAGAGAGAAGAGAGAAGAGAGAGATCTGAATGCATTTGCCAACGAGACACTTTTACATGTGGAGGTCAGTGACGGCTGGAGAAAAGCAGCGGTAAAAAAGATACAAAAAAACGAGGCAGAGTGAAGAGTGGTGCGGAGGAGGGTAGAACAAGACGAGACTTCAGAAAGAAAGAGAAATGATTGCTTAGCAGGACTCTAAGGAAATTAGCTATTGTGTGATGCTTACAGTAATAATAATACATGGGAAGCCAGTGACATTTACCAAGAAGTGGCCAAGGAAGGCAAACGTTGGAGACTGGAATAGAATGACAGTAGAATGACTGTGGTTATATTACTCGTGTGTGGCCATGTTGGAGACGGTGTTATATTTGAAGAGTTTGATTCCAAAACGCTATATATCCATTTTTAAAAACATTAAAAAGTCATGTTATTTAATTGTGTATTTCAGGTAATATCAATAAAAATGCAGTTGTTTTGATTGAGTAAAGATAAATCAACTAAACATAAACCAATACAGTTCCACTGTAATTACTTGCAAAACAAAATTTAAAAAAAATATTTATGAAAATTCATTAAAATGGTGGATATAGCGTTTTGGAACCAAACTCTTCAAATATGGAGAAACCATTGGGCTCAATGGTGTTTTTTGCCCCCAACAGCACCTTCAAGGCAGCACAGCCTAAAAGGCACTACCTTTACCCTATTCCTAACCTTAACCCCCTCCACCTTCATCCTACCCCTAAACTGAGGGGAGTAGTGCCTTGAAGGCAGCGCTGCCAGGAAGGCACCATTGAGGGCAAATAATACCAATGGCCAACCAGCGGAGAGAAATGAGAATAACAGAGGAATAATGAGTCAGGAGCGTGTGCGGTTTAACAGACTGAGTCGAGGCTGTATAGCAAACCAATTTCTTTAACCTCCACTTCTTTTCTATAACTTTCCTCACTCAAAACTCAAGGGCAGTATCTCTATCGGCTCTTCTTTTGAGATGGACAGAATATCACAAATGAATGAATGACTGAACGAATAGAATAGATAAAGAAAGAAATAAACAAACATTTGGGAGCAATTGCAGTAATCTGTCAGGGTCAGACCAATGGATGTTCAATGGATGTTCAAAAAAACGCTTCTTTGAAGGCCTTTAACTGATCTTGTGTTGAGATTCCAGTTCACTGAGCCTGTTTGGGGTGGGTTCATGAGGAGAATGATAGAGGGAGAGAGAATGAGAGAGAGAGAGAGCGAGAGAGACAGAGAGGGAGAGAAAGAGTAGCATGAGTGAGAGAGCTGGAGGAGAGGAGGCGAAATCAGTGATTCATATTTCATTAGCGCATTCCTCGTCTTCATTATGCACTGCACTGGAGGCTTTTTTATGGGTTTGAAAGAGAACACCTTTTTAACCTGCATTCAGCGGAAAAGCGCTGCCAGTGCGGGAATCCTGTGTTAATTAAATTCGCTGCTTCATTTTAAGTAATTGCATCTATAATTAAAAGCAATTAGGCGAGAAGGAGAGGTATACGGAGAAAGAGAGATTAAAAAAACAAATCTCAGAGTGGTTTGCATGAAAGGCTCATGAAGATGTGTTGTTGGAGGTTGGTGGTCTCTGCGATCTGAAGATAACGCCTGTCACATAGTCTTCCTTCCCTACCCCTCCTCCTCTCTCTCTCTCTCCCTCCCTCTCTCTCTCTCTCTCTCTCTCTCTCTTTCTCTTCCCCTTTCTCTCTGAGAATAATGGTGATGGAGTCTGTTTGTTTTGACTTTGCAGTCGCTCGCTCGCACTAATAATTCCCATCAGTGCAGTAAAGATAGTCATGCGGAGTACCTTATCAGCAGTGCCGGTGACTTTGTCTCTTTCAAGGTAATTTGAGCAGGAGACTGATGTGTTTAGCTGCGCGAGTCGTGTGCGCGGAGACGCGGCGTGCTCTTCGCCGTTCTTTTCACAGCTCGCGTGTGACAGTGTGTGTGTTGGCTTGGTGAGAATTATTTACTCTGTTGTGGGAGAACACAATAACACACACACACACACACACTGTCCAGAACACAATGAGAGAAAAACACTCAGCATTCAATGGCATTCACACATCTCCCACAACTCACACACTGAGCACAGCAACACCACTGGTCTAGAACCATACCTCGTTGAGGTCAGTCAAGAAGAGATGTCATAATACATGCTTAGAGAAAGACAGATGTTTCTATGAGAAAGGTTTGCGTCTTTGTGCATGTTACTCTCTCTCTTTCTCTCTCTCTCTCTTTTTATGTGTGTGTGTGTGTGTGTCTGTGGTGAGTTGTTGATCAGGCTTACTGTACAACAACATTCAAAAGAGAGGAAAAAAAAAAGACACAACTGAACTCTGCCACAGTGTGCAACCCGACACCACCACCGGCCTGTTGTGGCGCGGAGGAGGAGGAGGAGGAGGAGGAGGAGGGCATGGCTAAGAGCTCTTTGTTGGCCCCCTCTAGGGCCACACCGGAGTCTGTACGCTTATGTCACCGTCATAATGGAGCCTGTCTGTTCCCAAGTATGCTTGGCTGCTTAACCTTGAGAGAGAAAGGGGCCAAACTCTCCTGCAAGTCAAAAGAGCTAAACTATCCTTCTGCAAGTCATAAGCACTGAATTTGCGTCAAACAGAATAAAAAAAAGAGAGAGAGAGAGAGGGAGAGAGAGAGGAGGGAGATAAGAGAGAATAAGAAAGGGATGGATGAATCACTGCAAGAAGACATGGATGAACACAGGCTATTGATGAGCGTGGAAGTGCTACTTGGCATTTAAATTGTGTGGCAGTGAATGTGTACCCATGTGAGTTGTGTAGAGGGTTGTTTGTTGGTGTACTGTGTGTGTGTGTGTGTGTGTGTGTGTGTGTGTGTGTGTGTGTGTGTGTGTGTGCGCGCACACACACAGGCATTTATGTGTTAGTGTGTGTGTATTTGTGCATGTGTATTTATGTATGTGTGTGTGTGTGTGTGTGTGTGTGTGTGTGTGTGTGTGAGTGTGTGTGCTTACATGCATGAGTGTACATGAGCATGCCCACAAAGACACTGTGTGCATGGCGTGCGCTGTGCAGTGCGCTTGAGTCTGGTGCTCTGGCCTGGTTTTTATCAGTGCAGAGAATGTGCGGGTAATTACACACCTGACAGAGGCTGATAAACAGCCCTGGCCAGCTGCCAGAGCCGCACCGCTACCAGAGCCGCGCCGCTACCGCGCCGCACCACGCGTCTCACTGGCCGCATCCTCTCGCCACGCACCTCTCAAGAGCCGCGCTGCGTCTTTAGCCCCGCGTGTACCAACACACTTTTACTGCTGATTCCAGACACCCGGGGTGCATGACAAATGCAGTCCAAGAAAAAGCCGCAGACAAAAAAGACATATAGGATGTTAAACCGCCTGTCTTGTCAAGCCCCTCCCTCCTCCCCCCACCGCCTCTTGTTTTGGTCGGCGTCTGCAATTCCCACGTTTGGTGAATGGAGGTGGCTGTGATGCATGCAATCAGCAGCCCAACGCTGGACAGGAGTGGGCAGACACGGAGTGAAAAGGTGAAGCAAGTTGACAAGGTGCCAATTTTAATGTCAAAGCCTCCAAGTGCTCTTTGCATAATCAACAGGGGGAAAAAAGATTTGTGATCTACAATGCAAAATAGTACTAATAAAAAATCACAACAGCAAAAAAAAACAAATACAAACAAAAAACAAAAAACAGATTATGTGAAATGCTGGGCTGAAAAGACTACCTGACCTGCTTATTGGCATTGGATTCTTTCATAATTCACTAAGTCTTTATTTTCGGAGCCTTTGAGAGCATTTAAAGAAGAGGAGTGTAAGTGGTCTTGCCTCTCTCCCTTTGGTAATTATAAAGCAGTCCCATGTGTGAGGCACTTTAAGGAAATTGGTTCGTAAGAGATTCTAATAAGGAATCCAAATGTGTGAAATTTAATCATTTTTTGTTTAAACTCCCAGAGAGGAGCATTTAAAGATCAAAGAGTAAATTGAGTGAAAAAAAAAGGTAAGGCAAGTAATTTATTTCACCCTCTTCCATTACCTGAAGCAACAACAGGATAAGAAAATGCCCACTGCCGAGATTTTTTTTTTTATCAGATCTAATTTCTCCAGTGGAAATCCATTCCCCTCCTGTGATATCAGCATAAGCAGTTTTTATATACGGTATTTCCCTTCTCCACTGTCTTCATTACAGCAACCTATCCTCTTCTCGCCTCGGCACAGCAAGCTGCCCGCGGCAATCACGTCTTCTCCACTCTACTATGCGCCATTGTCATCTATCACGGATAAAACACGCGTCTTGTTTAAAAGGAGATATATGCTCTATACGTCCGCGGTGATCCTTTCAGAGCGTATAGTGCGATGCACTGTGGAGTCTGACTGGATTATAAGTCTCCCGAACAGCGTGGGCCTACTTGCGGGGAGAAGAAGCTCTGGCTTCAACCTCGGAGTCTTTTGCTGTTGAACCCACTTAAGATTGCAGCAGTGCATCTTCAGATGCATGTTGTGCCTACTGACTAGCTATCAGTTCGCATTCGTCTTCCCATCGCTGGGTTATCCACACCTCTCAAGATCTAACCGGACAAACGACTTCAACCGCATACAAACAGACACAACACCCCCAGAAAACCCCAAACTTTTCACGCGTTCCGGCTGTCCACTCTCATTTACCTCTCTCGGCACAGAACTATGGAAAGATACCCCCCCGAGCCCTTTTTGCACACGCTCAAGATCTGCATGCTCTCGCCTTCCTCTCCTGGCCTGTCTGTGTGGATTCAACTCAAGAGCAGACTTTCAGCCTCTGCCTCTCTTCTGTTTTATCGCTCTATCTCTCTCTTACTCTTCTCTCTCTCTCTCTCACTCTCTCTCTTTCGCTCCACAGTCAGAGTTACTGACCTCCAGGGAATGTTTCTCAAGACAAATGTAACGTTTCACTGGCTGCCTGCACCTTAAAGGGCTGCAGGGGTGAGATGGCCCAGCAGTGCAGGAAAGAGCGAAAGAGTGTGAGTGAGAGAGAGAGAGAGAATGAACGAGAGACAGATGGTAGAGGAGTGGAGATTCCTCTGACCTGGTCTCCGGGGACAGAGAGTGTGAAAAGCTTCAGAGTGAGTGTGACTGCAGTGCTGAAGTCTATACACATGCAAGTGTGTGTGTGCACACATGATCCCACATGCAAACACACACACACACACACGCACACACACACACACACTCCCATACACAGGCATACGCACACAGGCACACATACACAGACACGCACACATACTTTCACTAGCAACAAAAACAACAACAACATAGAGGTTGTATAAGCGAACTTGAAATAAACTTGAACAAAATTCTGGGAGTAAGACAGACAGAAAGAAAGACAGACAGACAGACAGACACACACGCATACACACACAAACGCAGCCACACCATAACAATCCCTCCCATTAGAGTGTAGCTTCACCTTAAACCTCGGGTCAAGGTCCATTAATGACCTGAGCTGTTCATTTAGGAGAGCCACTGCACTCAATCAGGGATAAACAAAGGCTCCATTAATGAACTGTGCAAGCGCAGGGTGAGCCTGGTGAGCCGAGCGGCCATTTTGTTCCCGCCGTCCTTGGCCCTCGTGCGTGCGTGTGTGTGTCTGTGTGTGTGTGTGGGTGTGTGTGTGTGTGTGTGTGAGTCTATGTGTGTGTGTGTGTGAGAGAGAGAGAACCCAGTCTGGCGCCACTGCCACTGATTGCCAGCCCTCTCTCGCTGACTAATGACTGCATTGTGCCCGTTTCTGAAAGGTTCTGAAAGACACGCACAAGGTGCTCTGTTGTTCTCGGGGAGCCCATTGTTCACACCCGAAATAGAGAGGTGAAAAATAATGTCTTATTTCCCCCCCCCCCTCCAAAAAAAGCGCACAAGACAGAGGAGGGGGAATAACTGTGCGAGTGTATATGTGCATGTGTATGTGTGTGTGTGTGTGTGTGTGTGTGTGTGTGTGTGTGTGTGTGTGTGTGAGAAAGAGAGAGAGAGAGACAAAGAGAGAGAGAGAGAGAGAGAGAGAGAGACAGATAGAAGGAGAAAGACACCGAAAAAGGGGGAGACAAGAATGAGAAAAGACAGAGCACCGCTACTCTACTGCCCTGCCCGAGCAATAAACTGTGTGGCCGTGGACACAGGGCTGAACATGTGCTGCTCCCTGAGTTTCATCTGCCCCATTGATCACTCTCCATGTGGCATCTCTGGGCTCGGGGAAGAGGGGCCCACGGGCTGGAGGCCCCGGGGCCACAGGGCAGGATTATCCACAATCATTAGAATCACATTCCCTCTGTTTGCTCTTGTGTCTGGCACAGGGA
>NC_085000.1:30612096-30619596 GCF_963854185.1 Sardina pilchardus | reverse complement strand
AGGGTCAGGATAAAATAAGTATAACATCTCTCTCCATACACACAGGCATAGAAGATCAGTCTCTGGATCCGGATTTCAGTGCATCTGTGTTTTTCATCTCATCCAACTTTTCTAGGCAAGACCGATCCCTTAGTGTGTCATTAAAGCTCAAAAGATTGCATTGTTAGCTTGTCACCCTTCATTTAGCACCCGAAAGAAAGCGACATTTTCGAAATGTAGTCCGTGCCTCTGGAGGGTGCATTAACCAGGAGCCAGTGGTGACGGAGAGATCACAGTCCCTCTGATGCACACTGCCGCTGACAGGGGACCAGTCGTCTTTCTCGAGTTCACATAAAGACACAGGGCTGATAAGAGAGACATATGCGGTCCCCTGCAGTTAGGGTTTTGAAAGACATGGCACGATTAAAAAATGGAAAGCATATATTTTGAAAAAATCACATAATTTCTTAGGTTGATTTTCCTTGCTAGGTGATATATTTAGATTACCATTACCGCCCCACCCCCACCCCCACACCCACACACTATGCAAACACGCAACCTTTGATTAGCATCCTATGGTTGTGATTGACATGGAGTACGTTTTCCCCCTAGGACCATAGTAATCTTTAATATTCACATTTTCATTGACCCCCCACCCCCACCTCGCACCCACCCACACACACACCTCCACCACCAGCCCTCCCTGCCCCCCTCCCTCCAACTCGCCCACGTGGCTATACCCTTCACATCGCCCCTCCTCCTCTTCCTCCTCCTCCTCCTCCTTTTGTAATACAAATAAAGTTGAATACATCATTACATAATTCAGTCATTTCGGCGGCGCTCAGTGGGCCCCATGCTATCTGGGGCGACATGCTAATGTTAACAAATGCTTCACTTAGCGCCGCTCCCTCCCCGACTCTTAACGAGGAGCCCGGGTCCCTGACGGTGTTATGGAGGAGACTTTCTGCGACCTCCACCAGAGAGGGAAATAAGCTTTTATCTGGCACTAGGGGGGGGTTTCGCTTGTGCAAGACAAGAATGTGCAGGTCCTCACAGCTACCTACCTCTAATGAATGTTGATATCGTACTGTAGGATTTGCACCTGCCGCCTTTCATGAAAGTGCGAACATCAGTTGATTATTGATGACAGGACCATGACAAAGATCTGGGGGTGAGATGGGATTTTTTTTGTTTTAGAGATTAGTCTGATTTATAACACTTCCACAAACTCCCCCTTTCCTCTCCTCCTAGCATGCAAATGTGTCTGTAAGTGCTTCTTTCTCTCTATCTCTCTCTCACTACAGCCACCAGTTCACCTATGTGCCTGCAGAGGGCGCCCACGATGTCCATTACAGCGAGAGCTCGGTCTCACGCCACAGATGAGTTACAGAGGCCAGTACCAGCTCCAACTGTCCCACTGCTTTTCCTTTCGACTTACTATTTCCCACAGATAGGGCTCGTCATTCTGAGTGTGTGTGTGTGTGTGTGTGTGTGTGTGTGAGAGAGAGAGAAGGGGGGAGGGGGGTTTGGGGGGGGGGGGGGGGGGTCGTAGTGTTACTAGAAGCTGGGTGAGGATGAGCGGTAAGAGGGATTTGCTGTAAGCTCACACTGAGCATGAATGGACAGCAGGCTTACTAGGACAGGGGATGCACTGCAGGACCTGCACACAGCATTCGCTCCTCCCGGCATCCTCTCCTCCCTCCTTCTCTGATTTTGAGCCAGTCAATAAACGCATACACACACACACACACGCTCGTGTGTGCGCACACACTCATGCGAGCATGAACAAATCACACACATAGACACAAAAGAATAAGGTAAAACACTGGAGAGTTATTGTACGCATGTACAATGTATGGGTATATCACCGACGCAATGTACTGATTAGCACAACGTTCTGCGCCTTTTTATTGTGATCTTGACATTTCAGTCTGCACACCTCAGCACAATCTATCTGCTCACTATGTTGAGCCATGTTCTCTTCATCTTCCTTCTTCATTCTAAGGTGTAATTAGTCAAGCGGTGATGTGGCTGGGAATGTTCTAGAACATTCCCAGACACATCACCGCTTGAGTAATTCTACATCGAAGACAGTTGGGATGCTGAGTAAAATGTAAACGAAGTGGAATATGATATCTACTGTATAGAATGAAATCTGCGAAGTTTCATATTTAGTTGAATCAGTATGAATTCAGGAAAACATCATCTATATAAAAAAATGAGATGCTCCATCAAATACTGGTTAAAAATCCACCGTGCAAAGAAGAAACCATGTTCAGACATGATCCAGAAATGTATGCCTTCTTATTTTGGCCCAAGCCCTTATAAGATGAGCTGATACAAAGTGGAAAACTATCCTGTGGCTAACATGTGTTATTCTTTTCGGAAATCAATAGGCTCTACATCCTCAGTGCTGAAGAGGAGAGGGACTATACAACTTGATATCAATGTACAGTTCAGAAGCAAACGTCTATGATGGTATGTGCTGCACTAGTACCAATGCCATGAGCCGCTTGCACATCTGCAAAGGCACAATTGATCAGCAACATGCTGTCATCCAGACAACATATTTTTGAACATGTTATGAAAATGATGGCGAACATCATTCTGCTCATATTACTGCTCCATGGCAGGAGAGTCCAGGTGCTAAAATGGCCCACCTGGACTGTTAAATTGGGTGTGTTAAGGAGCAGCAAAGACCCCAGATTTTTAAAAAATATCATGTCAGGCAGGAATAGCACAACATTTCATTCTCAAATCTACAAAAACAACCTCAGTAGGCTATGTGGCCTCCTAAACATTAACGTTTCTCTGTTTTAACTACAGTATGTTGCCTTATTTTCAATTACAAATAGCATTTACAAATGTTCAAATTATAACATTCTGTCTGTCACACAGAATTGAATTAATTGGTTTTTCATTAGGTATGTGACCTAATAAGCCTTCTGAATGGTTTCCTCCAACAGACCTGAGATCTCTTGTACAGAAGCACGCAGAGAATTATTTTGAGCACCTGTTGCACCTCACTAAGCTTGTCCATACCACGGGAAGAATTAATTGGTCCTAATGACAGCTAACACGCGCGTTGTTTGAGAGGGGCAGTGCGACGGAGGTGATAATTCAGCGCAACAGTGCGGTTGGAGGACTCACTTAATGAGGAGCGCGGGGCTGGAGAATATCCACCTGTCAGTCGCTTTGCTCGAGCATAAAAAAAATTCCACGAAGCGATTCAGCGGCAAGGCCACTGCAACAGGTGTATGTGGAGCACTCATAACCTGCGGAGGCATCGAGGAAAAGAACCCAAGCGAACGTGTGAGGACTGCTATCTGGAGTGCTGCCGCGCTTGTTATTTTCTCCAGGAATCTTTCATATGGGATTAAAGCAACAGGTTATACCCCCATGAATTATTTAAAGCAATTCTGTCTTCTTATTTTCTCGTCTTTGTTGTGTAATAACTTTGATGTGCCGTTACAATATACAACATCAATGAGATGATATCCTGATATCTACTCTGCCTACTCCCTGTTTGAGCTATTACCAAAAATACATAGCACACATCCTGTGTCCGACATGACCTGGTTGGCCCACTTTTCGTAGGGAGGAGATGATGTTGGATACCAGAAGCAATACTGCACACTAATGAACTAGATAGTCTGCATTAATTCAAGGCATACTTATCTGTTGAGGCTGCATGCCCACCTGTTCCCTCTGTGAGTCACCTCATGTGCTTCGCTACCTTCACTTCACACTACGTTTTAGTGATGGCAGGAAGGCAGGGCCCATGTTGAGATACATACAGTAAGCCGGATGGTAACAAGCGGAACGATACCCGATACGGCTGTAAAGGCAAAGGTCGTGAGGACCTCGAGGTTTATTTTCCTCCACAATGAAAGAAACGATAGGCGTTAACCCTGCCAGCCACAGCAGGGTTATGAGGTAGTTGGCAAGTGTCTTTTCGTGCACAGCTCACATACGCCATGACTGCAACGCAAAAGTTAATGAAAGTCTGCCTCGTGTCACCGTTAACACGAGCACAGTGGCTTTCTCCACCTGGCCTGAAGACTGATATGTCAAGGTCACCCTTGCGTGGGTGGAAATTGGCCCCTGAATGTTGTGTTTTTTTTCTCTCTCTCTCTCTCTGTCTCTTTCTCTCTCTCTCTCTCTCTCTCTCTCTCTCTCTCTCTCTCTCTCTCTCTCTCTCTCTCTCTCTCTTCGCCATCGCCTTCTTCGTCCTGCTGAGTGGCGAGCGTTCCTTCTCCAGGAGGGCGAGTGCTCTTCAGGCCTGCCGCACGAACACGACTGAAATTAGCTGGCTAAATATATCTGATAAAGAGGCTGCGGCCCATCACAAGCTGTCAGAAGACATTAGAGTCCTCTCTTGGCGTGACCCCCCCCTCTCTCCGAAGCATAGCACACATGCACACACGCACACACACACACACACACACACACACACACACACACATATACGGTCTCTCTTATACACACACTCACTGTCCCCTCTCTCTCTCTCTCGCTCTTCCTTCTCTCCCGCCTACACACACACACACACATGCACACACACACGCACAAATGGCTGTTTAATCACTGGCACAGACTATATGCCCCTTCTCCTTTATGGTGTCTTTATTGCAGAGGGATGGAGAGGAGGGGAGAACTTTGACACGGGGGAGCTCTCGCGCTGGCGTAGTAAAAGTGCACCCGGCATAACTCTTCTCAACGTTTACAAGGTCCCCTTCCCCAGCCCTGTCTACAGATGGAGACTGTTAGGGGTGCCTCGACTCACACAAAGGAAAAGATTATTGCACACATTGCGCATGCGCATGCGCATACGCATACGCACACACACACACACACACAGACACACGCACACGCACACGCACACACACACACACACCCACACACACAAAATACTTGCATATGCATATACACATGCACACACACACACACACACACACACACACACACACACACACACACACATACAGTATGCATACATGCACGAATATGGATGACATGGGGCCAAGGCTTTTCCTGGGATTTTCCTGAGATGTTCTAAATGCAACATGCATATATTTGCTAGTGATGGGTGCATATTCCAAGGACATTGGATGGAGCTTTCTTTTATGTTAACTGCTCCATGCCAAACAACAAGTAAGGCCTTGCTTGACTCTTTTTATTTTCTTTGTATGCTGGTGTTCTCTCTTGATAGCATCCACAGGAAGTGTGTGATTCTGGACAGTGATTCGCTGTCTCATTGACTGACTGACTGGTCAGACGCATCTAGAGGCTCATCAGGTGGCATCAGGTCGCATCTTTTGCCATTGCTGTACTGATGAGCTCACATCTCCGGAGGGCTCAACAGTGACACGCCGCTGTAAATAGGCTCCAAGTTGCTAACACATTTGACCTTTAGCGTAAAGAGCGGCCACTTTATCTGACATATTTCACACATCAGCCCTCAACATCAAAGCGCTTTTGAAATTCAAGATGATTATTTAGCCATGATATGGAAACTAGAGCCAAGTTGAGTTTGGCGTTTCGAAAAGTTTGTGTTTGTGTGTTTTGGAATTGCCTCATCAAGCGAATGGCATGCGTGTTAGAAGAAGAAGAAGAAGAAGGGAGAGTGAGGGATAAAAAAAAAATCCATCTCTGGTCTTCGCTGTTTGTTTAATTAAAAACCTTTGTATCGTTTCATCTCTGCCTCTCTGGCTTTGAATTAGTTTTTTAGGGACACGCAGCAGAGGCTGTGTAAAAAAAAAAGAGCCATCAAAGACGGTGGGGTTCACACTGGATGAGCCGGCCCCTTTCATCGGCACCTAACAACAGACACACAGCTCTATTAAGGGGCTTCAGTCAAGTTGGGCACGGTGCGAAATCAGGCCTTCAATCAGCACCTTTGAAACGCCATCAGCGATGCAGAGCATGTCCAGACCTCCAAACAGTACTGAGAGCTGCCGATGCCGGGGTGGATGGGAGAGTATCGGGGAGGGGGGTGGGAGAGGAAGAGGAGGAGGAGGAGGAAGAAGAGGGGGGTTTGAAAGTTGCATAAGCTGGAGCTTTAGCCACCAGTGCTGGTATTAAGCGATGGCTTCTTTCTCGAATACCTGCGGCGGCACCCGAGATGAAGCCGGTGGCTACACTTTGCTTTCAAGCCATTTTCTGTTTCCCAGGCAATGCCTTCCTGCCGGTGCCGCAGAGGAAATGAGGTGGCAGGGTTCCGCAATCCAAAACGCAGCCCGGTGAATTCTCTTTATCGCCTTTGTCGGTTCAAGCAACTGATATTCTACCTTTCTGTCAGACCTCTTTCTTTTTACCGTACTGAGGTAATTTCTGCCTCTGCATTCAAATCGATAGAGTGTGGCAGTGGCGCATTACGCAAGCCGTGTGTACCGTCATCTCCGACCTCACCTCTCTTTTGAACAGGAGAGAGGTTAATGAAAATGCATGCCCGTTTCTCGTCTCTAGGTTTTTTACCTGCCTTAGAAGTGGAAACCCCCACTGACTTCTCCCATGAATATCTCCCGGCCGGCATCGAGTTCAGAGTGATGCTGAAAAGATCATCAATTTTCATGCCTCCCACTTAGAACATTGTGTGAAAATGTGGATCAAGGCAAGCTTGATTAGAAAGAGGAAGTACGATATTGAGTATGAGTGTCAGATTAAATTAAACTATTCTTTCGGAGGGGAAAAAAACACTTGGATGTTATATAATGCTTTAATTTTCTTTCTTTCTCATTTTTTTTCTGCTTGCGCGAGAGTTTGTGTCGCCTTGTGTGTATGTGTGAGGCAAAGGCCTTGGTTGGTCTGTCTTGCAAAGGACAGCTTATCTTTTTCTAATGATTTCTGTACATAATTTATACTCAGCATCTGTTGTTATGCAAGCTTAATTTTCCCCCTGATTCGCTGCCAAAAGCAAAATCTCAGAAAGTGGCATAAACACGTTTCATTTTAATTTTTATTTCAAAGCCCTCTCTCTCTCTCGTGCTCCCTCCTCCGCTTCTGAAGGAAAGATGCTCTAAATATATGCTTTGACGTGCATGGCAATTAAATTAGTGTCTAAAATAGCTTCACCCTCTCTCCGCCGTCGCCTACCCGAGAATACCCCTTCAAGATCAAGGCGACATGAAAGCACTCTAAAATTTTTCATTAATATTTCCTTAAAACAGATTAGAGAATTAGCTTGTCAACTACATATCCTATTGGTCTCATAGTCTGGTGAATCATCAGCTCTGGGGGAGCCTATTTTCGAGGTCTTGCCGTTTGTGTACAAAGGGTAAGGCAGCATAATTAATTTAGGATTACACTCGCGCTGGATTATCTTGGTCAGCGAGAAGCACACATCAATCCTCACCTTATTGGAGACTAATTCAACCTTTTCCAGGGTGATTTATTTAGCCTACGGCAAGCCAATACGGCCCTTAAATAAGAGTCTCTCTGCTCCTCAACCCCAGAGGCTAACTGATGAGATGATCGGTTTCCTGCAGTGAAGCAGCATGTCGCTTTGTCCTCTCTCTCACA
>NC_085000.1:30602096-30607096 GCF_963854185.1 Sardina pilchardus | reverse complement strand
TTCTGGGTTCAATCACAAACTGGCGTATCCAAAAGGCGCACCCGGGTCGTTGGCTGAAGAGCTGGCTGGCTCAGTGTCACACAAAGCCCCGCCCCGCCATATATGGATTGGCCAGGAAGTAGGCGGAGTTAGGATTTTCCAAGATGGCGACAACTATACTTCAGAAAAGATGTCAGGAATGAAGACTAATTTAGGCTAAACTTATGGGGAGAGTAAGAAACATATATTAAGACTGCATAGTGATATAGTGGGAGTATACAGCCTTATACAGTAAGGTTACTATGCCAACATTCACGGAAGGACGAGGCTCAAAATTATAGGGCTGTGGCCCATCATATGCAGGTTCATATATAAGTGTACAATCTCCTCAAAGTAATATTTTTCTCTTTTTTGAGAATCGAGTTCCCTCATCATTTACCTACACTGTGCTTTATAAGGGTGTCCAACTCACAAGTTGCACTTAACACTTCCTTCTCCCATAGATCCCAGAAAAGCATGCGTTTCTGCTAGTCCCACACTAGTCCTCACAGAGCCGGTGTGTGTGAGGATCTTGAGCCCACCATGCCTCCCCTCGCCTCCCCTCGCCCCACTCCCAGGCATGAGCAGAAGGCCTGACACAAGCTGTAGCAAAGAGCCGAGTCTGCCAAACACGCCCAGGGGCTGACAGGCAACATATTGCTTCTCTCTCCATCACCCCCTCCTGTCTCTCGCACTCGGCACTCTGTCTCTCTCTCTCTCTCCCTCTCTCTCTCTCTATCTCTCTCTCTCCCAGTCTCTCTCTGCCCCCCCCCCCTCCCCCACTTTCTCCCTCTCTCTCCTCCCCACACTTCCAGAATTAAACTTTAACTCGGAAAGCATCGGTTTTTAACAGGCTGCCCTAAAACTTTAATATCCCTGTGTTTGCTGGCGCACCGAGGGGCTGTGGAGATGGAGGTGCACCAGGCGATCCATGGCTGAGGCGCGGACGAGCACAGACCCTCCGCGTGGCAGCAGGGGGGCTGCAGCAGACTGGTAAACTTTTGTTGCTTGTAAGAAAAGGAGGGTAAAGAAAGAGACAGAGGAAGTCAAATGCTCAGCAGTAACGCGTAGCAGCACGTTTAAACATTTAAGATGTTTTCTGAAAAAGAAAAACGAGGGGGGGGGGGGGGGTTGAGCTTTTTCTTGAACTATTTCAGCATTGCTCCACAGGAGTTGATGGTCCATGTGATGTAATGGGGTTTACAGAGGGTTATTTGGGCACACAATTTTTTGGACTAATCAACTGACAACGGCACAAAATGTCAGTCAGTTATAAATCTTAGAGGGGAAAGACAATAAACACCAGTTGCTGCCCTTTATTGGCCAAAATGAATTGCGGCAGGGGAAATGTACAGGAAATGATACATGTCTCATAAACTGTCACACTATCAATATCGTGACTCATTGTCTATCTCACGGCGGCACATTTTCATCAGCCGCAGATGGAACTGTGAGGCGCCAGCCTCCGCCACCGCCGCTGCCGCAACCAACCAGAGCCCCTCTCGCTTTAGGGCATGTTGTAATGAAAAAGCACTGCTGAGTTTTGGATACTAATGTACTGACACAAGTGAGGTTAATGTGTATTGTGACCCTTTTAAATGCGCCGTGCATTTTTAGTCACTGCGCAAAAAAGAGAGAGAAAAATAGGAATTGAAAGGTTTAATCCATACTTATAGTCGTACTTTTTTTTGAAAAAGACAAGTGTTTCGGTTAATTAAATGAGGTGAGGACTGGCCCTGGCATTCTGTTCCAGCCTCCCCCACGCTCGTACGCAGACACCCTCGGCACGGCACTTCTTGATTTGGCACCAGCTTTCTAGCTGTCAACACCATTGCAGTGTGTGTGTGTGTGTGTGTGTGTGTGTGTGTGTGTGTGTGTGTGTGTGTGTGTGTGTGTGTGTGTGTGTGTGTGTGTGTGTGTGTGTGTGTGTGTGTGTGTGTGTGTGTGTGTGTCTGTGTGTGTGTGTACGTGTGTGTGTGTGTGTGTATGTGAGTGTTTGTGTGTGTGTGAGAGAGAGAGAGAGTGTGAGAGAATAAACTTGCTGCTTGCAGTGAGCACACAGGAAGCCAAGCTTAGGGGATGGAGAATAGCAGAGTGTGAAGAAGGCAGTATATGTTCCGACATCGCCGAGGCCAGCGAGACACGGGATGGAGTAGATTGTTTTGGTATTGGAATTCTGGTCCACGCCAGCAGGGGTCAAGGGAGGTGGACGCCGCCGGGAATTCTGATGCTCCTGATCCGAGAAACCCACAGCTACAGATTCAATTATAGTCGTGGGGGAAAAAAACAACTAAACTCCAAGAGGGATCATTTGTTGTAATTTCTGTGATGGCTAATCATGGCGGTTGTGTGTGTGTGTGTGTATTTGTGTGTGTGCGTGTGTCTGTGTGTGTGTGTGTGTGTGTGTGTGTGTGTGTGTGTGTGTGTGTGTGTGTGTGTGTGTGTGTGTGTGTGTGTGTGTGTGTGTGTGTGTGTGTCTGGACGTTTACTCACATATCCAGAATACAGAATTACCTGCTGGCAGCCAAGCAGAGCCAGTCGTGTGAGATATTTGTTTTTCCTTCACAGCAGGAAGACTTTTAGCTTAGCCAAACCTTCTGTCAATGTTGAAGCAAAGTGACACACATAGTGACACACACACACACACACACACACACACACACACACACACACACACACACACACACACGCATACACGCAAACACAAACACAAACACACACTCAGTGACACTTTAGTGTTCTAAATAATGAACGATGAGAAGCACGCATCTTTGGGGTCAGAAGCGAGCCGCGGCGCTGGCCGAGACCGAGATGAGGACCTGTGAGAGCGGAGAGCCGAGAGCCAAGGCGGGGGGAGGAGGAGCGGCAGGCTCTGCCCAGCGCAGAGACGTCCCGAGTGGGCCGAGACTCAAGCTGTCAGTGCCTCCTCGCGCTCAGATCTGCTGCTGCTGAAGAATGCATGAAGGCTCCCTTAATCTGTGTGTGTGTGTGTGTGTGTGTGTGTGTGTGTGTGTGTGTGTGTGTGTGTGTGTGTGTGTGTGTGAGTATGGTTTGGCTTGGACCACCTTAGCTCTTAGCGGTCGCATTTTGTTGAGCAGCATAAACGTGGATGTGGTATGCTGAGTGAAATGGCCCTCTATCATTAACCTTTACTTACACTTATCCTCCACCACTGTATTGCCCCGTTTTCACCTCTCTTTCTCTCTCTCTCTCTCTCTCTCTCTCTCTCTCCCCTACACACACACACACACGCACACACAGACACAGACACAATACACACATAACACACACATTCACAAATGCATACTTGAATATATTCACATTTGCTGACATATTTTGCATGGCTTGCATTTTCTATCTGAATGTCCTAAGGGAATTTTCGCACACTTACACATTCACCCGTGCGCGCACGCACACGCACACACACACACACACACACACACACACACACACACACACACACACACACACACACACACACACACACACACACACCTCTGAGATAACTTCAGCTTGAATCATGAGCAAAGATAAAAGTTGACAGAAGCTGGTTAGTAAGAAGTGATCTCCCCTGTGCTTTTTGACTATTCCCTTGGGTCCTAAAAAATCAAATATTACATTTGATTTAAAATTACATTATTTGTCTCCCAAAGGTTTTTTTTTGCAGAGGTGATCCATCAGTATCTGTCTCCACTGTTGCCATCACACCTCTCCTCTAAGAATACTGAAGCAGAAATGTTCCTCCATAGTCATCTATTCTGTCTATTCAGCTTCAGCCTATACAGGAACGGTTGTCTTTATTTTGGTCAAACAACTCATGGGTTTTCTAAACTCTGAATGGATGGATGGATTGCATTCCGACACTGTGGAATGTCTGTGTCTCACTGGTGTGTAGGCTACAGATCAACAATGTAATGTGTGGTTTGAATCTGCTAGGGCGTACAACATGTAGGGACCATGAATTGTCAATAGAACAAGAGTACAAAAGTTCATTCTTCATTTTGGTCAAATAGTGCACAGATTTTCTAAAGCCAGTGTCCTTGTCTGAGTCAAACTCAGTGTTAGAGTTTGACATCAACCTTGTGCTTTTAATGTTATACAACAATACATTGGAATCTTTGTTGATAGTTATTCTGAATTGCATGACCTCTCCAGAGGTATAGATGTGAACTTGAATGCAGGCTGTCCACCACCTCTATGATGTTACAGTAATCATAAGAGTTGATAATCAGAATTTGTCATGAGCACAAAGGTTTGCAGTAATAGAGAGTGCATTACGTGGGTTAATAAAACACCCATTTCCTTTCCCTGCTCATGTCTGTGAAGCAGTGTGCCGAGTTTGCCAAATCACATACTGTTCTGTATGTAGGGCTACATCAAATGGAGGCTATGATTACATGCATCACAAAATGCATCATCATCGTTGTCGTAATTGTACCAGCCTGGTCCAGCTTGTCCTGTCCCCAGCCCTGGTTTACCCACTACCTCCTTTCTGTATCTCCACATGCTCCGTTCCGGATTCCCTCCATGTTGTATTACCATCCATCGTCTCATGTTCAACTCACCTGGTTTCTGTTTTGCCTCGTTAGGAACTGCTTTTAACCATGCCTAACTTTGACTCTGTATTTGACCCTCTGCCTGGTTTATGGACTGACCTCCTTTTGCTTTTATTGCCGGCTTGCCAAGTGCTTCTCCCAAGTCTTAAGCTATGTGCATGTCTGACCAGGGTATACTCCCTTGGAGTCTGAGTTGTATTGTATAGGTTGACCTTTGCCTGGTCTATGAACTGAAGTTACATAACGGTTAAGCTGCGTTTAGATTCCACCCTCTGCCCCCTCCTCAGTGTCTCTTCCTGGCTCATGTCTGTTTTTAACTTCTGTCTGCATGGCTTGTCTGTTCATCTGATATCTGTCCACACATTACTGCCCTGGATGTTTTTGCACTATTGTCTTGTTCATTATTAAAGTGCTTCTTCTGGGTCC
>NC_085000.1:30512096-30597096 GCF_963854185.1 Sardina pilchardus | reverse complement strand
CAGGGTAGACAGAGTACCATTTTAATGACTCACAGCTCTTTTATATTGTGGGCTTTGGAGATTGACTCATGAATTACATGTATTATTGAGTTCGGGTGGCTTTCATCTAGCCAGGAGCCTTGGAAAAGTGTCCTTACATTGCTTAGAAGAGCCTACACATCATTCAAGCACATCAATTGCTAACACGAGTATTGATATTTGTTTTTGTACGGGAAAGAAAATCATATTACCTTCATAGACCTCTGCTGTTCACCTACAAAAAGAAACCAAAGCTGCCATCTTGCTTATATAAGGAGATCCGGGTGATAATTGAGGCTAACTGCCATGGCAAGTTGCATGGTAAGTTAGCTCTGGGGTAGCAAAAATCTGAGTTTGCTGTTTTAATGTACAGTACCAAAGATCACAGTACCCACTCGAAGGCAGTGGACAAAAGTGTGTTGAGCAAAATGTCTGCATTTCAGACTTTTTCATCCACACAAAAGTTTAACAGGTGGGATAATTCAAAATCCCCATGTTATTTTCCTATAGGAAAAATCGCAAGGTACAATATCAGTTCTCAAACATGGCAGCTTTTTGTAGATGAACTTTAGAGGTCTATTGTAATCAACACTACAGCCATCAGCTTTCCGTTCTCCAGTACAGTACAACAGTACAGCAGTACAACTCTACTGCACAAATACTGTACAGAAATTGTATACATTTCCGATACTTTCATTCTAAGATATCTCAGAGTGACTTTTCCAAAATACAAGCTGACAAACTGCAGTGGCATCTGAAGAAGAAAGCCTACAACAGGTAATTGACACGTTGGATACAAGTACATTGTTCTTGTAAGAACTGTGAAGAGCACAGAAGAATATCCGCGCAGAAAGAAGAGAAACACGTCCAAGGTCGGGCATTGTGAAGGCAGGTTTCCTCTGATAGCCTACAGAAAACGGCAAAGTCTTCCAATATGCATGTATTTGACACCGGTCTCTCCCTCATGCAGAGATCAAAGAGAGACGAGAGAAGCTGGGACATTTGCAGAGGAGGCTATTGGCATACAAGGGGCCACATCCATACTGTGCAGTGCACTCATGAAGTCCAAGTGACAGGACAATCCCCAAGGGAGTTGAAGAGGAACTAAACTGGAAGTCGTTAGAGCTGCTTATCGTGGCCACAGGATACAAGTTCTGTGAAGTGCACAGACTGACATCGGGTGTGCTGGATCCAGACCAGATGTGATTATGATCCTGAGATGGTCGCAACAACTCAACTCTGACCTCTTTAGTTAGACTACCTCTGTGAGAAAGTAATGATGGGCCAGGTTAGGCTCCTGTTTTGTTGTTATCAGTTGTGTAACAAAGTGGTCAGAACACTACTTTGTGTAATTGTTCAAAGCCATCCTCCCAAGTAGTACAAATGGATTTAAATGTTTACACCAATTTTTTTCGAGCCACGGTAGAATTTTTATATTTAAAAAATCCTGCGGCACGCCACCATCCAAAAATGTAACAAAACTACACACTGATACATCGAAAATAATAACAACTTAGTCTTGCTATTTGTTTACAGTTTAGTTCAGAGTCTGCATTTTTTCCCTTTATGAGTAGGCTAGGTCTATCACTATTTTACGCCCACTATTTTTCACCCATAGATAGAGAAAGCTGGATATAGCATTGTCCGTTGAGTTCTATTAAGTGGCATAGGCTACATGAACGCGGGCATCATGTTGCAACACTTGCCAACAATCAGAGTCATCTTACTGATTTCCAAACAGTGATGGTTGCCCCAGTGCTATTGATGTTCTGGAGGACAATGCAGCATCTACAGTAGCTTTGTAATATCTATTTTTCACCGCTACTTCTTGTGTGCATCACTTACATGTAATTGACAAGGTTACTATTCCGCTAGTGCCACCCATTGACATGTTAAGTAAAATACACTGCTGCGCCACGGAACAGTGGTTGAAAAACACTGGTTTCCACGAATATTGATTAAAGTATAGGTTGATAGCCCTTAATCCATTGGGGACAGGCCACCTCAATAACAGGACGTAATCCACAACTAATTGTCTCGCAAGCTTGCTTGACCATATACCCCCATATCCCGGCTGCCATATTGAAGTGCCCCTTAATTATGAGCAGACAACAAATGAAGCAAAGCATTAGTTCAGGTAGGCCATGGATTCAGCAACTTAGCTAACTGCTCAGCTGACAACCCAGCTGATTGATCAGCAGATCACTTGTTCTTATACTGGTGGAGAACATTCAAGGTGCCTTACTTTAGCTGCCAAAAACAAGCCTTTTTGCAACCCACCTCCACCCCATCTCCTCCTCAATGATGCCTGGCCTGCTCTGAACCCTATGGGGGGTTTTATCTTGCTACTCCCTCTGCCTAGACTTTCAATATTTGCACATGGAGCCATGCCACCGAATGAAACATTATGCAAATAGTAATAAACTATCTTGACAAACCGGTACTGACTGAACTACCTCCATTTTATGTAATTGTTTCTAGGTTGTTAGACTGCTTCTGGTGATGTTCCTATGTGACTGGCAAGTTCTTTGACTTGTGATGAGCCCATAGGCATCCCACAGCTCATCACACATCTGGAAATAGGATGTAAAATGAGGAATAACAACGTTGAGAACATGGCAGGGTTAACATGCCATCCATGTTCACACCTGTTAAGATGGCACAACAGGGGCAGAAAGATGATTGGCATCATGATTATTATTTTTTTTTCCATCATGATTGGGAACCCAACTCCCTAGACCTAAACAGGCCCACATACAGTATGTTCTACTCCTAAGCTTTGACATATTCAATATAACGAGTTAAGACCTTCTTCTTTGAAACAGTGCAAAGCCTCACTCATACTTCAGTGAGAATATCAAGAAGGGTCCTCTGATGAGTGGCAACAGCAACAGGTGTTAAAAGGCAGGTCCTTCAACAGGTGTTAAAAGGCAGGTCCTTCAACAGGTGTTAAAAGGCAGGTCCTTCATTATATCCATTTGGAGCAAATCTTCAATCCTAACACAAGGCTGACAGACTCAAAGCAAGTGGCCTATTCATTGAATTACTGTCTCCATTCCTTGAGATAAGCACCAACACAGGAGAAGTTTCTTAGCCTCCTGTGATGCACCTGTAAAGAACCTGTGAGAACTGAAAAGCTGTTTATTTGAATATCCCCTGCTGATTAAATGGCTGACCTGTATCACCACTGTATCACAACGCTTTTTAAACTTGTCTGTCAGTGAAGAGACGCAAACATAGAGTGCTGTGATGGGGTGGAGAGCAGTGCAGACAAGAATGTGATGACCTAAGTGGGCTTCAAGTTCTTCTTCAAAGGAAATTGTTGTTTTTTTTTAGAATAGTATCCACCTTAACTGTCAGTGTGGACCCATGCTCTCGGGTTTTTGAGACTCGGGTAGATGACTTTCGCGCTCAAAATACCTTCCTTACGCTTTTGAGTTATAACCTGTAGTTCCTGAATACTGTGGCTTTTCCTTCAAAATCTTCAGATGCTCAACCTTGGGGGGACCCCCACCTGAAATATCATCAAGGTGCACCCTCACATGCACAGTGCCTCTCAAAATCCAGTCAATATTTCAGTGGAAGAAAATAAAACTTCAGGACACATTGGAAAGGTAAGTGTGCACTGAGTAAGTGTCCTAACCCCAGTGTATTCATAGTGACACACTGCTCAAAGGAGTCAGCCAACACAATATGCAAGTAAGCATGACTCATACCAAGGTTTGAAAAGGTCCTCTATTTTGAGGAGCAGATATTGTTCCAAACTAGAAGAATGATTACCTGCAGGTTGGGTACCAAGCCCAAAAAGATTTTAAAATAATGATGATATTATATTTATGAAAAGTCATGTCTTCTTTTGTCCTCTATTGGCCAGCTTCACTCACTTCTGTGTTTATGACTTGACTTGAGTTCACAGTATAACACTATATGAGCTTTAATGAGCTGCATTTGTATCACAGAACACATTTTTTCCCTTTTGTATAGTGGGGCATGTTCACACCTTCAATATGCTGCTTAGCCTATTACAGAGATAAGCTTTCTCTCCTTGTTCCTCATTTGGATGTGCACTACTACATTATTGGCTTAATATTCTCTGCCAATTGCCTCAATGCAAGGATATCGACACCTAACTTAAAAAATCTGCTACATAACATGTTCCATATAAGTAAGGAACTGCTACAAAAACATGTTCCATGTAATATTATTTATCACATTGGAGGTAAAGATATAATGTCACTTTTTGTGACCTTACAGTAGTTGACGCTGATGCCACAGCTTCAGCAAAGGCATATTGATCTGTCCGGTCTCATTTTTGGTCATATCAGCTATGTTTTATCAATGATTCACAGGCAAATTGTTCTTGAATCTGCACACACACACAGCACACGCACGCACACACACACACACACACACACACACACACACATACGCACACATCGATATCTATATCTACATGTAAATAGATAGACACAATACACACAATTGACTGTATACACAGAGAGATGCTGAAGCGAAGCTACTGGGTTTGGTCCATGTGCGAATGCATGGTGTCCTCCACCACAGCTGATAGCCATAGATACCAGCGATGAATCAGAGCACGCTGACGTTTTTAAAAACTGAGGGGATATCATGGCTGATAAGACACAGCTCCAGAGGACATCCAGAGAGATGGCTCTCAGTGCTCAAAGCCATCTTAGCATCCCTCCTACCTCAGCCAAAGCTTATCAGGCTAATTAATGTCATGAATAGGTACTTAATGACCCCGTGCGTCAACCTTGTTCAAAAAATTGGAATTAAAGATGCTATCACTACCGTCGCACTAGGGAAAACAGGGCGGGGTGGCGGCAGCTCATGCCCTCAAAGTCATCGATCGCCTGATCAACTGATTTGGATGGCAGTCAATTTATTTTATTTAATGTGGCAATTTAGAGAGATTTCATGACATTATATTGCAGCCCCTGGGCATGACTAAAGTACCTGAAAAGTGTCACCGCTACAGATTGGGGTTGTCTGACTATAGGCAGATATAGATTGCAACACAATCCTTTGGTATTGAATCACTTGGATGACTCAGCAATTTCACACTGGAAGTCAGTGGATTTCTGCAGACTGTGTAGCCTCTGGGGCACAAAGAGTAGACGCTAGCAGTAGAGTTAATAAATGCTAAGCTATAACTGGACATCAACAGAAGTTCAGAAGTCCATTCCGAGTACATCAATCTACTTTCTTCAACTGAGCTCCAACCCGAAATGGTCGGTGTCTGTGCAGGTTTACTGGAGAAAGAAAAGCCGACCACAAATTCCCCCTGTAATGGAGCCGTATTAAACGAGTCAAAAGGTGCATCTGACTCAGCGACTGAGTGGGGAACGAGGACCGCTTGGCCCTCGGTGGTCCTCCATTGTCTCGGCCAAAACGCATCAAATCAATCAAATTTATATAACGCGCTCTCATTATTTCTGCATCGGTAATGCAAGGGGTCAAGTGGGGAGATTCATCAGCGGCCTGGACGAGTGACAACAGGACAGAGAGAGAGAGGGAGAGAGAGAGGAGAAGAGAAGAGAAGAGATGGAGTGTGAAAGACAGAGAAGGAAAGAAATACAAAAAAAAAACAAGTGGGAGGTCACTGTGATCACACATCCTGACACCGTTCCTCGCCATGTTTTTTTTTTTTTTTTTGCTGTTGTTGTCTGGCCCTGGTACACCTTGCTCGTCATTAGGAGTGTGGTAGGTCCACATTACCAAACTCGTGTCACCATCATTATAGCTCGGGCCCACGGCGAGGCTCAATTTGTGCTCCCCTCCTCGGCACCTAGAACAGGCCGTGTCTCAATTTGCCACAGTGGAAATTGAAACATTGGATACTGAATCGCGCCGAGGTGTTCTGAGTACAGATGGTAGGCTGCCTGTCTGCTATAGTCTATCCCCCTTCGCGGCAGAAGGCGGGCAGAATCTGGGCTGTTAGACCGTAACAATGGACCCGCCACATTGATTCAGTGAATAAATATCATCTTAGTTGCTATTTCTGAATTTCTAGAGCCGAGGTGCAGTACATTGGCAGTTTTGGACGGAACAATAAACACGTTTATAAATAAAAAAAAAAAGACGAGGCTAATCTGTCTTTTTCAGTCCCCGCAGTTTCCAGGCGTTTCAGTCCACTTTTCCTCTTTGTCTTTGTGAGGCTTGATAGAACACGCCCCCGCCCCCCTTACTTTTAGCACCTTGTCCTAACTGTCCGCGCTGCACAGTCTGTCCAATGCCAAGCTGCAGGCTATACACCTTTTGTCCGCATCAACAGTAATTGCACAATTAAAAACTCATTTTTGTCACAAAATGATACTCTTCAGGGGCATCCTCACTTTACTCTCACCTTTCATGTCCCTCTCTCTCTTCCTTCTGCTCATTCCCTCTCTCTCTCTCTCTCTCTCTCTCTCTCTCACCCTCCCTCTCTACTCTCTCCCCTTATTACAGCTCTCATTGATGGATGTGTCTGCTTTGGTAATTACTCCACTCGTCGGAGTTCTTAATCTCCTGACTCTTCTCCAGGAAGAGGTGCAGTAGAAGACTTACAGTAGACTTGAAGACTCGACAAGGGAACTGCTCTCAAGAACATTTAAGGATACTTCAGTAGTGTGGACATTGAGTAAGAGTTTCCAGCTGCACACTTAAAGTGTAAAAAGTGAACCTTTTATGGACCTTTTTGCTCTACAAGAACAAACCTTTTAGAACATACTGTATTCAGATATAAATAAGATATTCTAAGATTTGTTTTATATGCACCATGCAATTTTATGCGTGTGTGTATGTGTGTGTGTGTGTGTGTGTGTGTGTGTGTGTGTGTGTAATATGTCTGTGTGTGTGTGTGTGTGTGTACTGTATGTTAATTAGTGTCCGATTAATGACTAATTGTTTCCTAAGAGATTAGTTTTTTTTTTAATTGTTTGAATAAAAGTATTCTAAAATATGGGCTAATTATGGCAAGAAATATGTCTTCTCTCTTCCAGGGCCATCGAATTCACAATCATTCTCATGGCAGACTGCAACAGGAGACAGCTTTGCTCGGACAGCTCAGCCGTGATGCTTGGTTTCTGCCCAGAGGGTGAAAGAATCACTTAATTCTTAGTCTTCTCCTGCTCAATTCCCTTTATTGATAAGGCCACTAGCTGCTTTTACAAGACAGATGAGGCTTATTAGAGAACGAGAGACAGAGAGGAAAGAGAAAGAGAAGGACAGAGAGAGAGAGAGAGAGAGAGAGAGAGAGCACAAAGTCAATGTTAGTGCTTAAATGAGTATGTGTGGGCGGGTGAATGAACATGTGGGTGAGCATGTTGTGTGTATGAAGCTCTATGTGTAGACTGTGTTTGTGTGTGTGTGTGTGTGTGTGTGTGTGTGTGTGTGTGTGTGTTTGTGTGTGTGTGTGTGTGTGCATGTGTGTGTGTGTGTGTGTGTGCGTGTGTGTGCGCGCGTGTGTGTGAGCGCGCGCATGCGTGTGTACGTGTTTGAGCGCATTAATGAATAAATAAACAATGCGGGGAAGGAGGCCACTCTCTGGCTCTCCAGCCCATGACAGCCATCGATGTGCTACACCTCGCCATTCAATTATTCTGGGATTAAATATTTAAGACGCTGGGCCTTGTTGCTTCTCCTGGCCTTTGAGTACAGCTGTGCCTCTCTTTCTGACATGTTCAATAATGCAGCAGGGCTGGAGGAGGAGCGGCCCGGCCCGGCGCGGCGCAGTGGACGGGCGGTAGAGAGCGGCAGCCATGCAGCCACACTTCAGCCAGGGACCCGGAGCCCAGAGCTCCCAGTGCTGAGGTCAGCAGCAGACCTGTTGGTGCGCTGCCAGATGGGTATGACACCGGAGGAGAGAGAACGAGAGAGAGAGAGAGAGAGAGAGAGAGAGAGAGAGAGAGAGAGAGAGAGAGAGAGAGAGAAGAGGGCATAAGTAAGTAAGGGGAACAGAGGGGAGAAAGTAAGGAAACAGATAGTAGGTGAGAGGAGGAGAGGAAGGAAGAAGTTGGTAGATTGAAAGAAAGATAGGGTTTGTGGGTAGGGTGGTGGTGGTGGTGGTGGTGGTGGTGGAGGGTGAACAGGAGAGTAGCATGGGTGAAAAGGGAATTGGTTCCTGTCTATAATATAACATTTCATAGACTGTAAAATAGGATAAAAGACAGACCAACAAACCATACTGGGTAGGTTAGTGGCCATAAATGCAAAAGACAACCCAGCCGTAAGGTATATCCAGTGGAAAAGGACCTCTAATATAAGCATGTGGCTGAAGCACTGCTACTTTGAGACAGGGTCTGTTTAGTTCAAAAGCTGAAATTTCCTCCTTAGTTGTATTAAATGAATTAATTTGAGTTAAAGTTAAAGTGAAAATTTACGTTGACTGGTACTGTACTTTATCCAAAGTGACCTGGACAAGCAATGACGGGTACAGGAATTGAACCTCAGTCGACCTGTAGTCAGACCGAGATCTTACCACTGCTCCACCATCATGCCATATTTCTATCATAACTAGTTAAGTCAGAACATCTACCAGAAATTATGTTTTGATTTGATCTGGGGCCCAGAACATTGACACCTATTGTCTGATCATTCACATCAGTGGTGATCCTAGACTTGGTGATGCTCGACCCTCCACTAACAGACATGGAAAATTATGGCTTGTCATATTGTATGTTGTTCCTTATTTTGGAATTCATAAACTGTAAAAATAACATAATTTGAATACTTCATACTGTTTTTTAAACTATTACACTTGTCTTTATGTAATTGTGTGTGCAGAACTAAATGAGTGCCTATCCCTTTAATAACAACATGAAGGCAATTAGCTTTCATCAGAGCCATATAGATACAGAGTTGCGACAACCCGGGTACAGAAAATTCGGTTTGTGACGTGGTTCGTGTAACTTCAAATAGTTCAAAATAGTTCCCGGAAGCGATTGACTGTTCGTTAGAATAACCGTCTTTTACAGTCTGTTAACGAGAACGCTATTAGTGTTCGATCCTAACTTCCGGGAACTATTGTTGAGAAAATATGGAACATTAGCGTCAATGGAGTTGTCGCAACTCTGTATCTATATGGCTCTGGCTTTCATTATCACAATTTTAGGCTAGAGGAAAATGTCATTAGATACAATAAATGTTCAAAAAACAAATCAAAGAAAATCTTTCTGGAATCATGCCATGCCACTTGTGGTCTGCTGTTGGAATTAACTTGTCATTAATAACAAATATGTGAAATGTTATTAAAATGATGTATCAATTATAACTGAACAAATTAAGAATATTTTAGACCAATAGCGCGCATTTGTCTTCAAACCGCCACTGAACACCAGAGATCTGATGAGCAAAACAGTAGCAGTAGCTCAAAAGAGAACAAGCGCTTAGTTCATGGAGATGCTAGTGTAGGCACTCGCCATTATGACGTTAGGTGCACCAGTGAGACCCAGAAATGTTTAGTTGCACCCTTAAAAATGTTGGTCGCATTTGTGACACTTTAGAGCCCTGATAGATAGATAGATAGATAGATAGATAGATAGATAGATACTTTATTGATCCCCAACGGGAAATTCAAGAAGACTTGATAAGAAGTGAAGCGCTGTCTGTCTGTCATTCAAATGTGATATGCAACACACAGTGCCTACAAATACAGGAGTTCCAAATTAAATAAAGGCCTTAACACCCTACAATTACCATGATGAGAGAGAGAGAAAGAGGTGGCTTTCAGTGATTAATCAGAAAGGACAATTTTGACACAAGATCTAGCACAGAAAGGATAGTTGTATCCAAAAAGTGTCGATATCTAAAACATAAAATGAATGTCAAGTGAATGCAGGCTGCTCTTGTAAAATATATTTTAGATTCAAATGCATGAAGCAGCTGTCTGGAAGTGCAGCACAGTGAGATTAATACAAACGAAAGAAAGATGGATGTTTGTTTAGATGGTGCATGGATGTGAGAAAGAAAGAGATTTAACGCCTGGTGAAGTGGTGAATTGACTTGTTTGCACAAGATAGGTGGAAGACAGTTTTGAAAACAAACTAAATATCTTATGGAAGGATCAGCAAACCATGGGAAAAGTATACAATTTTATGCAAAGGGTACAATGTGACAATCGACAAATTAGGCTATTTTAGCTTTTCCTCAGTTTGAGGTTGGCTCCAAGAGAACTGAGCTGAAACGGACCCCATGGGAAATCAGAGAAGATCTGTCACAATTGGTTCCCCTCTCAGATGTGGGTGGACTTCACTAAAAGTTTGGCACTAGTGCATCTTACTGTAACAGTGTGCTTCATAGACGAGTTAGGGTGAGTCAAAATGTGTCACCTCTCAATGTTCTAGATTGTTGATCTGAAGTGTTCATTTGCAGTCGATAATTGCTCTAGGCTACTCAATTCCTCTTGTTGTTACCATATTTAAATGCACCCACACAGTCATTATTATCCCAATGCATGTTTACAAACCTGTATGTTTCACCTGATGAAACATAACGTCCTTTTGAGTCTGAATTCTTTTCAAACAAACTCATAATAGAAGAAATAACACAAAACACATGTGACCTACTCTGATTCTCAGCCAGACAAAAAGCTGATGTAAGCTAAAAAAAAAAAACCCTTAATGAATCACTGTTTGTTTCAGTACACAGAGGGAGCATGTTTGGCCTACTCCTGGCTAGAGTCAACATTAACACCCTGCAACTGCAACAGCCGTCTGGATGAACTCTCCACACACCGGCTTTGTGTGACAGTTTGGTGTACACAGTAGCCCAGTTCTGGCCTGCCAAGGTACAGTATGTGATTGGGCTGTCTTATTCAAAGCCCAGTGGACAGTATGATGAAACTGACAACGAGAGAGAGGGAAACACCCAGAGCAAGTGAAAAAGAGAGGGAGAGGGAGAGAGAGAGAGAGAGAGAAAGAGAGAAAGAGAGAGGTAGGGTGTAAATGTAGATCAAGGTCAGATGCTGCAGGTGTGTTTTCTCCACCGGCCACCTGTCCTCCAGAAGGGCAGGTGAGAACAGTTGCACATGAGGACCGATGGCTATTGTGAGAGAAAGTAGGTCGGTTAGAAAGCGAGTATCTGGGATGGGTGGGTCTGATATAGAATTATATAGTATAGTATTGTATAGTTGTGACGGAACTGCTATGAGTCTCGTCGATTTGTTTGGGGCTTGGCCACAGAGTCAGAGGGACAACGCAGATAAGATGAAAAAATAATTCAATTTAATTGTAGGGCTTACCAAGTCAAGCAAGCAAATACGGGTGACAAAAAGGAAAAGTAATTTACGACAAAAAATAGAAAAATAGCAATGTAAATATGTAATAGCAAAAACTAGTTCTCAGAGTCACTAGGCCTATAGTCAAACACACGAGACAAGACTAGACTAGCACTGACAATGACTGACAAAGAGGTGAACATATACACAGGTGACCAGCACCATTCTTAATTACAGGTGAACACAAAACAAACAATTAACACATAATTCACAAGACAGACTCTGAGTCAAAATAATAATATTTCTCTATAAACCAATAACCAATTCAAATAAACATAACATAATAAACACATTCAAACAGGTAGTTACAGGGACAAATACACAAAGCAACTTGATCAGGATTGCCCTGCTCCCCCCCTTCCGCGCTACCCACTTGAACGTGGCCAATTCCCCCGGAACACAATAAACAGTCCGTTGTTCCCCGGCGGCACCCCTTTACTGTCGGACAGTCGGAAGTCAGAGAATGCAGCAGCCGCCGGTAACCAAACATGCAAACACTTTACACAAAAGTTTGTGCACCAACTTTGTATAAATAAAATGCATAGTTTTAATAATCTTATCTAGTCCATATATTTTGATGTGAGTGACATTGATGAGAACGTTGAGTTTGTTCGCGTGTGCGTGCGTATGAAAGAAGTTTGTGCATTTGTTTGTGTGTGCGTGTGTATGAAAGGAGTTCGTGCATTGTTTTTGTGTGCGTGCGGGTGTATCCAATAGTTCGTACATGACATAAATCCATAGTCTGTGCCGACCAGGCGATAGATATGTGCGGTCACACTCGGGACCGTCACAATAGTGTAGAGTAGAGTAGAGTAGAGTAGAGGAGAGAAGGAACAACCACAAACACCACAGTCTTACCATTAGAAAACTTCTCAACAAACTGCTTTGGTGTGTTTTGCAGGATAGAGTCCATATTTTGTCCATCCTTTCAGAGCATCCCTCTTCGCCTTATACCAACCCCCCCCCCCCACCCCCACACACACACTCACCCACACACACACTCACCCACACACACACACACACACGCACACGCACACACACTCCCATCCTCCAGTTTATTCCCCTCTCTGTCTACTCGGTCCCCGTGTGCATGTTATATTCCCACTCTCCCCACTTCTCATTTTCTCTCTCTTTGCCCAGTAGTCATCTCCTGCTCTTCCCTCAACCCCCCATGTCCACCTTGGCTGCCATCGGATTGGTCAGCTCCCTACACCCCTGATGTTAGTCTGTCACTCCCCCTCCGCCACTACTCCCTGACCTATGGCAAGACAATTACAGATACAACACCAACAGCACAAAACCTATCAGGCTGCTGCTGTGCACTGACCTACCATGTGCACCATGGAGTCTGTCTCTGTGTGTAGCAGTGAACCGCAGAGAATAGAGGCTAGTCAGTGTTATTGAAGCTCTGGTACAGTGCATCACACACATTTGCATCACAGAGAGTCGCGTCGTTTCAAACACCGTGGATGATTCACATGTGAGAGGAGGGAAATGAAAATATGTGCACCTAGAAATACAAACTCACGCAGACACATGCATACCTACACAGACACGCACAAACACACACACACAAATGGATATGTACACGCTAAAACAAAGACAGAGACTATGGTTGTGTGTGTGTGTGTGTGTGTGTGTGTGTGTGTGTGTGTGTGTGTGTGTACCTGCGTGCGTGTGAGCGTTTGTGTGCGTGTGTGCGCATGTGAAAGTGATAGTGAGAGAGAAGTGATAGTGAGAGAAAAATATATCATGGACATCACCACATGCCAGCCGCATGACAGGAATGCAATAGATGAGGAACAGAGAGAGGCAGAGAGAGAGAGAGAGCGAGAAAAGGAGAGAAGAAAACAGAGTGAAAGATACATGATAGAAATAGCAACCTTTCAGAAAACAATGGAAGGAATACAGACAAAGACAAAGAAGAGAGCCTGACGGGGAAACAGTACATGACAGACCTAGAAGTTTAAAATAAAACCATGGGGAAGGATCAAGCTTTTGGGAGGCCCATTCTGAGCAGCACAGCTCTTTGTACAGCCTCCATCCGTATCAGGGGACACTTACTGTAGAGAAGACGACTACAGTTTTTATTATTATTGTTATTATTATTATTATTATTATTATTATTATTATTAATAATAATAATATTAATATTATTATTATTGTTCTTATCATAGCATAAGCACAATTATTACAACACCATACCCAAGTAGTAGAACACCTCAAATCCTTTGCTAAATGTCTCTGTGTGTGTGTGTGTGTGTGTGTGTTTGTTTCTGAATGTTTCATAATATAATATAATCCATGAGGTAGGTAGGCAGACTCCTTTTGCTCCTTTTGCAAATTGCAGTTGTTTATACAGCAATTTGGAGACGAGGGTTTCACACAGATCTGAACTACATCTTGCAGCAAGATAAGCTGTTATGAGTTCCTTATGTTGGCAAATAGTACATTTGTTTGTCACACTGAAAAATGGTAACAAGACTTCGACCCTGACTAAGTTTAAAATATGAGATTCATAATCCTTTGTTTGCCTGAAGGAACCTTCCTGAAATGACAAAATGACAGAACTGATGACACCACTCTTGGTTCCCATTATTTCAGGTACCTTGATTGCTTAATCTAAAACCATCATCATCGCTATCATCATCTTTTCACTCCTCATATCTCCCGATATTTTTTTTTTCTGGAATTTTCTGTCCCAATCACTGTTGCAGGGACTTTTCTGTTCACTACTCAAGCCAGTGTGTACTTTCAGAGAATTCAGACAGTTGAAAGTGCTGTTTCTTCCCAAAGTTTTTTTTTCTTCCTCTCTCTCTCTCTCTCCCTCTCCCTTCCTCCTCCTGTGACTGTTCTCATGTTGATAAAGCTCAGCTCAAGAGTGCCGAATGATTGCTGTAGGCACCGGTGGGGGGAGAGATCTGAACATCTTGTTTTTTGTGAGACGACAGAATCAGTTTGCTGACACTGGAAGCCTAAATCCACCACAAAGGGGTTGAATTTGACTGACTCAGCAGAGGTGTAAACAGGGCCGAGTGGATTGCGGGGCTCACAGACAGACGAGGGGGGGCTAGGGGAAGGGGGGGGGTTGTGGCTTTGGGGGTCGGGGTGTGTGCAGGGGTGTAAGGGGACAGTTTGGCCCCATTTTGTTCCCTTGAAAGCAGCCAGCCGGCTGTCTCTGGCATTAGCGTCCTATGCTCAGGGATTGTCTTTGTTGTGCTCTGTAGCCCAAAGGAGGGCAAATGTGCACATCTGTACATTTTGTGGCTTTTATGTGCTTGTTTTCTCCCAATTGGAGAGTATTCCCTCAGCCCCACTGCAGTGTTGGCTCATTCATATGGCCCATAGACAATGGCTGTTTGAAATTCTGTCTTAGAAAATGCATGTGAAAACTATACAAGACAGAGTTAGTTAGTAGTCTGTAGATCATCTCATTTATATTCACTCCAAACAATAAGATTTTAGATATGCCTGTAAGAATATCCTTGTTTTTCTATTCTAACAGGCTTATTCTAATGGCCACCATTGTCATGCTAATAAGGAGATGACGGACAACTTTCCCTCCAGCCATTATCGCAGAGCTTTGAGAGGGAGTACATTCTGAGTAGGCGTCAGCGTTCTCCGTCACTTCTGTGGGTTGAGGGTCAATCCTCGTTCTCTCAGTCTTGGGCTCTCACTTTTGTGGATCGCCCGAGCACCAACACACACACACACACACACACACACACACACACACACACACACGCATGCACGCACGACCGTGACCTTGCCCGTGACCGCAACTCCCAAACGTCCGAGGGACTGACGAGCCGGGGCCCTCCAGAGGGGGTAGGGTGTGAGATAAAATAGCCCCTGTGGTCTGCTGATGAATTGGGGATGGAGCCCCTAATCTGTCTTGGTGTCACCTGGACGACCTGACTGGGCCGGGACGGTAGATTAATGCTGGGCACCCCGGAACAGACCCACCACCATCCACCACCACCAGCACCACCAGCACCACCCTCAGTCAATGAACCACAAACATAGAGCCGGTTACTAGAACAAGTCATGTTCTCAACCACAACTTAGCAAATTACATCTGGATCAATCTCAAAGAGGGATCTGAGAATGCTAATGAATGATGGATAGCGATCCATCTCCTATCCCAAGCCCCCCCCCCCACCCCCCGTCCAAACATGGACACCAGAGAGATTGATCTATTTATAGAGACCACCCTGGGCTTCCAGTCATCGACAAAGGAGATCAACCCCTCAGAAAGCACGGTGCCATGACAAATTCCAATCCTCAGTGAAAGAGAATATGTATGCGACCATGGGCGGAGACTCTGGGGCCGACGTGCCTCCGTATCCCTGCTGGACCTCTCCTCTATTTTCCACTTTCTAGGAGTAGGGAAGCGGGGTGAGGGAGAGAGAAAAGTGTCACAGGATTGGAAGTCAGACTTGGCTCTGAAAATATAATCATACATTTGCCCGTCACCAGGCGGGCCGTCGCTTCTCCTTCTCCCCCCTGCTAGGTTCATTCCTTTTTTACTTATGGTGCGAATCCGCTCCATCATTTTTCAATATCATCTCCTGTAGGATACTGCAAAACAACCATGGAATGAATTCCTCCGTTATGTTGCCAAGAAGGCAAAGGCAAGAGAAGTTCCATTTTTGGAAGGATGGAATCTAAAGGTGGTTACACTTTGAGCATGGACTGACATGAATATGAAATGCCTGTTTCTCATTCCTATATTATTCATGCATCAGATTTTTTTTGTTTGATGGACGAACAGGGCTTTGAAATGAAAGCATTTGCGTGTTTTTCCCTCTTCTTGTCTATCAGTTTTTTGAATCATCAATGTTCCTGTTTTTTTTAACTTAATGCACAGATCTGTCAATCTTCCAGTGACTGTGGAAATGGCATAATAAGATCAGAATGGAAAGACTGTGACGGATTAAGGAACTGCATACAATCCGTTCCTTTTAATATGACAGCTGATTTCCGGTGCAGATTTAATACTTGAAAAGCATTCATGGCAAATGACTTCAGACAATTGTTATGATGTGTTTGCAAATGAAAATGGTGTGCTATCCTATTTAGATTCGCTGTCTGGAACAGTTTTAACTACAAGGAATTCAAGCCTACATTCTAATTGTGGACTGTCTTAGATGTTTAATTCATAATAGGGAGAACCAAAGATGGAAAAAAATGTTTAATCTGATTATAGTTCTGAAAGTGAAAGGCATCTGTGAAAGTGATTGAGGAGGTAAAGCATATGGTTGCTTAATGTATAGATTCAGCCTCACATATTGCATATGTCGAATGGCTCATACGCATGAGAAGGAAACATGCCAAGCACCACATTCAATGTACGTATGTGTTTCGAAGGGGAATCCCCATTGAAAATGTCATTTACTGCAGGACTATAGGCATAATCTCCAAGCAGTCATGAACATGCGTGGAGAATGATCATGATGGCATTACTGTAGCACATTCAGAGAACGGATCGGCTTCTGGACAGCCGTCGTCTCTGAACCATATGCGTCCCATACCCGGCGCAGTCTGTTCAGCTGTTCAGCAAGCCGCTGCTGCCACTAAGTAGGATAAACTAGATGTTCCACGTAGTGGTGTATGGCATGGCTGCTGCATGGTGTTCTTACAGTACGTGTTATACAAAGAAAATAAAGCACTTTTCCCATGTTCTATTCTTGTTCCACTCTAGCAATTCCTTGAAAACTGCAAGTCATACGGAAATTCACTATGTTTTCTTGTGTTTTTTATGCAGTAACCATGATTTTACTGTGGTAAATTATGGTGATAACAATTACTGTGCTCCTAACCATGGCACTACCATGGCTTATCCATATCACTTCATAGTAGCTGTGAAACTGCCATGGTTTACCTATAGCGCTTATAGTAACTATTAAGGTTTTAACATTCCTTGGTTTCATATGGTTTTTATACAAATATGTTTTATCCTAACCATGGTACTGTAGCCTTACATTTTATGGCTTTGTTACTTTTATAATTAATATTTATTTTGTATTTTGTTATGCACCCTTTGTAACACAGTGTTTGAAGATTGGTTCCGGGGATTGTAGCTAGGGGGAAGATAATGGAGAGGAACGGCAGTTCGGGAGAGCAGAGTTAGGAGTGTGCTGGCGTGTTGTACATGTCCTGTGAATAAAGCTCTTCAAGTTAATAATTGTACCTGTAACCCGTCTTCCTTCCACGCCTCAACGAGACTGGATAGTAAACCAGAGAGTTACTCTAATTTATAGGGTTACAGACTGGTGACAGCGGTGTTTTTGGTCGTTATTCGAAGACCTTGTTTTTTTTCCCCCTAAGTTACCTAAGCTAAGTTACGTTACCACGGCTAGTCAAGTTCAACGGTGGATGCAGTTTGCATGGATGGACTTTGCTGAAACATTTGCTAGGTGTTTTGCAACTGCTAGTTTCGTGGGTTTTCCGACTTCGGCTGATAACACTGTGGAAACATGAGCTCGGACGAGGACATTGTACTGTATACATCACCGAATAGAGCGAGTAACAGCGGAGATGCTTCTACTACTGCTGGTGGCGATAGCAGTGTTACTAGCAATCCTAACGTCACATCAAGAGTAATTCATTATCGTGTGGAACTTCCCCCGTGCTTTCATGGTGACGGTAAGGACAAAGAAAGTTTTTCACTGTGGAAAGCCAGATTAGAGCTAGCAGTGCGGGCTTGCCCTGCGTCTCAGCAACAGGATTTAGCCATTATATTGCCGACGAGGCTAAGTGGGGATGCTTTAGCATACTGGTTATCTTTCCCGCCCGCCACACAGAAAGATTATGGCGCTTGTGTTGCAAGACTGACTGAAGTTTTTGGCGGCAAACAGTTTTTGCAACATTTTCAGACATTTGTGAATGCTAGACAGCGCTTGCCGAAGGAGCCGCTTGAAGTTTTTGCTGCAGAGATAACTAGGCTAGTTTTTGAAGCTTTTCCTGATTATGGAGAACCGGCTAAAGCCATGGAGCGTTTTCGGCGTTTTGTTGCTGGACTAGACCCGGTTCTTCAAGTTAAGTGTCACGAACACGGGGCTACTACCTTGGAAGAGGCCCTGGCTGTAGCATGTAAGTGGGAGCGAGCACAAGAGGCTCTCCGTCTAACAGCGCCACAACCACAAGCTACTGGCTTTGTACCTACCGCGGATGCAAGCACTACTGCCTCACACCCAGTGGCGCACCTCACAGCAATGGTTTCCGCCAAAGCAGCAGGCACCTCAGATCAAACGCCTGAAGTCTTGTCAGCCATCAAACAGCTGTCAGCTGAGGTCCAGACCTTGAGGTTGGAGGTGAGTCAACTGAAACAGCGGCGTGCATCTTCACAACCCAACCATGATGAGGTCCCCAGGCTGCAGCAGCGATCTCCAGAGTGGTCCCGTCGCTCACAGGGGGGAGCTGCCTCACGCTCCTCTCCACATGCATCACCGCAGAGGTATTGGCATTCTGCTAGATCATCACAGCGGAGCTTCTCACCTGATGGTTACGCTGGGCGCAGCTATTCACCAGAGAGGGGACGGCGCTACTCCAGTTCACCCCAGTCTTCACCAAACCACTACAATGCACGATTCTTCTCCAGTGGCCGTGACAGCTACTACAGTCGTCGGAGCCCATCACCACATCGTCCTGCACAGCTGGAGGCATCCAGGTACTCCAGTGGGTCACCTTATCGCAGAACACACAGCCCGGCGGGTGCCAGAGATCGACGAACGCCATCTTATGAACGCCACCATGTCAGCTTCGACGTGGATGATCGCGACGTGCAGGGAAACGCATGGTAGCAGATACTATGGCCCAAGTGTCTGCTGTTGGTGAGAGTGGGCCCAAACAACAAACTGAACTGGTAAACCGTAGTAGCCCTACACCATTTGTGTTTGCTGTCATTGAGAACACTGCCACTGAAGTTTTTTTAGATACCGGTTCAGAAATCTCATTGATTAGTGAATCTTTAAGAATGTCTATTCCCTCGCTAATGAGGAAGCCTATGCAGAAGTCCTACATTCTGGCTAAATCTGTCACTGGTGAATATCTTGACACGTTAGGTATGCTTGTAATTTCTATCAGACTAGGTGAGGAGGTTTTCAATCACAATGTCCATGTCGTTAGAAATTCATCTCAGTCTGCCATATTAGGTTGGGATTTTCTATGCAAACACCATGCCATTATCAACTTGAGAGAAAATAACCTATGCTTGTGGGATTGGTCTGTACCACTTTTATGTTCAGCCCAAAAGGCCCCGCTGAAATGCAGTGCCATTACATTAGGTTCTCTCACGGTTCCTGCCATGTCAGAAATGAATGTGTTAGCTAAGATACAGCCCACCATAGGGGAACCAGAGCTTTTGTGTAACTACACAGGGGTTTTAGAACCTGATACCCACACATTTCCAGGTCTTTTTGTAGCACGCACCGTCACTCCAGTTAAAAAGGGGGTGGCCTGGATACGTGTTATGAATCCAACACAAGATGCCTGTCATGTACCAGTTAGCTCCAGACTGGGGGACTTCCATTCGTTGGTTGAACAGAAGGGGGAGGAGTTTTCTTTGATTGATGCCACAGTAGCTCAGGTGCAGACTCAGTCAGAACCACATACATCCCCATTACCTGTCAACCTCAATCGCTCAGCTCTGAACGATGAGCAGATAACGCAGTTAGAGGGTCTGATCAGACAATATTCTGATGTGTTTAGTTCTCATGAGCATGACTTTGGACGTACTAGTTGGGTACGTCATAGTATTCGCACGGGCGATGCCTCACCCATAAGGCAAAGAGCTTACCGAACCTCTGTCCACTTAAGAACTGAAATCGACCGGCAAGTCGAACAGCTCCTTTCACAAGATGTTATTGAAGAAAGTTGTAGCCCTTGGGCTTCGCCGGTTGTGTTAGTTAAAAAGAAAGATGGCACGTACCGATTTTGCATAGATTTCAGGAAACTAAATGCAGTTACGGTGAAAGACTCCTACCCGTTACCACGTCCTGCTGATGCTCTTGATAGTTTGTCTGGGGCGTGTTGGTTTAGTAGCATTGATTTAGTGAGCGGATATTGGCAAGTGGAGTTGAATGAACAGGACAAGGAGAAAACTGCATTTAACACCGGCAGTGCCTTGTATCAGTTTAAAGTAATGCCCATGGGTCTTACTAATGCTCCCCCAACATTTCAAAGACTCATGGAGTTAGTTCTGCGGGGATTGCACTGGAAAGTGTGTCTCATTTATTTAGATGATGTCCTTGTGTTTAGCCGGACATTTTCAGAGCATTTGAGTAGCCTGGAAGAAGTTTTCAAACGGTTCCGTTCCGCTGGTCTCAAATTAAACCCGCGCAAATGTCATCTGGGATGTAAGGAAGTCTCTTTCTTGGGACATGTGGTGTCCAGTCATGGTCTTCAACCAGATGCTAAAAACCTTGACAAAGTGCGTAGCTGGCCGACTCCACGGACTGCCACAGAGGTGCGAGCATTTGTAGGGCTATGCTCATACTATAGGCGGTTTGTTAAAAATTTCTCAGTCATAGCTGCCCCACTTCATGCCCTAACTCAAAAGGGGGCTGTGTTTCATTGGTCCTCTTTGTGTGATGATGCTTTTCAATCTCTTAAGCATGCTTTGACCAACCCCCCTATTGTGGCTCATCCTGTATTCACACAGCCTTTCTTGCTTTATACTGATGCGTCTCAGGATTGTATAGGAGCTGTTTTGGCCCAGAGGCAGGATGGGAGAGAACGTGTGATTGCATATGCAAGTCACACATTGACATCAACGGAAAGGAAATGGTCCACGTATGACCGAGAGTTATGGGCCATAGTTTGGTCGATGCGTCATTTTAAACATTTCCTGTCAGGCTCGTTTTTCACCATTATCACAGATCATAAACCACTTGTGAATTTGAGGAAGGCCCCGGTGGATAATGACCCCACAGGCCGCCGTGCACGCTGGTTGCTGGAGTTAGATGTTTATGATTTCGCTGTCATACATCGGGAAGGAAAGCAGCATGCAAACGCTGATTCAATGTCAAGAAGGCCTAGTTCACCTGAGATGGTTGCTAAGGCTGTTCAGTGTGTCATTTCTACTGGCATGTCACAGGCCACAATTCCCTCCATGAGTGAACAGCAGAGCAGCTTGTCCTCTGGCATATCTGACACACAGCTTACATTGTCTATTGATACTGAAGAGTTGCAGGCCCAACAGCAGGCAGACGCCTGTCTTCGTACCGCTTTGTCCTGGCTTGAAGGAGGTAAACATAGGCCATCGTTGGGTCAGCTTAAGCAGTCCCCACCTGCACTGCGGAAGTTGTGGCATGAATTCCCTAAATTATCGGTTTGCGATGGCATTCTCTGTCGTGCAGTGAGACCATCACCACACTCACCCCACTCTTATCAGGTTGTACTTCCAGAAGCCCTCGTTCCCACAGCTTTAAAATGGCTGCATGGTGATACATTTTGTGGACACTTAGGTGTGGAACGTACCCTGTTGAGAGCGAGACAGGTCTGTTATTGGCCGTATATGTCAAGAGATATTTCCAAATTTTGCAATGAATGTTTACCTTGTCAGTCTCGCAGCTCTCCTACACCACAGGAAAGGGCTCCCTTGCAGTCCATTCATGCGGAGCGGCCTTTCCAAAGAATTGCGGCTGATATAACAGAGCTTCCGGTGACTACACAAGGAAACCGATACATTTTAGCTGTGGTAGATTATTTTACCCGCTTTGCAAATCTATATCCTCTGAAGGATCAGCGAGCGCCTACGGTTGCTCAGTGCCTTTTCGAGCAGTATATCCGCCAACATGGGGTTCCGGAGTCAATACATACTGACCAGGGAAGACAGTTTGAGTCCGACTTAGTTAAACATCTGTGTGCATCCTTAGGTATTGAAAAGACACGGACATCACCATATCATGCACAGTCTGATGGTATGGTTGAGAGACTAAACAGGACACTTAAAGACCAGTTGGCTAAGTACATTTACCAAGGTGGGGGTGAGTGGGACAGATACCTACCTCAAGTAGAACTAGCTTACAACTCTAGCGTGCACTCAAGCACAGGTTACTCTCCATTTTTCCTTGCTCATGGTAGAGAACCACTCCTCCCTGTTCATGTCTCTTTAAACTGGAATCCTGTCTTGTCAGCGTCAACCCCTGGTACACCTGCGGCTTATGCACGGGAACTTTGCACACGCCTTTCACAAGTCTTTAGTGATGCCACTGATAGGTCTATTGCTGCTAAATTGAGGCAGAAAGTGCAATATGACAAAAGGGTTTCTTTTCATCCACATGAGGAGGGGGATTTAGTTCTATTGGATGACCCTGCTCAAAAACACAACAAACTGGCTCCTAGATGGAAGGGCCCCTATAAGATCCTGAAGCGGTTGGACAGAGAGAACAGCCTAGGGGTAACATATGAAATTACAGACCCCAGGAACCCCCAGTCTCGTAGGTGGGTGGTGCACCATAACCGTCTTAAACCATTTAATGGTTCTCTACTAGACCCAACTACTGCTCCACCATCAGAGCCACCTGTTGATGGTTCGGGAGCAAAAATATCTTCCGCTAGCCTAACTGCATTAGCCGGGTCTCTGCCATTTCAACCACCTCTTCCGCCATATGTGCCTGGTCAGTCGGTTTCTCCAACTGGGGTAACAGGGGGTGAGTCGCTTATCCAACAAAGGCCTCCTGCCTCTGTCCTGTCTAGTCCGTACTCTACTCCCCCATCCAGCCCCTCTGGATCTCCACATAAGGGTGTTAATAGTGAGGTTCCCTCTTTTGCTTCCGTTGCTCCACTTAAAACTACCCGTAGTGGAAGGGTGGTTAAGCCACCTGGTAGATATGGGGTGTAGTGGGGTACATCACTGTGGAAAGGTACACACACACATCACAGACACGTACATGTTTCATATGGAATCATTTATTTTCTTGATATTTTTGCTTGGTTCTTACAGTATGTTGTGTTGAAAGTATACTATATGTTACCATACTGGTTGTGCAATTGCCGGTGAATGCACCCATGAGTCTTTGGTTGACAATACTGTTCCTGATGGGTATACTGAGACATCTTGGGTTTCATGTATATTGTTATGTATAATGTATTACTTCTGGATTGTGTGTTACTGTGAAACGGGGACGTTTCTTCTGGTAGCAGGGGAAGACTGTAGCCTTACATTTTATGGCTTTGTTACTTTTATAATTAATATTTATTTTGTATTTTGTTATGCACCCTTTGTAACACAGTGTTTGAAGATTGGTTCCGGGGATTGTAGCTAGGGGGAAGATAATGGAGAGGAACGGCAGTTCGGGAGAGCAGAGTTAGGAGTGTGCTGGCGTGTTGTACATGTCCTGTGAATAAAGCTCTTCAAGTTAATAATTGTACCTGTAACCCGTCTTCCTTCCACGCCTCAACGAGACTGGATAGTAAACCAGAGAGTTACTCTAATTTATAGGGTTACAGTACTATAATGGTTTATCCACAACACTTTGTGGTAGCTATGGTACTAATGGTTTTAATACCTCTGATGGAAATTAAACATGGTTTTACTGTGGTAAAAACAATAATGGTTCTTCAAATAACAATGTTTTTTGGGCTTTTATGGTTAGCCATGGTTTCTGGTTGTTGCACCATAGTGGACATGTGGACACTTTGTGTTAATTTTGAAAACACTGGACCATGCTGCGGTATTGACCATTTGCAAAAATAAACACTTCTACACAATGTTTATAAAAAACTCCACTTGGCTGTCAAATCACAGAGACATCCATAAAATGATCCGATTATGGTTTAATAAGTTACACACTAATGTACTCAAATGTACTCTATACACACTAATGCAAGACACATTTAACAAAACATGTCATATCAGAGACACATCCATAATATGATTGAATTATGGTTTAATCAGTTACATGCTAATACATTTGCAAAATACATTTAACAAAATATGTTTTCTTGGAATAGAGTGTACTCATTATGCTTATTATTGAGTATAAGGTGACTGTGGACTACTTTTGATTTTAGTGTTTAAGCAATTGAACAAAAAACATTTCTAAAGGAATGTCTCACTGCAACGTATTTGCACCTAGAAACCCCCTCTGGCAGTTGAGTGGTCCTCCATCCATGCAGGTGGCTGAGCGAATGTTACTATAACTGAGTTTCCAGACTAATCTTAGTGAGAACTTACTGCAACAGTCAGGTCAAATCAGGCTAGCAGATAAGGGTCAAATACTTTGGGCGCTACACCCAAAAAATCTCCATCTGGGTAGACTATCCAAGAGTACAGAAAGATCCACAGGACTATCGTATGTCAAGTTTTACAAACAGGACAAAACACAAAAGTTACTACTCTGGATTTGAGCCCTAGAGTTCATCTTAGACCACATTGGTCAGGTTTGCACTCAGGTTCATTTCTGTGTAATCTATCATTTATCATGTGAACTGCATGCAACAACTTGGCAAGAAAAATGCCTCTTCTCTGGCTAAAGATATCCGGCTGTGTTTTCAATCGATGACATGATAACATGGTGGGGGGGCAGCTTCACAGAGATATGAAATCGTGTCTGCTATTCTTCAGCATATAACGCTGAGTGTAACCCTGGTCAAATCCATAAGGTGCGGCGGCATGGCTTTCTGTCACGGTATCCTCAGTAAGTCGAGGGATTTCCTTGTTAAGGCAGCCAGGGGGGTTTCAACAAATCTCTGCCCAGCGGAGTGAGAGGTCTCTCGGGGTCTTTCACCAACGGCATGGTGGTCAAGGGAACCCATATGAATCACCTCAAAAGAAAGAAATATTCCCTTCCACTTGCTACAGGGAAGGGCCCCAATCGACCGTTACAGCAACGACTTGGATATAAAACAGGATACTGAAATGGGGCTGTCTATTCTCTTCTTCCTATTTATATAAGAAATGATCATGCAACCCATAAGAAAATCAATTTTGATGCTGAAAAATTCAGGTCAATGGGAAGTCATTCTGTTTACAAATGATGCCGTAAATTTGCTTCCACCTTTTCCATCAGCACTTCTGAGAGGTTTGACATGAACAACATGAGTAAGGAGAGTGGCAGGACTGGTTTCTCTTTGACGTCACTGCTCTATAGTTTCATCTCAAAGTGGCATATTCATTTATTTTCATTAGAATGATAAGCCTCCTTTATCTTTATTTACTAAAAGCCGTATCGATCTCAAGATCAATCAGCCTCTGAGGAGGGGAGGTAATCCTTTAGATTTTCACTTAATAAAGGAGAGGAGTCCATGCACAGGCAAATATTATCCTCCCAATGTTTATTTTCACATCAGTCAATAACAATTCACATAATACAGAGGGTAAAGGTTCACAAGGGGGCATATACATTCAGTTGAGATATTTTTGTCATTACAGCAGTTGAGATATTTGTGGTGATCCGGAATTGATTTAAGAAAGAGGAAGTGGGTCTTGCAGTTATTGCGCAAGCAACTGATTTTTTTTTCTCTTTTTGATCTGATCATCTTGAGAGACACACACAAACACACACACACACACACACACACACACACACACACACACACAGGTGTGGGTCTCTCTTGTGGAGTAGGCTGTACAGCAGGCTGTAACTAACAAGACATGGCTTGTGCCCTCCAAACGCACACTCCCCCACAGCCCCCTCATTAGCCTTCGTTAGGCTGAGGCCCACTGTCTCCCAGCAAGCGTGTGGGCAAATCTCAGCAACATAACACTCCATCTATCAAAACAAGGAGGAAGACATCCCGCTTTCTGCCCTGCTCTCCCACCTCGCCCTCTCCTCAACCCTGAGCACCCACTCTTAGTCTTAACCAAACTATTCTGATGATGGTGCATCCATCTCCGTCATTACAGCTAATGCTGAACTCCATTCCTCTCTCCACCCATACTCTGCCTCTTATGTTTTACTCATGCTTATTACTGTGAGTTGAATCTAATCGTACAGGTTGTGGGAGGGGGGGAGGAGGAGGCGGCTCGGTTTCTATACATGATTATTATTGGCTTGACCTTGCTCTCAGTGCAGGTGTGCTTTGTGCCGGGAATTCTCCAGCGACCACATCTCTTTTGCCCGTCAGGTTTCACCAGGTGAATGATGGCTGCCCTGATCACTCCCACCTCTCCCTCCCTGCAGAGCACCCACTAGGTCCTGCCCACGCGGGCAGGGAACACGTAGAGGCGATGAGTTCTATTGATTTTGCAACGAAGATTTGGTAGATTTTCTGGAGGCACATTAGTCTGGCTATCACCATACTAAGCTCAATCTTTTAAGGTTGGACATTAGGGAGTCTAATGTGATCAGTGGGCACAGTTCAAAGGACTACACATTTGGATAGTCTTTCAACCAATCAGACCAACGATCTGGGTGCGCCTTTTGGATAAGCTAGTTTGCGATTGGAACCAGCAAACCTGGACAGGAAGCAGCAGAGATAGATGTGCAGATTTCCAGCCTGAGCTGTGGGGCGAAATCCAAATCGCCGGCAGATCAGGCAGGGTTCACCCAGCCTAGAGGCACATAGGAACATAATTGAGTGTGTTCTGCCTCCTTCCACTGATATGTTAATTAGACACTTTTGGTCACTTTCCAATACGTGGATTATGCCCTAGACCTACTGTAGACTAAAGCCTATTTTTTTCAATCGAAATTCTCATTTATGTGAGAAGGAGTAGGCTTAATCCATGTACAGGAAATCGTCTCAATGCGTATTCTTCATTTCTTGAGAGTGTTATTTACCAATAAAGAGATTTATCCAAGAGATGTACCTTCTTTGACTCCACATTTTGTTGACAAATATGCAGAGTATGTATGTACAATATCTGGACATATTAACATAATCACCCCTTAATTCCTCTGGAAGTCATACCTAGTAATCTTATAATCCCATGTTTTGAATCGTGCATGATATGGTGTATGTCCATGGCATTATTAACACCGAATCGTACTAAACCATGTCCTAATACAGGAACAGTTAAGCATGTCAGGTCCCCAACACACAACCCTAATACACACTTACAGCAAAAGTAAAGCCAAATCCTTAAAAGAGGGATAGTTGCTGTTAACTGAGTTACATACACAGAATCAGACCTCAGCATATGAGCTTGGTAAACTGAAACAGAGAGAAGGGATGTAGATCCATCAGAGTTCTAGATGTTACACTGGCTTGTGATTTAGGCCAGCTGTCTGTCTGAGGAACAATTCAGACTTCTTTCTGCTATGATGCATGCAGGGTTGCCAACTCTCATGCATCTGGCGTGACACTCAAGCTATCAGCATCAACCTCACGCACACACAAGAAATATCACGCCAAATCCATTTAAAAAAAAAAAAATCTGTTCATTCTCTGTTGATGACTAGATTATCATATTGTTTCTAAATGACAGGAGACGAGTTTAAGGCATCGATACCCTCTTCAGACAAGTAGTTCCCAAACTTTTCCTGTCATTCCCCACTTCTTTTCCAGCCTCACCTGACCCCATCAACCCAGCAAAATATTATTTTTTGAATTTTGGTACCTGTTGCATTTCCTGTCTCGGCCCTCTGGATTAGTCCCACACTTTGAGAAGCACTGCTTGGTCCAACAACAGATCATATCTGCCTACAACATCCTCAGCGCAGTTTTCTCTGATGGTTGATTAGCTGAAAACCTTTGCGTCTGTTATGTCAATATGCGTTTGAAAAGTTCAGCAAGAGTTCAGACTCAGAGCCTTCTGATGCATAGATATCTATGCCACTGTGATGCGCCTAGGAAAGTTTGGGCGCCATTAAAGTAAGCAGATAAATAGCCTAACGAATCTAATAATCTAATGTCTAAGAAAATTGTGTGCCATGACAGTACAGTCTAACAGACTTTCAACTATGCTAAAGTGTCATGCCTTGTCTGAAGTGCATTATGTAGAATTGCTCAATAAAAATAGGCTCAAGATGAGAAACACTTTTTGTTAGCGGAACTCGTGTTGAGCCTACCACATTCTAATGCAGAATGCTGAACACACCTTCCCTGCCATTGGCCTTAACAAGACTGACACAGTATAGACTTTCTTCTGATGGCAAGCTGTCCTCAATCATGAAGATAAAAATGGGCGGCCCTGAACCCTGTTTCAGATATGAACCCCCTGCAGAGATATTAAAACAGGCCAACAATTCCACTGTGGTACTGTATGCAACAGGTCCAAGTATCTGCTGTCAGAGTGTATCTACACACAATGATGTTCTCAGACATTGTTCTCATACCTCTCACGTTTCAATGTGTGCACTCACTAGCTCTGGCGGGCGGCACAACTTAGTACTTAATTAGCCCAGTTCATTCATTAGGATCCAAACAGAAATGTTAGAAGTGACCAAACACCTCCATGTTTTCCCTATTAAAATACATTTGCACAAGTAGTCACACGACCAAGTATGGTGAGACAAAATAAGACGTGGTGCATTTCTAAGCAGGTAAGAGGTATTGTAGCACTATCCTAGTGAGTGGAGAGGAAATTTGAAAGACAACTGTTCATCCCACCCCTCCGTTTGAACCCTGCCTATGGTGAGTGCCTAGATCCTAGATCTTTATGTGATTCTGGCTAGTCAGGCTAGGCAGCTAGCACTAGCACAGATGAACATGGAACCAAGTCAGATAAGTAAACAAAAAATAAGGTACATAATTATTTGAATGCTCTTTTCAGAATGATCTTATTTTATTGCCATTTTACACAGAACTGTGTTAGGACTTACCTGTATAGAGATAAAAGATGTGGTGACCTTTTTGATTGTTTATGGGGGGAAGTTTCAAAATGACACTGATGACATCACATGGCAGTGATTGATTAAAGAGTTGTTCACAAAATCTCACTCCAGCTAAATATCTGCAGTTGGCAACCCTGTGTCCCCTATGCCTCTGCAAGCTCATTCAGGTTTTGGTGGTAACAATATACTACATGCATGAGAGGCTCTCTGTACGCTTGTTTGTTTTTGGTGGAGCCAGGTGTGTTTGAACCTGCCACTATTGTTAACGTACAGTAATTAATGTCTACATGGACCCGGTTGGGTGTTGCAGCACGTTACAATAAAGTGAATCAGCACAATACGATAAAGAAGGATTTATGCACGCGTTACAATTGTTATTATTGAGCAAACAAGATATTCATTGTCGGAGTGAGGAAGTAAGGTAGTCTGGCTATCACCATACTAAGCTCAATCTGTTATGATTGAACATTAGTATGGGGAGTCTGCTCTTTATTTCTACTGCATGAGAGGCGTGCTCTCTCGGAGGAGTAGCGGGACTGTCAAGCTCTATTGGCATCGTTCAAATCAAGACTCCGTACGCTTGGATAATCTTTCAACCAATCAGACCAACAATCCGGTGCATCTTTTGGATAAGCTAGTTTGTGATTGGAGCCAAAGGTTCTGGCAGGGAACAGAGGAGGTACTGTAGATGTGCAGGTTTCCAGCCTGAACTGCCGGGCGAAATCCAAATTCGCCGGCAGGTCAGGCAGGGTTCACCCAGCCTAGATGTAAGGAGCAGAATATAACAGAAGATGCCGTTACAACACAGTTAACATTCCACCGGAAATAAATACGTATACAGGAAGAGCCTTTCGTGCACATAATCTATTATGTGTGCACACTATTATGGTTGCAATGACAAATGATATCAGTTACACATTTGCAGGCTACAGTCGTTGCATTATCTCAATATCCTGTTGTGCATATGGGGATATATGTGGACAGCGTATGTTTATTTTGGCGTGCTAGTTTCAAAAAAAGGGGGCTGGATTACCTACACACTGTAAGCTACAGTGATTGTGCCGTTTTGCCTCATCTATTATGAACGCGCTTACAAGCATTAATCTCCACAGCGGTGCGCATACCTAATCCTACTGTATTAAAGCTCCCAATACAATGGCAGTACTGTGGCTGCCATTCCTGACATTGTATGGGGGTAAGAAGTGGATCTCGCTGAAGGGTCACCCTGGCAGAAAATCACTTGCGAGACATCAGCATATATAGCGGTCCGTGATTCAGAGAAAATGAATGCTGCAAGCCATTAACCTGACTGTCGGTGGCCAAGAGCACGACCTGAGCCTCTGGTATAACGTAACGCAATCGCCGGAGTGTTTGCCATCGGGGGCCTGAGATAGAATACATGGGATCACTCCTGTGTATTCACGGCTTTGTGTTCAGGGTACCATCAAATTGTAGAGCAAATTCTATTCTTTATTTATTTCCTTTTTATTTAACAAACTTTAAAAACAATTTGTGATGTGTCTTTTATAAACGTATAAGTAAATGCGTGAGTCACGACGGCAAGCTGAACTCCAAATCAGTCTGGAAGCAATGAAGGTTGGGTCAAACTCTGTGCCACGTTTCCTTTATGGGCAAGCACAATGTGTTCTTCAAAGTGTAGATAAAAGGGAGACAGAGGGATAGGAAGCTACTGAGGCCACAGTGGCTCCGTCATTTAAATCTTTAAGCACTCAAAGCACGAGTAAACAAGCAAATGTGAAGCTCTAAGAGGGGGCAAAAGTACTGCGCGATAAGATATTTAAATAAGGAGACGAATCAGCAGACAAGCGATGAGTCTGATCAGTGGGAGGGGGCCAACAGAGGTCCCCTCCGCCGCTGTCAGCAACCCATCAGGGTTATTAGTGATTAAAGGCGCCAAATACTTACCTGCCAGCTACTCTCAAACGAACACCTATCTTGGGGAAAATGTGACTTCAAACGCACAGCTTAAGCCCCTCTGATGTGCAAAAGTGTAGATTTATTTTCTTCACATGCTGAGGTGGAATTTGAATCCTTTTTTTTTTTTTTTTTTTTGACCAGCAGGCAGTTTTTTTTTTTCATAAATGTTTATTCACAGTTAAACCTCTACAAATGCTGGCACATGAAAATGAATTTAATAAATAAATAAGCGAGCCTTGCATGTTTATTTGGAGCATGTGTGTGTATGTTGGGGGGAGAGGGTGGTGGTGGCAAACATCTCACTGGGGAAGCAAAGCCTCATTTATCTCCTCTCATTTCAAATTTGATTTTGAATTCTCTCTGCTATCATTAGCGTTGTAGCAACTCATTTCTCTGGCAAAATGCACATTCAGCTTATTCTGTGGCTGTTGATGATGTAGCAATGTCATTGTCATGTATGTGTGTGTGTGTGTGTGTGTGTGTGTGTGTGGCAAAGAGAAAGGATGTTTTGAAATGTTTACATACGTCTACAGAATGTATATAAACTTGTATGTTTTTTCACGTATATCTTGATGCCATGCTACACATTACACCTGAACAAGACTACTGCCCAGCCTATCACCTTCTCCTGCTTGATTTGCCCCCCCGCCCATCCCCCCTCATCCCCCCTCATCCCCCCACCCTTGTACTTTTACTCTTGATTTCCCTACTTGATTGCCGGCACCTCCCGACTCCCTATTCTAATCTCCAGCCCGGCACTCAGTCTCTCGTTTGGAGCCATATTTCTGATTGAACTGTTTAGACATTCATTTCAGGCTCTGCCGCTGATATGTGCTCAGGGCGGTAAACTCCTGCCCCACGGAAGCCTCGCTCTATACCTCTCCAGATTGCGGAAGGTATTAAGGAAGTCTAACAACCGCACTTTATGAATAGGCAATGTGCAAAGTGCAAGCTGGGGAGCAAGCAAAGTGGCGCGGAGAGGCCAGGGTTTTTTTCCCGTGGAAACGGCAACCTTCCTGGCAAATAAATAATGGAGGGAAATTATAGCGCATTATTAGGACCGTATTTTAAGCGCACCGTGCATATGCACCATGTATTATTCATCCGACGTGAGTGTGAGAGTCAATGGCGTACTTTTCCCAGCGATGAACGCTACGAGGCACTGCCTGCAGGGTCATGGGGTTGGTGAGTTATCGCCTGCAGAACGGGTGACTCCGCCATCCTGCCTACCCATCACACCTCAACGGATACACTCTCAATCCCACTCCCTCTCCCGCAGACGTCTTAGACTCATGCGAAGAGGCTCACTGCAGCTGTTCTGAAAGGGGCCGCATTTAAAGATGGCAACGTTTTAAATGCATACCATTGATTTATTGTTCCTTTTCTTTTCCCACACAGACTATTAGGCACGTTTGGTTTTTGCAGGAGTCAGTCATTAGGGCTAAAAATGAAATTTCACTTTCACTGAGTTCAGCCTGAGATCTCCTACTGAACAGTTAATGCATATTTGAGTGGATTTCTAATGATGCTAATCTTGCGAATATCTCACGCACCATAACAAATAGCATGTTGTGGTGAAATGCAAGTAAGTACTGCTGCATCCATATATAATGTTGCATAATGGTGTGCTGTGTAATATCTCTGTGCAAGCAGGCAGGCTATGAGAGAGGGCAAAGCAATTGCATATTTTGCTAATAACAGTTCAGTAATGAAGTACCTGTAGACTGTGCTTATATGGTGTTCAACAATGCATGACTAATGTAGCTGCAATGGTTAAATAAACTGATGGATGAGTGGTCAAATGCAACATGTCTCCAAATGGGGTGAAGAAAACAGTTTCTTTGGTACATTTGTATTATAGAAAATACATGATTGATCTGTAACGTCATTTTCCAGAACATTTCTAGAAGGTTCTATGGAAAAATAACAAATTAGTGTTTCCATGCTCACTTTTTTCAAATTATTTTTGACGTGAATATATTCAAGAACATAAAAATACATTCTTCATTAGTAGATCTTTATTCTTAAGCCTTGCTGAACATTTTGTAGTGTTTGTATTCCGAATGACATCAAAGTCTGCAACATCCTCTCAGCCATCACCAAGCAAGTCAATACATATGAACAGATTGTTATTCATGATCAGTGTCAAATTCACAAAGGCCTGAACAGCATCTTCAAAGACAAATTCTAGGACTTCTTCCTCCAGTATCCCCTATCACGTATTCCTAAAATAACTGAACATATTGGAGGAGTAGACTATTTGTGCTATACCCCATCAGGGTACCTAACAAGATGTAGATGACAAAGCATCTGTGCTTACAGTAATGACACCACAAGTGTGATTTGTATGAGTTGGTCTTGAGATGGATGGAGAGCAGGATGTAGGAGTGATGCCTGCACTGCCACTGACACATTAAAAGCTGTCTAATAATAGGCAGAACATGTGAGGGTTTACCCTGCACCGAGGCCTGGCTATGAATAGCCACACAATAGCAGGTGCAGGACGGGGGATTCATGGATACAGCCATCGCTGTCAGTGAGTGAAATCACGGAAAATTAAAGGATGTTAACTCACTATCTGTCTCTGTCTCTCTCTCTCTCTGTGTCCGTCTGTCTCTTTCTTTGTGTGTGTGTGTGTCTGTGTGTGTGTGTGTGTGTGTGTGTGAGATGAAGACAGAGAAAGAGGGAAAGAGAGATGAGATGAAGAGATGAAAAGAATCTGGTTAGGTGGCGGAAGTGGAAGAGGAGGGGGCCGAGAACGATGACATTTGACGAAGACAAAGCAAAGCCAGAGCTAAAGAGTGAAGGGATGATGAAGAAACCGACAACTGGAGTGAAAGGGTGATAACACACCGAGATGAAGGGTGATCAGCAGCGAAGAAGAAGTGAAGGACAGCAGGGATAGAGAGAGCCAATGCAAGCATTAGAGAGAGAGAGAGAGAGAGACAGACAGACAGAGAGAGAGAGAGAGAGGGAAGAAAAACGACAGCGGGAGAAGACGAGTCGTGGTGGAGATAAAAACTTGCGAGGCTTTTCACATTTCACCGGCTGGCGATGCACCCACACGAGAGGGAGATTAGCCTGTATTAATTGCCTTCCGTCACAGAGGAGCATCACACCGTGTGGAACCCCCCCCCCCCCCCCCTCCCTAAACTGGCAACTGGCAAGCACCCTTGATTCCAGCTAGTCCCGCACACCTGCCACTTAAAATGAAACACTTCCACTCCTCACACGCCCGAGGAATTGTTTGGACATTTGTGTTGCTGCTGCTGTTGTTGTTGTTGTTGTTGTGGTTGTTGTTGTTGTTGCTTCTGTTATTGTTGTTTACCCTTCCTTTTTTTCTAACAATTTATACCAGATTAACATGATTTGCTTCCTGTGTTCCATGCAATTAAGTGTAAAGCCCACACTAGGCTAAAAGGGATCAGAGTAAAGTAATTACCTATATCCATCACTCTCACTGGCAGTGCTTGCATATGAATAAACATGCACATATGGCCACATACACCTCAGGGAGGGGGAGACATGTATATTTTCATTTTTTTTTTTTACGACTTTGCCCTGTGTCTGCTGGAATATTCACTGTGCCTGGCGATGGCAATGGCGACGGCATATGGCGATAGCGATGTCCTCTCTGACTCTTCCCTCATTGAATGGCCCGAAGTAGATGTACAGATAATCACTTTGTGGCAAGGTGAGCATTAACTCATACCTCTGGTGTCGTGAGATAGAGATGATCGTGCGAGATACACACGCCGAGCGTTCTCGCTTGTACGGCAGAGTAAACAATCGCTGGCAAGAAATAAAAGGGCAACCCCTTCGAGTGGCCGCGAGTCGGCCGCGTATTTTCACCTTGTCTGGGCTAGGCATTAATAGTGAACGGTGACACGAGAGGCTCCCTGACATGGGTGATTTGTGCCTTTATTTGTGGCGCCATCCATCCACGCCCGGCCCTGTGCTTACAGCAGGCTTAGAGGCAAACAGCGGGGCGGGGCGGGGTGGAGTGAGTGGGGTTGGGGGCTGTGTTTGTTTCACTCAACGAAGTGAGCAGCATTTCCAGCTTTAATGGCAGCTCCAGCGGTGCTAGCTGTCATTACAACATAACATCACGTTATAGTACATGCCTGTGCTACTGATGCACTACTGTGCTATTCAGTGGTGGAGGTGTGTTACCTTTAACATAGAAGGGAATCCTATTGAGCATTTCTTGCATCCTTGAGACTAATATTTTATTTGATGTGTATAGCCTATATATATATATACAATTATTCTGTTATTTTAAATACACTATACTTCAACCAGTTGGCACACAAGAGTACATTTATTAATTCAAGACTGAGTTGGGAATGTCCTTGTTATCAGGCTCTGTGAAAAAGGCACTGACAGTTGTGTTGAAAAGAGAGAGATAGAGAGAGAGAGAGAGAGAGAGAGAGAGAGAGAGAGAGAGATGATAGGATAGGATAGTTAGAAGACAGATATGTAGAGGGAAAGGGAGAGAGTTACTCTGAGAAAAAAAGAAGCCCAGGAGCATAAGGCACTCCACCCTGATTACCTCAATGTGTTCCTCTTTATCTGTAATGACAAGGCACATCTGGGGAGGGGCTGAGCGTCTCGAAGCGACAGGCAGGTGTAAATATTTCAGCGGCTACATTAATACATTCAACATCTGGCCAGTTGAGGTAGACAAGACGGCCTCCGATGGGAGGTGAGGGAAATACACCTCCTATACTCGTCGTCAGACTGGCCCTCAGGTAGAAGTTAATATGTGGACAAAAAAACAGTTCGGAAAAAACTCAAAGGAAGAAAGTCACAAACAGAAAATGCACATGTCCTACCTTTTCCCTGTCCACGGTATGTGTTATTCAACATGGAGGCCAGGCCAGGCGGTCAGGGTTCCTTGTGGTCATTTGTAAACCAGTGCACGTAACTGGGCATGTGTATACATACTATGCAGACCACTGTGCATGCGTGTATGTGAATGACATCTGGATGGTTCCTTGGATAAGCTTTGCATGCTATGGTGAAGGAAAAGTCATATTTAATTCAGCCTGCAGCAGCATCTTCCCAGCCTTCAAGATGCCGCACTCAGTTTATGCTAGTAGCATCAAAAAAAAAAAAAAAATCTCCCATGGACATTAATGGGCCTCTCACAGCGACCCCAAAATGTGGAAGTTTCTGGTAGGAATTGCGGCACAAGCCATCGACCCTTTGGGCCTGTGGAAGCGCTGGCACTTCACGCCTGGAGTGACCATAATTACCCGCTGATGTGGGGTTTCATCTCAGCGTGTGGTCCCCCGTCGGTCCTCCGCTGGCTGAAGCTTATCCCAGCATCCCTCAATTTCCCTCGCCGTGGCGATCCTCATTAGGATGGATGCAGGAGAGGAGAAGAGAGTAGAGGAGAGGAGAGGGGAGTGTCCCACTATTCGTACCCCTTCGGCCTACATATCTCTCCTGCCGTTTTTACTCTAGGAGACCGTTGGGTGCGAGCGACGCAGCAAATCAATCGATGTCTGTGACACAGTCTGCGAAACGCTTCCGGCCTCAAGGATGCTGTTTTATTTAGACGTTTTCAAGCAATTTCACACACTGTCTGTCTGAAACGTCTCTGTCCTGTGTACGATGACAGGACTACACTATTCACAGCAGGATATTCAAGGATGCCCATCCGCCCTCCACACACACTGTCGTCCCCCACCCCAACTATCTCCCTTTTGTGTGTATTGACATTCAGCCTGTGCACAGTGTACATCTTGCTCAGGAAAATCACAAAGAGACGAGGCTGTATCGCCATAGACACTGCACTGCCTTGCTTAAAGCTTTGAAAACTCTCTCCCTCTTCTCCTTGGCGGTGGAAGTTTGTATTATTGATGACGGCAGGCCTATAGCAAGCTGAAAGTGTGTCATTGAGAGAGACAGCTTAAAAGAGCCTGAGAGCATGATTAGATAATGACGCCTTGGAACAGCCATCAGCTCAATAGAACAAAACTCATCAAAGAAGGCCAAAGCTCCCAAATTCCAGGCAAGCTGAATTAAAAAAAAAAATAAAGCAGACTGTCTATGAGAGCGGAGCAGAACACGTATTGATGGAGTCGTTTTTTTTTTCTCTTCTCAATAGGGTGGAACAAAATGGGGTTTCTTTCTTTCTCCTTCCAGGCAGGTTGCTTTGGAGAGGTTCATACCACTCTGACACGAGCGTGTCAGTCTTGTCTCTTTCGATCGCACTAATTGGAGATTAGGTTTTTGCAATGGTTGGGAGAGCAAGCAGGCGGCTTCGCGCACACACACACACACACACACACACACACACACACACACACACACACAGACACACACACACAGACTTGTGCGAGCTCACGATCACACGCGCGCTCGCACCTTGCAGTTGCTCTGTATTCCGGAGCAGTGGCGGTCCACTGTGCTGCGTGCGCTTGTGGTGTTTGGGGCTGGATGCTGGACGCTGCTGTTGGGCCATGGCCAGGGTCATCTTGTCTGACAAGATACAGCCCTGAGTCCTGCAGGGACTGCCCTCCCACCTGCCCCTTTCCTCTGGACCTGACTTGCATGACTTCACGCCGATAGTCTGTCCGCCTAGCCGCCCCCCCCCCCCCCCCCCAACACACACACCCCGGCCTCAACCTCCTACTCCCCCCCATCCCTCAAACCTCTCCTCTCCACTTATGCTTTCAGATGCATGGACAGCCAATAACGTTGGGCGTTTTTTGTCATGAATTATTGATCTGTTGTTGGCTACGTGTGGCCAGATGAACGGTGCATGCAGGCTCCAGATAAGGCCAGATTTACACCTGCGCCTGCCAATCCCTGGCTGCACAGGCCAGCTCCCAAATTACATGGAAATTGGGTTCCGGTGAGAGCTAATAAAACAGCCAGAGTCCCTTCAGAACGGGCCCTGGTCCTCACCTAACACTGTGCATAGATCACAGAAGGGTCCGGTATCTCTCTCTCTCTCTCTCTGACACACACAAACACACACACACACACACACACACACACACACACACACACACACACACTTGTTCTCTCTCTCTCTCCCCCACTCTGTCTTTCTCTCTCTCTCTCTTTCTTACCCAGTATGTGTGATGGGGTGTTTGCATTATGAAAGGACCCTTGGCTTGACAGTGTACATATTGAGATGCCATGTATGAGCCAGGGATGTCTGTGAGGCTATCACGTTGGATGCCTGCCCTTCTCAGAGGTGGGCAGGTGAGGGACAGGGTGCCCGCTGCAATTTGTAAACAACATCAGACGCCTTAGGGGTAGCAGAGCAGAGTTTGTCCACTGTTCCAGAGACAAAGAGAATTGTGCTTTTTATAGAACTTTCCACAACTTGTGAATGTTTAATATATATGCGGAGGGTATTTCAAATCTCCAAGGAGTTAGTTGCTGTGGGTTTCACTAACGGCTTAATTATTCCATACATTCCGTGAATCCGTTAAGACTTTAGGGACCTCTGCTATAATGCTCTCCCTCATTATAATTTCAAATAGTGATAAACATTACGTGGGAATTGAATTACTTGATGATTTAGTCTTCATTTACATCAAGTCATAAGCATTCAAATGAACACCTGTCTCCCTCATGTAATGTGTTTGCTAAGGGGCAGATTTACAATTGTTTGGTTGGGCTGTAAAATGAGAAACTGCTCGTATAAAAAATGAGCCATGCTTATTCGCTGCTGTGGGGCTCTGACATTTACTGCATGTGATAAGAGCCAATGAATATTCCCAAGGGCTCCTCAACCTCCTGTGAACATGTTTCACCATCATTGCAAGGTGGCTCTTATAACATTGTTACAACTCAGACATAACAATGTTGTTACACAACATGAGACTAGTTTCCAATATACTGTAATGATTTTAGAGTATAAACATCAACTGATGCACAACAAGTAGCATTGGATCATTTCAATGGTAGAGACAATCTGTTCTTTCTCACTCTATCTATTACAATAGCCCTTCGTAGAAACGTGTTTTATGTAACTCTCTTGTCTTTAAAGCGGCACAGCCAGACGTCCTGGGGCTTCTGCCATAAAACACAAACTGCAAGAACAGCAGCGGTGGCAGCAGCACTATACCCCTCACATCCCCGCCCCTCCCAGTCTTATTAAGCTCTGCCTTAATGAAGGCCTGTGTTCCAAGCGGGCTCATTTAGACGTTTGATTCATACATTAGGGTTGTTTGGGGCACCGTCGTCCTACATAAGCCTGCTCATGGCCTCCTTCTCTGGGCTCGAGATCTGACGAGGCGCGGGGGGCCCCTGGAGGTCCGCGGCTGGACCTTTTTGTTGTGGTTGTTAATTAATTACATCCCCGAAGCCCCACAGTGTGTCCTAAGCCGTAATACGACCCACAGTCTGGCCTCCTGTTCTCCAGCTCCTGCTGTTCGTTCGTTCTTCCACCTCCCTCCTCTCTCCACGAGCCTGCAGGCCTGGCCAAAAACTATCGCCTGGAGCCCACAGTGCTCTCGCGCTGCTTTCACAAAGACTCCAGAACGAGCCAAAAAATGAGGGAGAAGCGGGGGAAAAAAGTTTTAGTTTAAAAAAAAAAAAAAACTGAATCTGAAGTGCAATTCCTGAAGGCTATGGCACTTAAGTCTAAAAAAAGTTCCTTAATTTATCACACCTATTTCACCGTGTTGAGCCATGATCTGAACAGAGACACCCACGCATCGCCTTTGATCTTCAAGAAGTAGTTTGTTGTTATTTTCTCACTTCTTCTAGGTGCAAACATATGGCTCCAGAGTGTTTGTGTGTGACATGGGAGGGGTAGGTAGTGTGTGTATGTATGTATGTGTGTGTGTGTGTGTGTGTGTGTGTGGGTGTGGGTGGGTGTGTGTGTGGGTGTGTGTGTGTGTGTGTGTGTGTGTGTGTGTGTGTGGTGTACGTGTGAGTGTGAGAGAGAGATAGAGAGAGAAGGAAAGAGAGTCCTCAGGCAACAGCAAGCTAATGGTGAGCCTGGAAAGACCTCTTAGTGTCTCTGATTGACTATGCATAAATATGTGGCTGTGTTTTCTGGGAAGCTCAGTTAATGGAGGGCCCAAACACTAAATGTGATGAAGTGACCATGGCCATCTGGTGCAGCATCAGCTTGTCTGGCGACATAGGAGAGGCGGAGGAGGGGGTGCTGTGACATTAGCTCTCATTTTCCTACCTCCATTCTCATTAAAAACTGTGAGATGGAGAGGAAGGGGGGGGGGGGGGGGTTGGGTGTGTGTGTGTGTGGGGGGGGGTGGGGTGTGGAAGGGGGGGGGGGTGATATGGGTATGGGGGGCTTGATGGGATGCTCAATGCGCTCATCTGCTGACTCATGGCGACCTTTGACTCCCGGAGTCTGGCAGATGAGTCACAATGTCATCCCCCACAACAGAGAGGAAGTGAAGTCGGACACACAAATGTGAGCTGCATTAGCCAAATGAGCTCCGAGTTCAGCATCTCCGTCCCATTAGTCCTGTAATGACTCGGACAACTGCAAAGACGCTCAAACTCCCCCAGTCTTGTGGCGCACAACTCCAAGAGAAACACCTTAGCTCGGGGCTACACAAAGATAAACACACTCTCTCACTCTCACTCACTCTCACTCTCTCACACACACACACACACACACAGATACAGAGTTGTGCTGCACTGAGCTGGAATTTCCCCTGATATCCAATGAATTCTATTATCGGTATCCATAATAGCTATTCCTCCTTACTACCTCTACAAAGAAAAAAGACACAAGTTGCTCTTCACGGGGGTAAATACCCCTTGTGGCACACATGCACTTTCAACCCTTGACACACACTATTACATGCCTCTCTTCACATCACTCTGAGAGAGAGCCGGCCATTCATGATCCCTGACCCCTTGATTTACAGTTCATTGATTTTACTCGGTTCATCGTACGTCTTACGTCTTGATGGTCGAGACCCATTTGGAGACCCTTCCTGAACCTGACTCAAAACGCCTTCCTTGGGAAAGAAGCACACCAGCAATAAAGCGCCTGTCTATTCCACTGGCTCCAGACCTTTTTATGAGTAATTGACTGGCCTTAAGTAATGGACCACGCCGTCAAAATGGACGGTGTCTTGAACCTGCAATCTCGGCAAATCTCCGTCAGCCAAAACAAACAGCGGGCCGGGAGTGCTGTCTGCCCAGTCGCCAGGGTGTCCTTCAGTGATCAGCGAGAGAGCCGACGGCGTCCATCTTCTCCTTTATGCACCACATGCAAAGACTGCATTGATTTCGCTGTACACAACCGGGTACCCGACTGGTTGCAATCAACAGTGGGCCTTGCAATCAACCAATCAGTCAGACATTGTGCACTGTTCAACTGCATACACTGTGTACATCAAAGCTGCTATTTCTATTGGACAGTAAAGGAAAAGACTGGTTGGTTTAGAGATGAATGAACTGAATTAACTTAATAGAAAGTTATAAATACAGTATCTTTCCCTACTGTTCATTAAAGCTGCACATTTGCTTCATGTATTCGATATGCGTGAAGCACAATTTCCTTTTTCTTATTTTTCACAGGAAACCAATACCTCTTCCATCCATCCATATAATTTATAAGCAAGCCTGAGAAAGAAAGAGAAATTATGATCATCTGAAGAACGAAAGAATGAAGGTTACAGTATATATAGTCAGTCTGTCTCTATGAACTGGGATGATGGCTTAAATCTCAATGGAAAATACAAGCACAGGCTAAAATGGATGCTTGCAAAATGGCCTTCAATGTCTGAATTGCACACCTGAAGCCCTCTACATCCTCCTCCTCCATATTTCCCCCTCCATTTCTTTTATATCTGAGCCACTGTTCTTTTCTTCCCCACGATTAGCATTCAAAAGTCAGAACACCCTGTCTTATTCCACAAGTCTTAGGTCAAATCTAGTCTTTTAAAGGTACAATGGTGCAGTCTCCTACATACATTTCTTCCCCTTTTTTCATTCAATGCCTTCTAATGTTTGAGTTATGTAAAATCATGGCCGCATGTAGGTGTGAATGCGTAGGGTGAGTCACTGCTTCATTGGCAGTCTACTTATACTCACAGTACATGATGTATAGTGTACTCATGCTACTGTATACTCTCAGTTTAATAACATTAAGTGTTATGCTGCTGGAAAATTTACATTTATGACGGCCTATTATTATGTCAAGACAAACAGCATAATGAGCGGGGGCGTTGTGGTTACAAGTCTCTTTGAACAGATTTCATGTCTTGACATAACTTCAAAATGCTGAGCCTCATTCCGTCTAAATCACGCAGTCTAGCACTAAAAAAAAGATGGCTGAAACAATTGAATCCCAGATATTGAGAGTGAATACTATACAGCTAAGCACCTGAGCCTTGGTGAACCGGGTGAGTGAAAGGGCGGGTGAAATGCGACTTCAGCATCACACCCCCATTGGTTAACCTGGCCCCTGGCTCCGCCCACATCACCAGAGTGACACCTCAGGTCAGGTGTGACTACAAAAGCAGGAAGCGAGAGAAAGGTAGGGGATATTAACCAGTGCACTCTGCCATACCTAATGCAGATGGATATTCTCCTTGACATTTACTGCTGTAATGGTGATGGCGCTGTACATTATGCTATAATATTGATGGCCACCGCTGTGAAGGCGGGGGTGGGAGGGATGTGATACTGTCACTGTGTTTTCACAGACTCCGTGAGAAATATCAGCCTCTCATTCTCTCTCTCTCGCTCTCTCTATCTCTCTCTCTTTCTCTCTCTCTTTCTCTCTCTGTCGCCGTCTCCGAGTGTGCTGCATAAACAATATTAAACTCAGATGCAGAAAAAAACTACAGGCAGGATATTAATGCACATCTGACAGCAGTGCTATGTACAGTACTAAAAGTAAACTTACACCCCCCACCTTCTGAACGACGACTTTTATTTATTTAAATACTCTTCTGAATCTTAAGCTCATCTCCGCTTGGGGTCGTTGCTCTCTCCTGACCTCGTATTTTTGCATGTCGAAAAATAAATGATTCTGCGTAGATAGCATCTTGCCTGTGCATCTTGGTGTGAGTGAGTGTCTTTCATGGACAGATGGTTTGCCTGTTGGTGTGAATCATTTGTATGCCCACTTACCCTTCCAGCTGGATTGCATTCAGAAGCCTCTCACTTGTAATGGACTGCAACACAACACCTATAGGGAAGCAAGGCACACCACCATGTCTCTCTCCATCTTTCTCCTGAGCCAAACACATATAAAGATCTCCTTTTCTCCGACTCACTCTCAAGCACTTCGACGGACAATGGCAGTCTATACACTTTCAGGGCATTCGAGCAAACTTTTAGAGGACAAAGGCAGCGCGGAGCATGTCGATCTGTGAACCCCATTTCACTTAGTCACGAAGTAAAAGCTCGCCCGGGCCGTTGGAGGCGGGAGATGAAGAGCAGGACCCTGCCCAGCCCTGCGAGGCCGCGTCGCGTGGGCCCGATGCCAGCGGGTAATTGTGTCTTTATTTAATAAAGTCCCGAGGAGAGGGATTGATAACAGAGTAATGTCACCGCACAATTAATATTTCGATTAGGGGGCCCGGTGGGCGGGGATTGGCATCCCGGGCTCCCTTGGGGCCTTTGCCCGCTCGCCCCCCCCCCCCCCTCCACCCTCTGGTGCTGCGGCGAGCACACCGGGGCCTTTAGGCAAATGAATGCTGGAGATGATTAACAGCACGTTGATGCTCTCCTCCACACCGAGCCCAATGAGCTGTTGGCTCCTCTTGTGGAGGCAGAGCTGAAACAAGGGAATTACAATAGATCACGCACAGCGCCCCCAACCCCACCCCCACCCCCCCAAAGTCCCCTATCGCCATTCACTCCCCTCCCCTACACACACACACACACACACATACACACACACACACACACACACACCTCCAACACTGTTCCACCCTTCCTCGGGCCCTGATTGATGCTGATAAGCTGGCAAGAAACTCCGTCCCGAGCAGAAAAAGGATTTCCATGCTTTAGTGGGTGCAGAGAGGGTGGTGGTGGTGGGTATTGGTGGCCCTGATGGAGACCGAGATGGAGACACCACGGCAAAGGGTTCCACATTCCTAAAAGTCAGGCTCAATGGTACAAACTGGAGAGGCCGAATCAATTATTAAATAGTAATGACGCCCATATGTTTGGTCTACTGTTCCTGTTTCGCAGACATTCACACTCATAGTTATTGTGGTGTTGTGCTGTTGTTGTTGTTTGTCTGGGTTAAAGGTGGTCGTGGTGTTGCCGGGGAGATGTTGTAGGGCAAGATGATGGATCTGCGCAATTGCAATAATCTGCATAGCTGTAAAAAGGGAACTGTGAGATGCTTCACTACATCTGATTAAATGAGGCTCAGTCATACGAGGCAAAAGAAGGAAAGCCTCTCACTTACATAGAGCACAGGACTTGATCAGCTTTCATTCCTGGAAGAGCAGTTCAGTCTCATTCTGCCTGCTCACACAACACAATTCAGAGTCTATTAATATTCCCTACAAAAAAAGACTGGCCATGCCAAGGCAATTAATAACTGCTGCAACAGCGCATTTCAAGCAAACAAATACACACTACTCATGATTCCACACACACAGGACAAAAACAGCAGCCAGCGGTGCCTTCCCTTTGGGCTAACATCTAGCATAGAGAATGTACAGAGGAAGTACAAAGTTTGTGCTGTTAACCCGTTTTGAAAGTTTTCAGATTAGTTCAGAATAAGACAGATTACAACCATGAACTTGTCACACATGTCTGAAAGAGAAAGGTCTTATTAGTGACATGCTCTGCCACCGAGGGTGGACATTGCAAGGAAAACACTGATTGGTTCTGATTGCGCATTCTGAATGAGAAAGAGCAGGTGTGGGTATTTATTGGCATAGGACCCACTACTATTTCCCTGTTGCAATTTCAACCTGAAATGGGTCCTTGTTTGAAATCACTGTGATTCCCATCAATTGCTGTCAATTTCCTCTGGTTTATTTTGGACTCTCCAAAGGCTAGGAAGTGAAACAGAATATTTTCTGTTTTTTATTTATTTATTTTATTTGGATTTTTTTTGGAGTTTCTGAGTTTGTTTTTTTTTTTTTAACTGAACGCTCTTGCCTTTGTATAAACCTATCGCAGAGACGGCACATTTTTTGTGCGTTCTGATTCACCAAAACATCAATTAGATCAGACTATTTCTGAGGGCTTATCCCAAACATTAGCATTAGTAGCACTTGGATGTGCTACATGCCACTGCGTGGAATTCTCCCTCTCCATTCTGTGAATCAACAATTGATACACTTTGATCTCATGGAGTTACGGGATTTAGAGACGATTGTTAATTATAGCGTTTACAGGAGGAGCATCATGAATAAACCAGTGGCGAATGACAGTAACATGCGCCAAGCAGGGAGAGACATGAAGCAGAACAAAGCAATACAGAGAAAATCTACAAATCTTGCTATACTGAATACCTTCATGCACACAAATGTACTGTTAAACATCAGTACTGTACACGAGGACAGCCTGTGGATCTGGTGCTCAGGGCTGAGATTCTGCCCTCAAGGTGCAGGTCTGGTTTTGTTATGCATTCTTCACACTGGTCATAGCTTCTAAATGATTCACATTTTTTAGAACACATACACACAAACACAAACATGCACATGCACACACACACACACACACACACACACACACACACAGAGAGAGAGAGAGAGAGAGAGAGAGAGAACCAGAGTGGTCTTTGGTAAACATGAACAGCTGCTACATTACAAAGACCTCACATGCTTTTGGAGTGAAATTGACCACCGCAAGGTCCAATATGCAAAAATGTCCTTTTCCACAATCTGGGTTTTGACCCCCCCACCACCACACACACACACACACACACACACACACACACACACACACACACACACACACACACACACACACACACACACACACACACACATACACACACCTTAGTTATCTCTCTTTTAGCCCTATAGCAACAAAACAAAACAATCTCTCCATCCCATGTCTCCCCCTCTATCTTTCTCTCTCTTTATCTGTGTTTCTCTGTCTATCTCGGATCAGCCGACTGCTCTTCCTGAGCCTTACCTGCCCAAGCCCCAAATTAATACTCTTTACAAGCCCCAAAGAAGCCTGCCTCAACCAGTCGGTTACTGTGGCAACCCTCCCCACAACCACAGAGTCGGTGCAGCATCTCCCAACATGCTCCTCTTCTAACAAAGCATCTCAAACTGTCAGAAAGGAAAAGGAGGGGGAAAAACAGGAAAGAAAAAAAGGAGGGGTGGGGATGAGAGGTGTGGGGGGGGGGGGGGGGGGTGGCAGAGTGCCTGATAAATATCCTGCATTAAGCTTTGTAACCAAAAAAATTAAGGTCAAACAATGTTTATGTGGTCGTGATAGATTAAGGTGGTCTTAAGCAGCTCATAACTCACAGCTGTCAAACTCAAATAGGATTGCATGCTGAGCACCGAGCGATGGAGCGATTGTGCTATCTTTCATCGAGGCACAATGCCGAAACGCCGCTGGAAGGACATGTGGACTGTCTTGAAAGAATGGGATATTTATTTTTATCTTCAAATTGGACAGGAAGACCTTAATACCATCGAGAGCACTCTGCTTTCCTTTTCTATTTTGGACTCTGTATATTTTTCCAGTCGGAAAGTATTTAAAAGGCACAAAATAGGCCTACCGAACAGAAAAAAAACATGAGCTCTGTCATCGCTCTCTCTGTCTCTCTCTCTCTCTCTGTCTCTCTCTCTCTCTCTTGCCCAAAGAAAGGCTTGCAGTAGGCTGGGTAATATATCTAATGGTGCTGAGCTCCATACATGTAATGTTCTACAGGGTTTTAGAGTGGGGGAGGGGAGGAGAGGGGAGGAGAGGAGAGGGGAGGGGAGGGAGGGGAGGGTTGGGGTGCCTCTCTGGGCTTTTGATGGAGTGGAGCAGTGCGGGGCGACCGATCCCAGTCACGCAATGGATCATGTTGGAGCGCTGACGGGGAGACGGGAGGGAACGAGGGAGTGCTCCGGAGAATCGCCTCAGGGACTCAAGATCCGACCATGGGCGTCCACACACAGCAGCCTCACGGCATGGCCCTGCCTGCTGAAGGGTACCTATAGGGCCCGCAGTGCATCGGCGCACAATGGCACAACTGGCCACGAATAGTTGGAGGATTAAGAATCATTTTTCTTAAAAAAGTAATCAGAATGGATGGCTATGATAACACACAAACTCTTATGTAGAAGCACCTGAAGCTCAGGCCAGACTGAGTGATACACTCTTCCAGTCAATCAAGAACAAACAGGATGGGGCCATGCAGCAGCGAGGGAGGGGTACAGTACTGTTCAGCACATCAGCAATCTTTCCAACATAAATCTGTAACCTTTAAGAGCCGGTTCTTGCTCGGATTTTCTCAATGAAAATCCATTCTGTTCATCTGAAACTAAAAGATTTTGAAAGTGTGCTGTGTGAAACTCTAAAAGGTTTTTTTTTTTTTAAAGTGTAGTGTATAAAAAGTTAGGGGGTGCGTTCTGATGATCAGAGTGTCCTGATTTGGCTGCGAGAGCCACCGCAAAAACAGGACAATAGTCGGAGGAGCGGGGGGAACAGGCTTGATGAATGACCTCTTTTTTGTCTGTACAGTGAGATTACTAAACCTCTTATTAATCCCATTGTCCTCCTCAACGGCGGCCATTCATTATCCTGATAAGAAAACACTGACGTGCGGAGAGAAGAGGTCCTGAAGGACACTACACTCACCCTCCTCTCTCTCCCCCATGTTTTCTCTAGCCCACTCTCTTGCTTACTCTCCATATCACTCCACCCCTATCTCTCCACTTTCTGTTCTTTATAGTTCTCTCTCTCTATCTCTCTCTCTCTCTCAACTTCCCTCGATTTCTCTCTCTCTCTCTCATAAACCTTTATTATTCAGTGTAGTTGGGGGTCACTCCATTTTCTCTACCTTTGCTCCATCCTAATGCACACTCCTCCTACTCCTCTCACGCCATCTCCTAGTCCTGTGAATCAGATACTATTTGCAGTAATTGTCCCTCTAACGCTGCCACTGTATTCTCACGCATCCCCCACCATCCCCCCCCAACACACCTCCCTGAACTCCCAGCCTCCGCCCGGGACGTAAATATTGACTTGACATCAAAGCTGGCAGCCAGCCACTCTGTCTCTGATTCATTTGCCTGTTAAAACTGTTTTTTAGCCCCGGGAGTGCAAGGGGAGACGGAGGAGAGGGAGAGAGAAAGGGGGGGGGGGGGGGTGGTGGAGAGGTGGCGGTTGGCCAGGTGAGGTGAGAAAGAGAAGGGTTCGCGGGATTGCATATGCGGGCCCCATTACCCCTTCCCTCCAGCAAACGGTCAGCCTGACCGACAAAAACCTCACTCAGGAAACACTGTTTCATGTGTACGAGTAGGAGTCTGACTCCCTAGCACTGGGCTGTGGGTGCACTGCTGTGCATAGGCAACAGACAAGAGGGTGTAGTTATACTTGCATGTGAAAGCTCACCCGTGTGTTACTTAAAGAAGCGATAAACAAACAGAATGACTTGACTCTGAACAGTCTCCGCTTTGCCAACAGGGCTCTTTAAACAAAGAAACATACTAACACACACACAAATACAAATTCTCTCATTTCAGTGTCAATCCGCTTGTTTTTTGCTTTTCTCTCTCCCCCCTCTGTCTCACTCTGGGCATAACATAACACACACACACACACACACACACACACACACACACACACACACACACACACACACACACACACACACACACAGCCCCCTCTCCCCCCCCCCCCCCACCCCCCCCACCTGCATCTTCTCTCAGCTCTCTCCATGGCAACAGGTTGCCTTTCCAATCTCACACACTGAATGCATTGACATATCAATCACATCAATGGGAGGGGTCACGGCATCATCTCATTTATATTAGACGGCGCTCAGAGGTCTTCACTCACTGCTTTGAAGACACCAGCAAACACAGGTGTCTTCATCAGTCATCACGCGCACGCTTTCATTTTTATCTTTTTTCTTTTTTTTCCCCATCTACTTTTGTGTCCGTTTTGCCGAGCGGTTTTCTCTCTCGCCCTCTCTTTAGTCTCTCCCTCGCTCTCTCTCTATTCTTCTCTGCGCGAGTCATGCCACCTCGGCGCAGTGGTAAGCTGCCCCGCTTTTTTTGGTGTGCCGCTGGGGGAAGATGGATGTGACTGATGATGTCCCTACGCTGTGCCCGTTGGCCTTGCCTTAGTTAATGGTATTTCTCCGCTAAGGTGATTTTTTTTTTTTTTTTGGCGGAGGTGAGGGAGCTTTATTATTATTATGTCTCATCACAGACATTTCAAAGAAATCATTTGGTAGGTGAAGAGAGCAGCAATCAGTAAATGCTGAAGCTTTTTTCTCCTAAAAAAAAAAAAGGAGCAAGATGACTGAGTCAGGGGAGAAAATGGCAGGGGTGGGGGATATGGGGATTGCAGGGAGACTCAGATCCAGGGAATTTAAACTCAAAGATGACAGATGTCAGAGAAAGTCTTGCATCCTTCCGACTGGAGGTGACATGTGAGGACTTAGTGAGTTATGATCCATTAAAAATATGTAGATTTGACAGCGGGCCCCGCGAGACAAGCCCGATTTGAAATCTCAGCTGGTTAGTCAGTCGGAACCATAAATAAATTAAGGCATTAATAAATGAAAGTAGTAAATATCCAAAGTGACACGGAGAGGAAAAGAGAGTGGGAGAGAAAGGAAGATGGAAGACTCAAATTCCCCCTTTTTCGCCTTGGCCCACATTAAAAAGGACTGGTTTAATCAGACTGAATCTACCTGACAGACAAATTTACCCAGTGTCAGCTTGACAAGAAGCCATCCAGACAGCATTGCCTTGGTGACCACAGCTGACCTCTGGTAGCGGTGGCATCTTTTTGCCTACCCTCCCAACTGAAGAAATTGTTTGAGACTGCTCATCTTCTTGATCCTCTAACAAGAAGGTCCCCCACCACCAACTGCTTCAGAAGTGGGCCCAGCAGGGTCCCTACAAGTGGAGAGAGAGGGGACTGATGTAAGGAGGACTGATTTTCTCTCTCTCTCTCTCTCTCTCTCTCTCTCTCTCTCTCTCTCTCTCTCTCTCTCTCTCTCTCTCTCCACTTTTCCACTTTGTTTCGTTCCCTCATGTTCCTCCACCCACAAAATGCCCTTTTCAAGCCACTGTGGCTTTCACATTTCTTGTAATCTGTCCATGCAGTGGGGTGTTTTATCAAATCGATTCTGGTAGAGTGTCTTTCTCAAGGGCAACCCTGTTCTAGCTGTAACTGGATTTTTCAAAGCAAGCACTCGGGGACGACAGGGAATTCTGCTAATGATCTCTAAATTCGGCTCCATTCTTTCTGTATATTTAATTTATACAAATTAATTTACAAAGATGTCAGAGATCTTTTTATTTTTTATTTTTTTACCCCGGCGCTGTCTGTTTAGCTTGTATCAATAGGCTTGGGTCCAGTCGTGCTGTCGTGTGTCTTCGCATCCTCTTGTGCTAGTAAATGAGCTGGCGCGCCGTTTCCTGTCTTGACAACATGTTTTTCCCTCCTCGGTGTGTTTTCCCTGGCGTTGCTAGCCCCAGTGTGCCCTGTCTGAATGTGTGAGACGTGAGATGCAGCTGCCTCCATGGTGCAGCTGTCACGGGGAAAATGAACTCGTCCTGTCATTCTGTTCGCCGTGCCGGGGCCAAAGAAATATCATCATTCTCTCCCTCAGCCAACGCTTTGTGTTTTTTCGCGAGTGTGTTTTTCTCTTTCTCTCCGCTCCTATCCTCTCCTCACCCTGCCTCTCCCTCCCAGAGCTTGACTCTAAATCTCTGGCAAAGCCCCAAGACTGATGAAAAAAGAGGGGTTTTCTTTGTGGAAATGACACCTCCGATATAGGGCACTTTGTATTGTCAAATGTCATGGTAAGAAGTCATTCCCAGGTCACACTGACCGGGTCTGAGGGCTCAGGTAGAACACCCCTGGCCTTCATCACTGACAGCATGTCAGATTTTTACTATTGACAGTCGGCCTTTGATGGATAGGTAGTTAAGTTAGCCTAGCGAGCTTAGCTCAGCTGTCAAATTAATGAACCATGATGTAGCCCAGCTATTTGGCAGATGCTGGAATGTAGCTATACCCTACTGTCAATAATAAATGTCACATCTGAAATTATATCCATAACATTGTCGGGGGAAAATAAAAGCTCTTTGGATAGTGGGTGCTAGTTTGCTCCACTGCAGAATCACTGTCTTCAGCTGTTGGAAAAGACATACAATATAGGAGATATGCTATATTTGTTAGACAGGAAGTCAGTTTACATGAAGGGAATGCTCTCAAACACGCTGTCTTTGTACCTTTGTTTGGTTAACTGGCAGGAATATGCTGAGTGCTGTGGTAGTGTGTCTTTCTTTTCAACACATCTTGCCAAAGAAAGTAGAGGGAAGTAGATTGAATTAGCTGTAATTTGCTAAGCTACAGAGTGAAACACCTCTTATGACTACAGCAGGTGAGTGATAAAGATATAATGCTGAAAGATGGCAAACATCACAAGTTCTTTCAAGGTCATAAAAGCCCATGGGCTCGAACATTGCCTAGTAATCTAGACACATGAAAAATAAAATGCTACATTACTTACAGCAATACAAAGCAATAACAGTAGATAACCCTCACAGTCTTGAGCTGAAAATTGCTAAATTTTTTAGCGGGAAAGAGCCCAGGAAGAGATATAAAGTTCATGGTAATAGCCCTGGTACAACTGGGGGATGACAGGAGTTTCTCAGAGTTTCTCTGTGCTACTCTCCCATATATTCATGAAATGGAGGGATATAGTTCCTTGCGCATTTTTTTTTTTTTTTTGCTCCATATTTCCCTCCCCTTTTCCTCTGCCCACCTGCCAAGCCTTCCTACAGTAGTAGTTGTAACCTCCCATCAGTGAGATTAGGGCAAATGTGAGCACGTCGCAAGCTGTAAGATGGTCAGCTGTCACTCTGCTGTCTGCCAGGCGCACAGCTCAGCTGCATCTCCGAGTCGTCACGACACAGATCCTCTGCAGTGCCCCGGAAAAAAAAAAGCCATGTGAGGTGGGCATCCAGTTCTACGTGGAAAAGTTCTATCTATCCATCCAGCTGCTAGTCTGCTAACTTTTCTGACTTCTTCAGTCCAAACAAGATCCTTGAACCTATACTTCTCAGAGTGCAGCGATGCTCAAGAGCCATACATGTAGAACTATGATATGATATACCTGTCGACAGAAGGGTCTTTCAGACAACCTCAAGTACCCTACCTAGCACATCAGCAGGAAATTAGGTCTGGAGGAGTTTCTTGAGGACTCACAGGCTGATTTTCAAAGAGGTATGCCGCACTCATTGATGTCGGGTGTGTTTCACTGGAAATTAAGTTATATCCCTATCTGACAGGAAATGCAATGCACACCTACAGTATCACAATTAAAATTGGACAGTATTGTCTGTCATAAGTTTATTGGGACATCTGATGTGTCAAACATGGTTGCACTGAATTGCGGTCACAAATAACACCAATACCCAATGACGGCTAACAGCATCTCAAATCAAAGTTTTAGCACAACAGTCATCGAGAACAAGGTGTTTGCATCGTCTCCTGTAGGCTTTGAGCGAAATGAGGAGCAGGTGCTTCCTCTAGTGAAGCAACTTGAAAGCCATCTTTTGAATCCAGCTCTTCTTTAAGCCATTATTTGCATCATCTGCTCCGTGGGTGTATGAAAGGGGTTTTTTTTCTGTGTATTTTGGGTTAAGTGTAAAAGAAAGTCGAATTTCAGGCTGTCGCAGCAAGTGTCGTCTCTGGAGTGACAATGGGCACTGACAACGAAGACTGATGTCTCGTCCAAGTCTTGGCATCTCTGAAAGCACAATGACTGTGCTGTATCTCCAGAGTGCTGCTTTTCTATTTGAGACATGCATGGGGAAATAATGAAATAAATAAAAACAGGCAATACAAACCCCTCAGACATAAACTGGACCACATAGATTCCTAGATGTGACAGATGGAGTCTAATTGGTAGAAATCGAATAATTCACTGAAATTTAAACAAATGGAGAAATGTATACTTTGCACGATGCTGTTGCTCTTACAAAGGACAGATTGAAAAAAAGGAAGAACATCATCCATTAAACATGAATGTTTTAGCTAATTAAATCAATAGCCCAGCTATGAGACATGCTTTTTAAGACACTGGCAGATAAGAGTCAAAGTAGCTCATAATGCCTGCATTATCCAACATAGCCTTGTGATTAATGAGACCTTGAAAAAATGAATGATGACTCGCTTTTGTCGAATGTTCATTTAAATAATCTGCCAGTTAACAAAGATCCCATTGAGATTTGTAAATGAGCATCAGTCTAAGAAATGTTCTTATCACAGTAATTTTCTGTCAAGTGTTGTTTTTTCCCTATCTCTCTCTCCCTCTCTCTCTCTCTCTCTCTCCCACTCTCTCTCTCTATCTCCTAGCAGTTTTGGCTTTTTCTGTTGATTTTCCTCACTTGTTTATAGCCAGGAGTCAGATGAGTCAGAAGTCCAGCTCTTCCTCTGATCTTTTCCTCAGTATGCTTTACACATTTGCTCACACTCTTTCTTTTCCTTCAAACAGTCTCGATCTCTCGCCTTTACTCTCTGTTGGCCCCCTTCTCTTTGCATCTTCCTCTGGCAGTGATCACGTCTATTCTCTCCTGGTATCCATCTCACACCAGTCGGCTTGACGGGGTGTGGGGGGTGTTTGGAGGGTCAAAGTTCAGACCTTTAAACATCGTCTGCCGCTGCTTGCCGCTGCCGTACCGCCTCTCATTATCACTAACCTACAGTCCGCCTCTGTCTTAGCCAACCCAGCATCCCTGAGCTCCACACCAGCCGCCTGTCCATCCTCACAGCATTGATCCAGAGAGGGCCCCCTCTCCTGCGGGGAAGTAATTCCCTGTAGCTCCCAGGAGGCTCCAGGCTGCTGCTTTGGCTCAATCTGTGATTGTGCGGATGGAGACAGACGCTCCATCTCATCCAATTGACCCCTTAGCCAAAGCCACAGTTGTCGATGAGCCTGAAACACTGTTACTCTCCCTCTCTCTTCCCCCGCTCTCTTTCTCTCTCTCTCCCTCTCTCTCTCTCTCTCTTCACAGGTGTCTGTGAAAAGCTTACAGTGATAGTCCATTTTTCTTGCTTTTCATCTCACTCTTTGTCATTCTCACATTCTCTTGCATTCCCCATGTTTCCACCTTTGTCTGTAGTTTTTTTTTACCCTCATGTTGTTTGTCAGTCTCTCTAGCTTAAAGCGCTGAAACATGACTATCATTTTCAATTGAAAGAGAGTTTTTTATTGTGTCAGAGTGTATAAATCATTTAACATATCACATGAGAGGCTTCAATAACTATCGCGTTGGAGCATGAGCCGTGTTGCTTGTACACTGTTGTTCTGTTCTCTATTCTTCCTTGCCTGCCTTTATTGTAGTGGGAGAAAGATGGAGTATTCATCACAAACCTCTTTTCATCTCCTAGTCTTTCTAAAAAAGCACAAATGCAATGTTTTTAAAAGAAATCATGGCCTGTTTTATAATTCAACAGACTCAGTGTAATATGGCGTAAGTCCCTTGACTCCAGTGGCGTTCTGTTTAAATACAGTCCAGCATCTCTCTGACAGCAGATATCTTGTTCCATCTCTCCAATCTATTCCCCAGGAGGAAAGAGTCAAGAGAACCGTGACAAAAAAATAAAAATCTATAAACGGTCTGAAGTTTGCGGATAAAACATTATCTCCCTCTCTGTCTCTCGCTCTCTTTCTTCCTCCCCGAGCCTTTCTTACTTGAGTTGTTACTGGGGAATTGAAAAAAAAGAGATTGAGAAAGTGCATTTTACCTATTTGAAGATGGGAGAATTTATAACTCACCTCTCAGTAGAAAACATGCCTGAGCAAAATGCACAAAAAGGTCCATTATCAAATCAATTAGAGGCTCCAAAAAGAGACCAAAGATACTAAACACTAAGATGTTATCATTTGTCACTGTACAGACTCAGCAAATAAAATGAAAGATGGTCTCCAGCAGTTTGTCATAATCCTTAATCTCTTCTCTGCTCCTCTAAAGTATACATGAAGAAGTCTTTAGTTTAAATGTAACTTCACACCGCATTTCGGGATTTGGGATCTGTATCTGATCCCGCCCCCTCTGTACACACTGTTTACCAGCCACCGGCCACTGCAGCTGACATATTAGCTAGCTTGTCTGCCTCTTTCTCTTAATGAAAAATTGTTCCACGTCCAAGTACTCAAGATTGTTTTAGTACCACTGTGATGACCATAAAGGACTGCATTTTGAATTGTAATGCTGAGGATGTGATTGGTCGACCGCATATGCAAAGCACAAATCATCAGCCATGACACTGACTGTCATTGATTTACTGTCATTGATTGTCAATGACTGTCATTGATTGATTGATTCATCAATCTATGTTTTAAAACATAGCAGACATCTTCTGGACACATTCATTTTCACTGTAGGTGTTCTTTAAACAAATGGCTAAGGAAGGAGAATCACCGTTATCTGAGATCAACTGGTGATCTAAATTCATTCTGCTTCAGTGGCCTAGCGTTGCCTGATTGATCGGTTCAAGAACGCCATGCTGTTGTACACCTAACCAATGAACTGATTTCACATACAGATCTGATTTGTTCATTTATTTGATTGTGTGTTGATGTATGCATGTGAAGTGCTTTGTGTTGCACTCTATGCACACAATGCACTATAGAAATAAAATACTTACTAACTCACTTGTTTACTTCATCGTATATAGTAGTTTCTCTTTTTGCATCGCAACATCAGTTTATAAGATTGAGTGAAATGGAGAATAATGAGAGTTTAAATAAAGTGGGGAAAATAATTCACAGTACCTGAATCAGAGTAAGATGTTGTACAAATTAAACAGTTTCTTATATGTTTGCTATAGCATAAGAATGACCATTTCATTTAAGAGTATCAAATCAAATCGACGTATGCCATTGATATTTAGCTTTTCAGTTGCCTAGACAGAGGCAAGTTGCAGCTTCCCTAAATCTACACCCACTTCAACACACAGTCGACTACAACTGCATCAGTCTCCATCTCAAACTGGCCTCTCCTGTGAACGGGTCCAAGCGGGCGCCCTGGAGCCCGAGTCCTCCTTCTGCTCTGCTCAGGGCCGGCTGTCTGGCTGGGCTGGCGGGGCTCTCATCTGGTCCTCCACTCTCATTTCCTGCAGGCCTGAGTGAAGCATCACTCAGCGGTGAGGCCATGCGATTGATAGCCCGGCAAGGCTCTGGAGGACACCAGTAATCATCGTCCCTGTTTTTTGATGCCACTCAATGGGTAGCGACCTCCCCACTGCCTCGCCACCACTTCTTCATCTCTCCCCCTCTACCACCACCCCATCCCATCCCACCACTCAGTCTCCCTCTCTCTCTCTCTCTCTCTCTCTCTCTCTCTCTCACCCTCCCTTTGTCTTGTTCATTGTGTCTTGTTCTTTCAGTTTCCTCTCCTTCGGTGAAAAATGTTGACAATTATTATCAGTGGCATCTGAGATACGAGGATGGCCCAAAACAAACACCCCCATACACATGCATACACACACACACACACACACACAAACACACACCACATGCACACACACACACACACACACACACACCAGGCCTCCCATCTGGTGCACTGAGGTGGCACAGCAGTTTGGGTTAGTCAGTCTGGTGTTCACTGCTGCTCCCTTCACACCCTCTGCCTCTGTTCGCTGCGTGGCTTAGGAAAAGGACGTGACTTTGAAGTCATTTTGGGATGGCGAGAAACAGAGCAAATGTGCGCAGAATTGTTTCAAGGAACGGGAAACAGAAGGAATGCATCAAAACATCAAACGTTTGACAAGCGGTTTCCCCATTAATTGCGCTCCATAAGGTCTATGTTTACAGGCTCTCTGTTTATGTCCCATTTCCTCTCTGCATGCACGGCCGCTGCCAAATTCATGTGTGGATTCCAGAGCTTCATAGACAGCCAACCGTGTGCTCTTTTGTCTTCTTGCACATCTAAATACCCTCCTCGCACCACACACACACACACACACACACACACACACACACACACACACGCACACACACATGCACAAACACATTTGGATCTACATCCAATGCACAATAAAAAAAAACATAAACCTCCCAGGTGACTGCTTACAAAACCTCCCACAACAGTTCTGGGCTAAAGACAGTGATTTGTACGCTTTTGTTTCAAGCTAATCATCTGGGAAGAGATGTGTGTGTGTGTGTGTGTGGGGGGGGGGGGGGGGGGTACAACAACATAACAGTTATGGGAGCGATGGAGGAGCGTTTATGTAGCGCTAAAAAGAGGAGTATAAATAGCACCGACGTGAAGGCTGTTGAGTCCACCAGGGTGCTCATTAGACCACTGAAGAAAGCCCGGAGCTTTTGTGGGTACTGTATCTTACACTGTTTTCCTCAAAACTTCCCCACTTTTTTGGCCCAACTTTTTTTCTCTGTCTTTCTCTTCAGCATGAAAGAAGCATCACCTTCTTGGTGTGACTTCTGTGGCGACTGATGCTGAAGTGTCACTGGAACGGGTGAAGAATATTCTGTACCAAGGCTTTAAGAGCTGAATGCTAAGGCTTTGTGAAACCGCAGCACATTCAACCAGCACAAACGACTGACTATTTGCATGCTCATTATTATTGGACACAATAATATTGTGTCCAATGCTATTTGGAAACAGTGTCAATACATCTGTTGTGTTGTGTTGTGTTCTGTTGTGTTGTGTTGTATTGTGTTGTGTTGTGTTGTGTTGTGTTGTGTAAGAGATGCTATGGTCCTTTCAACCAACTACAATTCCGTAACATTTTCTCAAGCTGGATTGATCTGTGGCCCTGGCAGTTGAGCAGGACTTGTTACTATGGCATTAGTTCCAGGGTTAGCCCCATTTAAGCCCAGCCCATGACAGTATAAACACCTCTTGGCCCTGGAACTGAGTTCAAGCACCAGGTTTGGCCCACATTAGAAACGGGGCAAATGGCAATGGAAATATTACAAAATAATTTTTACTGTCACAATATTGTCACTCTGTCAAGCTACTGTTACTGACATTGCCCCACAGCTCTTCAATCAATGATGTTAGGGTGTTGTCTGAATATGATATGCTGTATTGGTTCTCTGTATGATATGTGTTTAAGTCGACTAGGCAGTCAACTCAATAATTTATACCACTGTAAGGAACTCTCTTAATCTTAAAGCTCATGTATTTAAATGTAAAAAAATCTAACCACGCATTTAACCAGAGTGTATTTAAACTACTGGCAGGGGAATAGTTGGGGAAAGAATAGGCTACATGCAACATGGTGCCTGTGTGGAATTCCACAGTGTGGTGATACAGTATGTATGTTTGCCTCACATATGCATTCATCATGCTGCCTGCGCGACATCTGTTAGTAGACCGGCAGACCTGCTCTGCTGATGAGAACACCGTCTTCGGCTGTGCTGGCCGAGCTCGATAAGGAAGAGAAGAAATGGTGTGTCATATTTATTCATGGTGTCTCCAGAGTTCTGTGATCATCCCAGAGTCCCCGTTCCCAATCCCCCTCGTAGCCATTGGCTCTGCGGCGTGCCACAACGCCAGCTGTGCAATTTCCACAAATAGAAATAGCACCACAAACACAACAAGGTGAAGATACAATTGATCCTAAATCGATTTCCTCTTTTTATGGCGCCAAATTATTGTATGATTATTTTTTTCTGCTCTCCACGGAAGCTCCTTGAGAGGAGAAAGTGTGTGATAAATTGAGCGTCTTCTTTTTCGCTCTTTTTGATAAAGTAGATGAGTATGCACTCTATAAAGATGTGCCAATTTTCTCAGTGTGCCTGAGGAGCCACCCTGAGCTGTACCGGCTCAGGCAGAGCTACACTCCCAAGCCCTCTGTTTGCGCTCAAATGCGGCTCGTAATAAACTATGCTCTGCACACCTCTCACCGTCCCCCCAGGTGCGGGCAATATTGACATATTTGCACTTGACCTGAGCGCCCCGTATCTTCAGTTGACAAGACTGAAGATCTTGAGTAGGTGCTTCAATACTGTAGGTTTTACGCCACAGCCACAGCTCACAATTGATAAAAAAGTGTTGTTTGGGGTGAATTGCAAAGTGAAAGGTTTTTTTGTTTTTCATCACCCCTCCATATCTGCCCACAAGATTGTTTGCTGTTGATTGTAATGATTATAGTAAAAACCCACTCCAACCATTGATTAAGTTAAAGTTACATATTCATAAGTATATTTATTGAAAAAAGCCCCTTGTGGCTCGAGTGTATCTTCATTCTACCTCATCTCCAATAGGTGAGAGTTCAGATTCACTATCTGACAACAGAAGAAACGTCCAACTGTTACACTGGAAAACAGTGATGAAAAATGTTATGGTCTCTGGATCAATGCAATTACATGCAGTATTTCTTGTAAAAATGCACATATTGATCTACACCTACTGTATATCTAACCTCTTAACACAGCAACACACCTATCACATTAGTGGCCAAATAGTATTTTTTGCAAAACTGTTCATTAAATATACCAAATATACATTTTAAAATGTTATCTACATTATAACTTTAGCAAAGAATGATTCACAAAACCTAATTCAAATGTTCAAATCATGCAAACACTATAAAAACACAGTGCACCAACTCTCACTTGATGCAATATATAATCTAATTTCAATTCTCCTTTTTATGTAAGGCTGTCTACATTTTGGTTGAGAGTCAAATGTTTTCATTTTGACATTAGTCTCAAAAGTGAATGTGTCACCGTTATTTTATAGAATGTAGCCCTATACTACAAAAGAGTAGCAAGAGACAGAATTGCTGTTGTAACCGTTTTAGTAGCGACATAAAATTCCTGTCAGTGATCAACAAAATATCTGACAAAAATGTCCTTGTGGTTACAAATGTCTCCGAATAAAAAAAGATGTACAAATACAGTCAAAAAAGCTCAGGAAGGACATAAACACCAAATAAATGTCCTGTGACAACAGTTCTTTCTCCTCCTCTCTATTCTTGTTACTCCCCAGATTTTTCTTCTCCCTTTCCCTGGTCTAGCATCGCTTTTGCCCGTTCCAGATTCTGCACCTCTTGGGCCAGTTTCACCTCCCCCTGCCCCTCTCCCTCATGCATCCATTCTTCTAACCTGAAAATCCAGACCTGAATCTAGAAAGATTTAGGGTCTGGCCATAAGTACTGAAAAGGGCCCCAACTTGAGGTGCGGGGCCAAACATCATTTTGACACAGCAGCGCTGTCGTCGCCTGTTTAGCTCGTCTCTGGCCCGACTGTATCAGAAACACCAATGTGATTGGTGCAGCTCGGCTCCAACCGCATGGGTAATGACCATCATTACTGATTGCCAGAGTGACTCGCTGAGCAAATTCAAATTGTGCTCTCCTCTCAAATTGTTTTGTCTCGCGAGAACTCTGGATTTCCAGGGTACCATTCTTCTGTCTTGTCGAGACATTTTCTCCTTTTCCCTGCTCTGCTGGACATTTAGGTTTTCAGTTCTGGCGTGGTTGTGTTCACATAACATGTTTGGAGTTTTGAAAATGTGACAACTGACTGGACAAAACAATGTCAGCGATTGAAAAAGAAAGCTGTATGGCAAAAACCATGCAGGCCCACATATCCTTGACTTGTACCATTCAAGCAAGCCATCAGTCATTTTGAGTGACACATAGAGTGTGGCAAAAGTGGTTTGACAACAAAGTGTTTTGTTCAAGATTGAAGTCCTGTTTCGTCTGTGTATGTGGGCTGATAATGTCCTGCATTTGTTTGTGGTTCAGTTCACACTACGAGTTATAATCTCTCCCTCTAACCTCGGTTTGATCAGATATCTAATTGTGTTTACTTTGCTACACAAAACTCTTTAAATGCTGCAGTGTAAACTGAGGGAGCGCGAGGACACAATCATAACAAGGTTCATTTTTAGAGCACTATTTACCCTAATTACCATGTATTGAAATTCGCTTGTCACAGTTCTCTTGAAATGAATTAATTACATTTTCTCTCAGAGAATAAAGTAACAAAAATACCAATTAATTAGCTTTTATTATTATCTTAGCAATAATTAGGCTGTGAGGTTTGTGGAGAATGATTAATTAAGCATTCCCATCCGCCACTGTTTAACTTTGTTGTGTTTGCCAATCAGGTTGGATTGTTGGAAAGTGTGTGTGTGTGTGTGTGTGTGTGCATGCTGTATGTGTGTGTGTGTGTGTGTGTGTGTGTGTGTGTGTGTGTGTGTGTGTGTGTTTGTATGTGTTTGGGCGATGAGATGGCGAGACATGTAGGAGTTTCAGCTCCCAAAAAAAGGTTCTGTTCCTCCTCTAACCACGGTGATTTTGTTTGAATGTGTAGAGACGAGCCAACACAATCTGTTTCCTCTCGGGAGACGCGCGGTTCAGAGAGCTTGGCTCTCCAATCTCGCATCTTTCATCTCGCTCACACTCCCCCCTGCACCTGGACACGAGGGTTCAAAGGCCCATTGTGACCACTGCGTGTAGGATAGAGATGGAGGCAGCGGAGGGGTAAAAGGTGGGAGGAAGGATGCGGACACTTTCAAAAGTTTCGATGAGGCGGAATTCAGAGGCTCCGAGATTTTGGAGAGCTCGAAGAGAAAGGTTCAACGGAAATGGCAGAAAATTGAGGTCATTTGAAGAAAGCTTTTCACCTGAAAATGCTGCACGGTGTTACTTCAAAGGTGACCATGCAAAGAGTTCAACTAAGTGCTGATGGACTTTGCCTGTTACATGGCTTGGTTGTCAGACTTAGAAGTAAATGTTTTCACTGATTTATGTTCATAAAAAAAAAACATTTTTTACCTATATCTGATATGAATATCATGATTGTACAAACATATGTGTCCAAATATGCAGGGGGGAGGTGGTGGGGTAGGAAAAGTGTGTAGATACAACAATGACTGATCAGTTAAGAGGTACTGTACAGTACCTGATGAGCTCACTGGATCTGACATGAAATTCATCTTCTCACCACTAGTAGTCTCTCTTTACATATGTCTCATTGGCAGCTTTACGTGCTCTGCACACACATGCATCATTCGCAACAGCCATAAATAACTGACATGTATTGTACAATCAGAGGTACTGTAAAAATAAATATTTTCTAATAAAGAAAGTTACATTTAGGCAACATGTCTATCATGAATTTTCATCTTTTAAACATGATATTTAATCATCACAATTTTAGCAGTGCCACAGATGATGGCAGGTCTCTGTCTGGATTTGTTTTTGATGGCATGTCTATCTCATAGCATAGGATGTCTATTTCTCCTCTCTTTTCTTCAACAACAAAATGTTACCATTTTACTACACTCCTTCATAAGCTCTGTGATTAAATTAATTATCAAACACTAACATACAGTCTTATGTTTGTAAATGACAATACATAATTAATGACACAGATTTATTTGATTTAGTGAAAACAGGTGTTGGCAACAACACTATTTAAGTGGGTGTACATGTCTGTTATTTAGTACTTCTACTGGCTTTTAGTTGAACTGCAACGCTAATGGTCATTAATGTCAACATGTCTATTGAAATGATGGGGAAATAAACATGCCTGTCCTCACATACTTCTCTAGTTTGCACTCTTTGGAGCCTTTTGGAGCCTGACCTCTGTGTTCAATCAAAGCACTTAGTCTAGCTTGACCACAAGCTGAACAATAGGGTTTGATTGAAGAGCTTTACAATGGCTGCAAATGAGGAATTTATTCCAGTGGTTTCAGCTATATCAGCTTTTGTATTGTGCTTTTATTGATTTATAAATTCTGTTCCCCCTTCTCTTTCCACATGGGCTGACTTCATGGCCTGTTTTGGCTCTCACCACTAACTGCATATGGCCCCAATCCACACGGCTCCGATCAGACAGAATAACTGCCCGATGTCCTAATCTCAACTCTGCCTCAAGAGCCATAACAATTATTAAACACTTTCCAGGAACAAAGACTAAACTGTTGGCCATCTTAGTTTAATGATATATAATCCACAGCCTTTTTTGGAGATGGACATTCTCCGCCCAGCCCTACCATGATGCACTCTGCCACAATAATGGGCCGCCCTTAATCTCATGAGAGCACTTGCCTGGTGTGGTAATGGTCATTCTCTCTCCTTCTATTGTCACTACATCTAGAAGCATCTGCTTAAGCCGCTACCTCCTGTTCACTATGATTAATGATTTCGTAAGCAGTTTTGAGTGAAATCCTGGGACGGGGCCTTAGTTTCGGTTGACAGGGTTCCAACCCACGACTCTTAAACTCCCCCTGACCCACCAGTGAGGGGTTACGTGTGTGAGTGTGTGTGCTTGTGTGTGTGTGTGTGTGTGTGTGTGTGTGTGTGTGTGTGTGTGTGTGTGTGTGTGTGTGTGTGTGTGTGTGTGTGTGTGTGTGTGTGTGTGTGTGCGCGTGCGTGTGTGTGTGTGTGTGTGTGTGTTGGGGTGGTGGGGGGCGGGTGCTGCTTTAGCCTCCTCGTGTGTGCCCTCAATCTGGTGGAGTGCCTGCTCTCACACACACGCAGGGCAGCGTGTCAAGTGCTCCCACCACGCACCGCTCATTCCATCAATTTGCGAAAGGTTACCCGCATGCTGGAACCTCTGTTTTTTTCCCCCTCTCCCTAAACTCGAAAATAGCCACACACGGGTCAGCTTTAAAAGGGTGGTGTCATGAAACGGGAGCGAGTGGATTTCCCTGAACTTAGCGGCGAGCAAATCATGCAATCAGTCAAACTGTCAGATTTTATTCGCCAGCCAAGAAAACAACAGCAAAAGGAGCGACAGCTCCAGCAGCAGCAGCTACTGAGGTGTTTAAATGGACTTTATATACTGGTCCCAAGCTTTCGAAAAACGTCTGGATTTCTAGAAAGTATAGGAGTTCGAAAAACTGGAGAGAGCTTGTAAAAGACTGAACGACTGATGTGATGTGAAAGCGTGTGGAAGACAAGGGCAGGCAATATTGTGAATGCAAATGGAAGACAGATAGCAACTTATATTTCCCCACAGCTTGTAAACACAGCAGTTTTTTTTATTTTTTTATCAGATCTCTCAGCTGCTCCCAGCCAATAGGAAGTAAATATTAAACATTTCTCAGACAGCTTGCTCTAATTGCAAGGCCAACAGCCATCAGAGAGGAAGAAGACCAGAGTTAATGCTCTGTGTTGTGGTATATGCGGTGTCATTTGGGTGTTGTTTTTGTAGCGCTGGCCTATTCTGTGCTTCGACTCACTTCCTCAAACTTGAACTGCTTGTCTACTTAAAGAGTTTTACTGTGGTTGTATACTGGGCTCCCTTGACTCCCTTGACTGTTTGAGTCTAGACTATTCGATGGTCAGAGCATCAAACAAAGCACCAACCCCCCCATCCCCCCTTCTACGAAAGGCTGGGAACGAAGATAGTGCTGAGCTATTTTTGAAGTGTGAGCCCGAGGGAGGTGTTGGGGAGACATATTGCAAAAAAACGACCGTTTCTGCGAATGCAAAAAGGTGTTAAAAAGGTACCACACAAGTCACCTGCATCAAAGACATGGCAACATCAAAGGACCTCCCTGACCTCGCTCTCACATCATTCTCCCGAGGAACACCCACGGAATCAGTCCCAGTGGCCACCAGCTGACACTGGGCCTTTGCTGGGGTTTTCTAACAGGCTAGAATCAAGATGAAATTGTGCAAATCAATACATACATACAGTGCACAAATGCATACATACTGCATGTATGCGTGAGTACAAATACATATACTTTCTTTCACACATGCACACACACAGACACACATACACACACTCAGAGTGGAAGTATCATTGCACCTGCATCCTTAAGGAGTACCCTGATCCTATGCATGTTTTCTTGACATTTGTGAAAATGTATGTTTCAGGAAGCTGCTACTGAGTGCTTCTGTTGACCCAAAATGGCCCCTCTGTCTTCCATTAGAATCCGACAGAATACTCGTGCAAGAAGAAGGATCAATCCTGCGTTCCTCCTCACACTTTTCACACTGCAGATGGGTTGCCTGTATGCTGTCCCTCACATTTCATCCAACCCACACTGGCAGTTTAAAAGCACTACAACTGGCCTCTAAATTATTCACCGGGTGGATTGAGATAAACTGCAGAATAAACGTTGTCTGCGGAGAGCTTGGAATCTGCTGTGGTTCATCTCCCTTGCCCCCTCCCTCTCTCTCTCTCTCTCCCTCTCTCTCTCTCTCTCTCATCCACCTCCAATTCACTCTCTCCATCTTTTTATTCCTCTTTTTTTCCATGTGTCTGTCTTAACCTTGAGCAAAAACCAGGCACCTTTCAGCTTAAGACAGATGGCATAAGAGTGTGCTTGTTGACACAGAGGTTGAAATAATTTCTTTATGAACATCTCAGAACTTTGAGGGGGGAAAACAGCCTTGGGTTTTCATTGCTCATTGTGTGTGTGTGTGTGTGTGTGTGTGTGTGTGTGTGTGTGTGTGTGTGTGTGTGTGTGTGTGTGTGTGTGTGTGTGTGTGTGTGTGTGTGTGTGTGTGTGTGTGTGTGTGTGTGTCTAACTTGTTTCATTCTCCTCTCTATCTCAACCCTGTTCTTGTGTGTGACTGTGATATGTGGGGGGTTGATGACAGCAAAAGACTAGAGTAACCAGATGAGTGCCCGCTTATGTGATTGCTTTGTAATTATGTCCATAAATACAAGGTAGCCAGACCTATCATGCATATACACTGAATAGCTGAAGACCTATAATTACTCTCTCACTCACTGCGAGGAGAGTTAAATAAACTGCATCCCTGCTGTGGGTATGCAGTGTGTTTTGCTCCGACCACAACTGTTTACCCGCCACAGAAAACGCCAGAGTAACGAGGAAGTAGGTAAACAGAACGAAATTGAATACTTAATAACTCCAACATGTAATTAAAACCCCCCTGGCAGGCGTGGGGCTTAATTTATCCGTGTAACAATGGAGAGTGTGAAAAGCCACTGATGAGAGAGTTTGAGATAGTGTGAAAATGAAATGATGAAAGAGGCGCCCCCGATGAGTAGGCAGATAACAATAATACAACAATTAGGCCGGCCTTGATGCCAACGGAAGCAAACAAAAAGAGACTGTTTTTTTTTTCATACACCTCAGAATCACTACAGGGGAGAAGGTGTCTTCATACATGTTGTGTATTAACGTACAACACAAAACATTACAAGTCCCCTGTGGGGGCTGTATAGAGTTGTCACCGGGGGGACAGTGACAGCAGTGGGATTTGAGGGGAGGGATGTTTGTGCTTGGCACTCCATCAAAGACAAATGATCTAACAGCTCATCAGGTCATTGCTGTCATGGCTGCTGACATCTTGTTTATGTTTGTTCACTGTGCCATTGGAACCGAGAATCAATAGCAATGAACTTTGAAGCTTTGAGATATGTATATGAATGAATGTACTGTAGCCTGGGTTCTTAAGATGTGAGCTACAGTATCCGGTGTTGTACTATTTATGTACAATACATAGTTTAAGTGTAAATGTTAAAGAGGTAGAGAGAAAACAGTGCAATATAACGTTACATTTCTTCTTAATGAGCATTAAGTCTGTTTTCTCTTCCCAACATACAAAATAAAATTAAATATCTCTCTAAATTAGATAAAGTCTTCTGTGCCCCACCAGCGAGAAAGTTGTGTGTGAGCCATTCTCTGTCACTCTTTCTAGAATGATATTCTGGTAGAGGGAGGGACAGCCTCAGTGCCAATCCCAGGTGTCAATTTGCAGTAGTCTCCCTTCCAGCCCCCCATGTTTATGCACAAGTATTCCCATTGAACACCCCCCACCCTCCCCCCGCCCCTCCCAGACTCCCGACTCTGTTCTCTGGCGGGAGACCACAATGGAAAGTGTTTATGATGCGGAGGAGCGCCGCGGCCTCGCAATTACACAGGGCAATTACTGACTCCAATTATATGTTCCGTGCTCTTAACCTCTGAGATTAATATCTCCTGTTTTGTCTGCTCTCTTTTTTCCCCCCCTCTTCTTCGCGAGTGTTACCCTGTGTTTTGCACCTCCCTGCGAATCTATCACTCCTCTTTTGTTCCCATCTGCATCCGCGCTCACTGCCTCTTTTAGACTCAGAGGGTGCAATCTAACACAGCAAACTCCCATATGCCAAAGCACAAAGCTGCTGCGAGACAGTGAGTTCCCCACGCACAGATATAGCCGAGTTGTGAAGGGTTAGAAATGCACTTGAAAAAGCATTCATCTTTTTGAATGTTTAATCGTTCTTCATTTGGTCTGTGATTTGCTGATTTGGTATTCTGTAGAAGTTCAAGGTTGGCCAAAATGTTTTTGACTTTGAAACTTTGAAAACACGTCATAACAGCAGCAGGCCTAATGCCTTTTATTCATTACTTCTATTTGTTCTTCTACTGTGTCACCACTGGTGTGGTCCATGATGGGACTGCTGTGCTCAATTGCACTGAATAAAGTTATGTGATTGCTTAGTGTAGTGGCATACAGTATAGCCAACATATATCACAGAGCTGTGGTTTCTCTCCTGCAACTTACACTCCCTCTATGCAATCTGGAATACAGTATATACGGCATTAAATAAAATAGGCACCATGCATTCCCAAAGCGAAGAGCAGCGGATTTGCTGCAGCACCCTGCAAGCCCTTTGTATTCTCTGTCCTGTGCTTTTTAAGGCACCCAGTTTTGCAGAATGACTATACATTTCTGCCTCTGTTAAATATATGTCCGTTTAATATCACTGGGCTTCTTCGAGCTCATGTTAATGCTGTTTCATTTCAGATAGCCACAAGTGCTGACCAAAGCAGTACTAGAAGTATTCCAGCTGCATGTTTAGTAAGCACCATCAACTCACAATGTAGGCTTACATGAAGTCCTAAATCAATACATACCAAGTGTGCAATGCTATGAATCCCTCTGTACCAAATAAGGCAATGAATTTTAGTGCTGGTAGAGATTTTCATATAAATTGAAATGTATAAATCACACGTGTTCTATGTCATTTATGAACTCAGTGGACATTTCACAAACATTAGACTCTTTTATGATTTCATGCTTAAGTAGTTGCTACCGAGTGTTATTACATAAGTCATAAGAAACTAGCGAAGATCTGTGTGTGTTTGTATGTGTGTGTGTGTGTGTGTGTGTGTGTGTGTGTGTGTGTGTGTGTATGTGTGGAGGAGGAGAAGGAGGGGGGGGCTGTGTGCAAAGCCCCCTGTGTGTGTTTGCCAGGGGGACAGAGACACGCATACTGAGAGAAATGAACAAGAAACACGTATCACTGGCCAACTTGGAACTTGGTAGGTAAAGTTCTTATTCTCTAACCCCATAACCTATGGTATAATTAAAGCAGGAGCTTGTCAAATCAGTGGCGAGTTGTGAATCATATCTCCTGCTCGGCCTTCACACGTACGTTGCCGGAATGGAGGGTCATGTTTATGGAACAAGGGAATGACATGAACCGCAACACCAACACCAACTTAAATCGCAACGCCTCAGGGCTTCACTGGAGCAGATCCAGTGACTTTATGATCAGCCATAACAAGTAACAAATACATATATGTGCTTGTAGAGTAGCATACCAGGGAGTCATTATGTTCAATTGGTAAACCATACGAACTAAATCCCAACATGATGATACTATATACAGTATATATATATAGGCTATATACAGTATATATATATAGTATATATACATATTCAATTTGCCATTTTATTTCTGCTGTAATCGTCTCACTGAGAGAGAATGTTTGTTAAATGATTAATCAATAGTGGTCATTAAACACACATCATCTTGTTAATTACTGAAAGATCTACTCTCACATTTGCCTGACAGGTTTAGTAAATGCACTTATTGCAAAGACATCTCTTTCCACAGAAATCACACACCCACACTTCACTCTGAATGTCATTGACGTATTTCTCTTTGCATGTAAAGGACTTGTAGGAAGAAATCTAAAAGTGAAAACCAGGCGGCAGTTCAGAAACAAACTCTTATATTTTAGTGAAATATAAGAACATTTTCAACCACCAAACTCTCCATTATTCTTAGTCACCGTCGGTGTTGCGATTCTCATTGGCATGTATAGCGGCATATGTTACTCCTAAAAAAAAGAAACACACCACGTCAAGTACTGTGATTTCCATGCACAACCACGAACAGAGCTTCGAGCTACTTGCCATATGAAGCGTGAAAAACCCACCACACACACTCTGAAAAGGTTGATTATGTTTCTTCTCTTCCGCACTTTCTCTCACGGTGGAGTTAATACAAGCCAGCCAGGCCCATGAGTTTGTTTACTCAGAGGGTAGCTCCGTTTTTACAGCCGCACTAATTAAATCACGGCTGATTTTCAATTTATGTATTCCGTGTCTGAATTATTCACTCTGCAGTTTGTATATTATTGCTTCCTCTGTAGATGTGTGTGAACTTGTGAAACCACCGTTATGAGGTGCTGAGTTCTCACATACACATAGGCAGAAACACTGACACACACACAAACACACAGGCGCCATATTTTATTAGTAAGTGTTTATTCAATGCATTTTTCATGCACAAAGTGCAATACAAAGCACTTTACACATTGAGAATGAAAACATAACAAACAATAAAAAATAATCCATAGGTTAAATTAGCCCATTGGTTAAATTTACACAGCTGAAAAAATATCCATCGCCAATGGTGTCTATTTGTATGCACACCATGGTCATGTTGAACAGGCCAACTTAGTCGCCTTGCTGGTAGTCTAGAGAGCAACCTACTGTAGCCACAGATCAGCATCTCAGGGGGCTTTTGATAGCCATCGTCATGCCAGTTTATTATCTGTCCAGAGTTCCTGAGCAATCTTTCTATCCAGACGCCAGGTGGCTAATGTTAGCATAGTAGCATGGCAGCTCTCAGCTCAGCTGCAGCTCGGAGGACTCGTGGCAATGACGGATCTCTCAGAGTAGACGTAGACCCACAGTGGTCCTGAGCGATCTCTCTGAGTGACCAGACACTGGAATAGCTGCTTGCGCATTGCGCGGATGGATCTCTCAATAGAGCTAAAGATATGGATCTATCCGAGGCTCAGCTTTTCAGCCCAATGGAGTAACGTTAAAGTCACAGACAGGTATGAGCAAGCTGATGGTAGACAGAATATTTGTAGACCAACACTATCGAGAGTAAGATACAAAATAGCATAAATAGAAAAAAACATCGCAATGCAATGATGTAAAAAAAAAAAGATTAAACAAAAACAAGATGCCAGCCAGACACTGCAGCTTGATTCATCTGCATACTCACAACCTAGCAACCTGTTAGGTCTGCTATAACTGCTGATCCATCAGCCCCAGACCTCCACTCCCTCCTCCCCCACCTAAGCAGAGGCCCAGAGGGGGCTAGAGAACCTCTGAGATGGGTAGTCGGGAACTACCCAGAGGTTTCCTAGCCCCCTCCGCCACAATGACGGCTGTCTCCATCTTGGAGAGGGATGTTAACAGTGTGTTGAAGAGACAGGACCCCTGCAAAGCAGCTGGACCAGACTCTCCCTCTCTCCCTCCACCCTGAAGCACTACAGTAATTTCCCGCATATAAGCCGCGTTGTGTATATGCCGCAGAACAGTGTTTTATGCCAGTTAAAAGAAACAAAACCATATTAACACCATATTAACTACCCCCCTGTATTAACCTCATAGCTGAAGAAATTTTGCAAAATCAATTTATAAGCCGCGGCTAATAGTCGGGAAATTACGGTATGTCGACCAGCTGTCTCCAGTGTTCACAGACATTTTTAACATCTCACTGGAGATGTGCCATGTACCAGCCTGCCTCAAGACCTCCACCAATGACTACAGATCAGTCGCCCTTACCTCTGTGGTGATGAAGTCCTTTGAGCGCCTTCTTTTGTCCCACCTTAAAACCATCATAGACCCACTCCCGGACCCCCTGCAGTTTGCCTACAGAGCTAACAGATCTGTGGATGATGCGGTAAACATGGCCCACCTCCTCCAAGACCTGGTCTCGGCAGGAATCTACACCAGGATCCTGTTTTTTTTTTTATTTCAGCTCGGCCTTCTACACCGTCATCCCAGCTCTGCTTAGCTAATAGACTTATGCCGGTAAGTATGAGGCTTTATAAATACTTCATAATCCTTTATGAATGACTTTATAGTGCTTTATGAAAACTTTATAACCCTTTATGAATGTGTGAATAATGCTTGATGGATACTGTATCCATAGAAAGTGTTACCGAAGACTCATTAAGAATAATTCTCAGAGAAAACTAGCTCCTACTGTATCTCTACAAATGTGTCATCATACAGGTACATTTTGAAAACTTTGTGGGGGTTTGAACTGTCTGTGGGCAGGTTATTTCGTTATTAATATTTTCCCTGGTACATTTATTTAGTGGTTTGTTTGTTTATTTATCATTGTCAATAGTAAGATATGAATCACATGCCAACTCACTGGCACAGACCAATCACCAAGGTCATTGTAAAGTAAACTTTCAGTTTTAGTTTTACTCTTAGTGGTCAGATAAAATGCCTTGAGAATAAAGGCCCTGTTATCTCTACTATTCTGTTTTTGGTTATTTGTGAGTTGGCTTTTGTGCAAGGGCACAAGTTCAGGGCTGTAGTAGATTACGCAGACCCTTTGTCAATGTTTGTAAAGTTCCTTTGAAGCATTGAGTGCAAGGGGGAGACATCTCCTCAGAGACAGTCTTCAAAAGGCCTTGCAGAAAGAAAAAATCATAAGGTTACGACAAAGATGCCAAAATGAGCTTACACACTCAGAGGATGGAGACGATACTGTATATATTCTTAAAGGAACAGCATATATTTGGAGGGGTGTCTTGGGTCATACCTGAAGGCTTTTTATTCTTACAGTCTTTGTATTAACACGTAAGGGGCTAAATCTCTTGACATGTTTTTCGCTGTGCTTAAACTTTTGCCTAATCCCGCATATGCAGTGCTTGAAGTGGGCCGGAACGCAGCGGAACGCAGTTCCGGAACTTCTGTATTTTCGTCTTTTGGGTTCCGCCACTTTTTGCTGCGTTCCGGTACTTACTGAAACTGATCCGACGCAGCGACAGTGGCCCGAGAATAGACAATATCACAAGACCGATGAAAGACTACATTACCCACGAGCTACGCCAGTGCCCTATCCCTATCAATCTATGGGTCACGGCCCTGTAGCCTACCTGTGAGAAATTACCATCGGACCACCGGCCGACCCTCTCTGCCTTCTTCGAGAGACGCACCATTCGACCGCGGCCGCACCCATTCTTCTCGGTCATATTGCTGCGCGAAGAATTTCTCGCACAGAAGTAACAGGCATATCATATGAAACTGCAGAACCTGACCTTTCCAATGGCGTTAGCCGCTAGTTTCTATGATGAACGGTTCGCGAGATAATTAGCGTTGGAAATTACAGTTACATACAAAAATGAATGTCACATTCAGTTTTGCGTCATACCCATTCTTCTCTGAAATATTTCACGATTTCGTAACTGCCCTATGGCAAACTACATATCAAAATAAACAGGAGATCCTACTGATTCCAATGGCGTATAGAATGTCTCTGTTATAGCGGTAATCACGAGAAAGTATTTCTTTTAAATCACATCAAATTTCTGCATTTTTTTATACCTCCCCATTTCCCCCACTTCAAAATAATTTATTTTTCATATCAGAAGTTGTATTCAGACCCCGTGTTTGTCATACTGTACAGCCATGGCAGATGCTGCCATTTCAGGACCCAAAATAGCAATAGAAAGAACACTTACAGTCACTTTACTCTCTTGTTCTGACTTTTGATCTTGAATCTCTGTTCTTGGCCAGTTGTTAATATTGTTAATTAAATCAATGTAACAAGTAGGCTACAGCCAATTTCACAGTTTTTTTCAACTGGGCCTTTAGCCCAAAGGTTTCTTTAAGGTTCTAGGGCCTTTAGCCCAGTCTGTTAGGCCTAAGTAGGCTATCACACTGGTCTGGTTCATGTTGTTTTAATGGTTTTTCAGTATTCCATTTGTGAATTAGAAAAAAGTAGCCTAGGCCTAGGTTATTGCTTGAAAGAATGATTAAATTAAAATAGCTTTTGAACCAACACATCCTAAAAACTGTTTTTTTTTTCACCGCACAAATGTTAAATGTCGGAAAATTAGAGTTCCTGCACTTATTTTTTCCCACTTCAAGCACTGCGCATATGTGCACCTTGATTTCCTTATAACAAGGTGATTACAGTAAATAATATAATTATGTGCTTGAAGGAGCTGTAACTTTCACTGGTCATTTTCTGCCATTTGATCAAAAGTGTTTGATGGTCTACTTGTTCAGAAGGAACAGGAGCGGCACACACACAGCTGAAGCATGTGAACATGTGATTACAGCGTATGGAAGGGATGTGAAATGTATTGGCATTCATTTCCACGTCCTCAGCCTTGGCTTCGGTCCTGCCCTTAGGCCTTTACAAACACAACCCTCACCCTCCACTCACATTCATTTGATGTCTCAAATGAACTTCCATACGGTGTCCACACTCACACACACACACGCACACACACACACACACACACACACACACACACATGCACATACATACACGCACACGCACACACACACACGCATGGCTTCTGTGTCCATGTTGGCTCAATATGGAATCTACTAGAAGGTTTCATTTGCGAGCTCATGATTTTGTAATGACCAGACCCACATTACATCAACAGGTTCATGCACAGCACTGCTAGTTATTTCTCTTGCCTCTCTGTCTCTGTCTCCTGGATACTGATGGAACAGATATTATTTTGTTGTATAATCATTTGAGACTGTGACATATTAAGCATAAACAATTTGTGTGACATGACATTATGAAATTCAATGAGAAATTAAACTGATTCTGCCAATGTAAGTCTTAGCCACTATAGGCTTTGTAAGCATTGTTTCCTGGTATTACCTGTTGTTTCAAATGGGAATAAAGGCCATCTAGTTCAATTTATGTTTAATCTGTGAAACTACGTTAACAATTGAAAGGTCACTGTGTAAGAATCAGCTCAATGCATATTCCATTTTGTCCAATGGCTGTTATAAGGGTAATGGACTGTGATTGATTGCATTGACCAACATATTCGTATTATTTGTAGCCTGAGGGCATTTGAGGAGACCGTCTAAACACTCTACACACAGTCAAGCAAAAGCACAATACAAACATAATGTGGTCCAAGCTCTACTGAAATGGAAACATCACATCTATACAGAGGTCAGCCTATCATAGCTTCCCAGAGCCTTAGCGTGGGAATGGACTTGTCACTCATAGTTCATGTTTCTGTATGTGACTGTAAATGTACACCATAAGCAAGAAGATGTAAGCAAGAGTAAAATGTAAATTAATCCATTTATCTGACTCTCTGTCTCTGTGACGCAACATTGTGTTGATCCATGTGTTTTTCTTTGTGTAACCTACATGTTGTGTTCGTATTCAATCTAAACATAGATGTGAAGTGTATGCGTTCCACTACTTTTAACACAAATTGCAGACGATATAAATTTCTGGGAGAGGGGGGGTAGTATGAGATAGGGGTCAACCTTTGTGACATAAGTAATGCCAAACTACTGAATTCAGCTGTTTGAATTAGGAGAGCTGAAGGAGAAAAATACAAGGCTCTGAATGTAAATGAGTGTTCATGCTTGCTCACTTGAAGAGTCACTTAAGCAGACACCGTCAAAGAGGTTTGGACATCTACACCCAGAAGAAAGGCAAATGTGTGTTTACAAATAGCACTCTTCAAAATCACTGAGAGAAAAATAAAATCCCAACACAAAAGAATGCAAGCCTGCCCTATTTCAACCCAAGGGTGAAATTGCCTATTCATAATTTCCATTACGCCAACGCCATGAAAAATGATTCTTATCATTTGAGAAAAGAGAAAAATCCTTTTTATCACTGTCTCTTGATGATTTGGTATTTAACATTCTTCGAGACTTCCATCACTTTAAAAGTAGCTCCAATGGAATAAGCCTCACCTTTAGTGTAATGTGAACAGTCCACGCAACAAACACAACAAAACAAATCGCTGTCATACAGCCTCTATCTAGCCTGGCTAACGCCTCCCACTTCTCAAATGAGACGTGGTCTGGCAACCAGACGTTCTTTTCTCGTATTTGAAAAAATGCCCAGATCCGTTCATTGGGCGCCACGGATGTCTATCAAATGCGCATAGCTCACCCAACTCGTTCGTATGCAACGCTAAGGGCTGCCGTAAATCCTTTGGCGTCGAATATAGACGCAAGAAGGCAACGGAAACTTCTCGGATGTTCTGTGATTGGTTCGCCAACATCAGGCGAACATTTGGGCGTTAGTTTCCAGACTGGCTTAGCAGCGGGATTGAAATCACCACGCAAGGCAGTATGGGAAAACCCAGGCTAGCCTCTATCCATATTGTTGTTACAATCAAAAAGGTACACTTCAAGTTCCCTATAACATACTGTACATGGCTGGACACAACTATAGCGGAGTTGCTAATCAAATGTGGTTCCTTGGTTCATTTATGTTATTTCTCATATAATTGAAGTGGAGTGTGCCTCCATAAACCTCACTGAATAGTTTTAAAATAAAATGTTTTGATTATGTTCAACATTCTTTTTAATGGGTGGGTAAGGAACACACTTCATAACGTCTTACTCACTGAAAAAAACAGTTTACAAAGCAAATTTACATAGACTTGATGATGATGATATTGCATAAAAGCACCTCACAAATCAGCCCGTAACAGCACATGCAGCGAAAGAAAGACTGATATAGAAGTTCATCTTGTGGCTGTATATTCATTCTTTCCATGTAGAGTGTTTCATTGCATGTGTGCTGGCATTTGTGTTTTGTTTGTGCATGTAATGGCTCCAGAATTTATGTGACCTCATTAATTGGCTGGATTGAGTACCCACAGTAAAACCAGTCATTACCACTCAACCTCTCACAAGCTTGTGAATCATTAAAAGCCTGAGCCCGCTGTGTGCGTTTGTGCGCGAGTGTGTGTTTGTATGTCTGTGCGCGCATGCCTGTGTTTGTGGGTTTGAGAGGTTATGTTTTGGGTAATTAATATGGATATTGATAAACACACCTTCTTGATGATGCTTGTAGGGACATTTAAATGGTCCCCATAAAACATGGTCTGGCAGGTAGGACATGCATGCACTAAATTACCCCTGCAGCAATAACCTGAATCAGGCCCCAGGAGCACTCCTGACAGCTGTCTGTAGGTTAATGTCTTGTTGTGTCTGTTGCGTATTGAATGTCAGAGATGAAGTCTGCTCTTTTAACAGCTGATTCATCAGTCGGTAGGTTTTGAACAATGTGTGCGTTTATATCAGTTTATAGTTATGTTTGTTGGGGGGCGCTATGGTACAAGTGGCTACAGCATCTACACAGCATGTATACAGTTCCAGGTGTTCCACAGGAACCCAGTTCTGAATTCGACCCATGGCCATTTCCAAATCCCGCCCCATCTCTCTCTCCTTCTCGCTTCCTGTCACTCTTCACTGTCCTATCTGCATAAAAAGCAAAAATCCCCGAACATATACTTTTAAAGATGAAATAAAAACGCATTTTGCTAGTACCTGTGATGTTCAGCACTAGGGGGCAGACACCTTTAAGAACACAGGGAGTTATGGGATATAAAAACAGAGCAAGCAGGAAGCCGGGAAGTTAGACTGGCAGTCGGAGTTGATATGCACGTTATGCATGACCTGAATAACGGCTATAAGAGAAAGCGTTGTCTGTCATCTTTGGGAGCAAGAAGAGGAACATTACAGTACCATTAAGAATTTGGGCTATGCATACCTTCCTGTCCAATCTGACATTGGCTCTTGCAATCCAGTGACTTATCATACCTTGTAGGAGTTCAGTACTTAGTGAGCAGCCAAGAAAGGTGTAACATTAATTTTTCAAAGCTTGTCCCATCCTGGTGAATTTGTAGCCATTATAATTTCAGAGTGTACCATGCAGTGATCAGTACCTAAGCCGCCGCCTAGTAGTGTCCAATGCTGCCCAAAAAACTAGCTTGTAAATTATTTAACTGAAAAAGTAGAGATTTGAGTAAAGTTTTTGAGTTTTGTCCATCCAATGTTCATGGCTTTTTTCACAGTTCTCTTAGCCTGCTCAGAGGATGACTACAACAGATGCAGGTTTCTCTCCTGCATCACAATGGCACATTAGTCGAAACCTGGCCATTTCCAAACTCTGACTGAAGTTGAGAAAATTGCCCAGTCCATCAATATTTACAGCTCTACAAACCTCTTCATCCAGTGGAGTCATTATTACCAGATTTAAGGGGATTGGTCAGTCTGAGCAGACCTTGGCCTCATGGGACCAATTCGCCTCTCTGGGAGGACTTCCGGTGGCCTCCCATTTCATCTGCGGTGGACCTAGCAACCCCCGTTTGGCTGGAGCGTGCGGGAGCATAAGAGGCAGACGTCTGCTTTGGTCTCTTTTACCCCACTGCCCCCCGTTCCATTCCCTCCCTTCTTGTCCCACAGTACTGCTGCAGAGCTTGGGGGGCTAAAGTGTCCTGGCGCCGTGAACGTCAGCCTCCACGATCTGCCGCGCTGCTCCGAGACCCATAACTCCTTGGCTTTAAAAGGGGACCGGGGACTCGTTGACTGGGAATGGTTTAATAATTTAGTACAGCCTTAAACTAATCTATTTTGAGCACCCAGATGGTATTTTTATTGGCCAAACGCTTAGATAATTGAATGGAATCGCTTACTCACCACCGGGCGAATGACACCGCACCCCATGCTGGGTTAACCTTGGTGAAGGTAGCGGCAGAACTTCAGAGAATGTGGCTCCCTGTCAATGCAATTATCCCAAATGGAGAAGTGTAAAAACTGGGACTGTAAAATTATTACGAACGGTCCTTAAATGTATGAAGAATGTGTGTGTGGAAGCGCCTAAAGGTGTATTTAGTGTTTCAACAGTGCAATTTCAGTCAGTACATTTTGCCCGACTCTTTGTCCTTTGCACTTGGTTGATTTCTTTGATTTGTACTACTAAAAAAACCGAAAACTTTTGTACATGTATTTCTGGCAAATAAAGAACGTTGGCAAGTATGCCACCGACCCTGGCTTTTCCCTTATGCCATCAATAGATGTTTTTTCTTGTTATTTTCTGTCTGTTTAAATTTGTGCAGCACATAACCAAATCAGAGGAAATAGATAAATAAACCCAAATCAAACAGACTGATAGGTGAGAAGCCATCCCGAGCAGTGGGAGGAGAATACATATTAGAGTGAAGTAAAGTGAGTTGGTGTTTTTAGAGTACACACATGCACACTGTTTGCGAGGTACTTTTTCTACTTTTGTCAAGTAAGTTTGTCTGTTGAGAGAAAACACAACTATTATGTTTATTTTGATGATTATGATGTTTATTATTATCATTATTACAGTATTAGTAGTATTGTTATTATTATTATTATTATTATTATTATTATTATTATTATTATTATATCATAATATTGTGCCATAGAGAGTGAAATGAGGGTCTCGTTAGTTACTGTAGTTGAATTATAGATGAGATTGATCATGTTGATGTCACTGGTAGCAGTACAGTGGGCCCATGTGGGCACTGTCCTGATGTTGAGGGTTTGAGCAAAGAGACACTGTAGTTCAGAGAATAATCTGACAGTCATGTCTAGACTTGGTATTTCTTTTTCATACTTTATGCTTTCATAAGAAACTGCTCGTGGTACTCTAAATAGCCTGCCACAGTTGCACACGACAATGTTTGAAAGAACAGAAAATATGTAGTTTGGAAAAATGCCTCCTTGTCCTTGCTATATAAAAGACCGTTCCAAAGAACTGAAATTTATATCAAAAATGTAAAAAGTGGTTTCATATTTCTTTAAACCACAGTCCTGCTCACTGTTGTCAGGCAACTTTGCTCTCAAGCTGTCAGTTTCTTTCGACCACCATATGACGCTAGCTTGCGAGACTCAGGTGGTGTAACTACTAGTGACATAGACATCTACCTGAGAGTGGTACTTGGAGCAGCAGGGACCCTCCTCTGATATTGCCATCAGACTCCTGCTTCCTGTCTGCAGGCTTCTTCGGAGGACGTCTTATCATCCGCAGATCAAACATCCCTGAGGAGCACATGATGGTGGTGCACCACTCATCTCACCCTCCGTCTTCATCTTCATCTTCGTCTTCGTCTTCGTCTTCGTCGGCTGTGCCGTGCAAGTGTGCGTTCAGCAGGGGCACTGCGATGCCCTTTGGCCCCCATCTCTCTGACAGCCATCTTGGGCCCTTCCTTCTTCACAGATGAAAGGGATCTGCCCATCACACACCTGTGCACATGTGTGTCGCGTGATCCAGCAGAACATGAAATGGACTGGGAGATGTGCAGGAGGCAGGTGGACTGTAAACCACCCCCCCCACTCCACCACCCAAAGCTTCCAATGGATATAACCAGCAGGGATTATCAGGGAATGGATGGGTATGTGGAGAGAGGAACAGAGTGTGTTGTCCAATCTGTCTAACTTTATCGTTCACAAAATATACATCTTCTGTTCTGCATACCAGTATGACAATTCAGTCTATCTGCTTCTTACTGTAAGCATTGATGTAGATCCCACTGTCAAAAACTGTGCTTTGTTGAATGGTTTCACAGCACACAATGGCAACAATGTCAACAAAGGATCATTGCATTGCCACCAGAGATTTGAGTCATAGTATAATGTTTATTCTTGTAGGTTCGATACTCACACGAGCGCGGGGGGAAACGGATGCAGCGTTATTTATTTTGCTCCAAAAATTCAGCCTTGGCATGACATGCTTCCGTGTAACTTTATGACTTCATTGATCTGACAGTTGCAGACAACTCTTTTTCTCGCCTGTGTCAAAAGAGGCCAATCACACAATGGCCGCCCTTGAGGGATCCGCCACCGGAATTTCCCCTGCCTCGGCCTGTGTCATTGTTCAAGGGGAAGGCGGCGAGGTCCTGAATCCATCATCGGCCATTGAGCTCCTCCGCCTGCAGTGTCAGTCGTGGCCTGTGACACAGGATGCCGAGGGCTAGGCCCGCCGGCGCACAATAACGGCTCGCAGATGGGACTCCGTGGACTCATGGCCAGTCACTTCCACTGAAAATTCCGCTCCGGCCTTGAGATGGACGCACGCCAACTTGTTGACCGTATATACACTCCACAGCACAAATCTGTGAGGAAAATAGGCAGAATGATCGATAAACCCAAAACCAGTGTTTAGTCTTCTTTTCTTTATAAGCTTGATGCTCAATTTTTCAGCGTTTGTCGGTTTTTGGGATGAAATATTTAGAGCTGTCTGGAACTTCATCAGGTCAGCCCTGCCCTTTTCAGAATCGCTCAGAGAGCAGCGGCAGGCAGACTGAGTCTTATCCACTTAGGGTCCTCCTGCATGCACATTCCTTTATCATAAATCTGACTTTTTCTCTCATTTCCACCTGCTTTATCCCTCCGAGATGTTTTGCATTAATGAGGTTGAGGAGCGGAGTCGTGTCGTGTGTGTGTGTGTGTGTGTGTGTGTGTGTGTGTGTGTGTGTGTCGTGTGTGTGTGTGTGTGTGTGTGTGTGTGTGTGTGTGTGTGTGTGTGTGTGTGTGTGTGTGTGTGTGTGTGTGTGTGTGTGTGTGTGTGTGTGTGTGTGTGTGTGTAGCATGGCTGGCTAATCAGTCAGCTCCAGCAAGGTGTGCTGCACAGAGAGCAGGCCCAGAGATACTGCTTGAATTCAAATCACCAGGCACTAATGAAATGATCATTATTTTAGGAAAAGCAAAGTGATTCCCTCTGGAAGTGCTTACCCTGTGTGTGTCCCTATGTGTGTCCTTGTGTGTGTGTGTGTGTGTGTGTGTGTGTGTGTGTGTGTGTGTGTGTGTGTGTGCATCTCTCTCTCGCTCTCTCTCTCTTTCTCTGTATGTGTCTGTAGTTTTGTGTGTCTGTGTGTGTGTGTTTATGAGTCGCTCTCTATCTCTTGCTCTGTCTGTATTTGCCCCCCCTCCCTCTCTCTCTCTCTCTCTCTGTGTGTGTGTGTGTGTGTGTGTGTGTGTGTGTGTCAGCATAAGGAACGGCATCTCTTTCCTCTTCGTCACTCTTGCCTTACCATTAAGGGTGGAGTGTCTGCATGCGGGTGCAGATAGCGAGGAGACGGATGGTTGCGGGTAATGAAACTATAATTTCTTATGCGAGGAGCCAGAGGATTATCTCTGAAAGTGTTTATTAAAGACTCCCAGCAATAATTCTTGCCTCCCCCGGTGTCACTCTTCTTGCCATTAGGTATTGTGTATGCATGTTTGAGATATATCTCAATATAGACTGTCAGATAAATCATTCTTTCAGAGGACCTGGATGGTATTGATTGGCTCAGACTGAGTTTGTGCTGGTGCTCCTGGCTGTCTGCTGTGCGCTCTCCCTCTCTCTCCCTCTCTCTCTCTGTCTTTCTCTCTGTCAACCTTTTTCCCTGTGTATGTGTGCATATGTATGCAAGTCTGGTCAATTCCATATCAACCATTAACGAGACTTTTCTTGTCTCAATCTGGTCATTTATTTGTCATCTAAGTAATTTGATTTTTTTAATATAGAAAATAGGGTAACCATTGAGAAATACATATATTTTTTAATTTACCACAAACTGACAAGACAAATTACTCTGCTCATGGTTAGGGATCGAGTTCTGTTCTTATGAACATTAAATGCTTTGTGGTTTTGTGTGTGTTGCTCTCCCTCTTTCCCTCCCACCAGTCTCCCTCTCTCTCTCTCTCGCTCTCTCTCTCTCTCTTTCTCGTCTACCGTTCGTTCGTCTCTCATTCTGTAAAGAGAGCTCACCCTCGAAACTCTGTTTCACCACTGAGCGCGCAACGAATTTTCCCGTGGTAATTTCATCAAGGGAAGACATTCAGAAGTATCAAGCCACAATTCTGGGCTGCATTTCTCAGACAGAGTTGACACAAGCGGGATCGCGAAAGGAATCGGATTGCTAAGGCAACTACCGTCAAACTGTGTGTCTTTAAGTGGGATTCTCCGGTGCTGTGCGGTAGGAGGGGTTGTGGTGACGCTCGCTGGCTCTTTGGTGCTGAGCTGAACAGCGATTTCACCTGCAGTTGAGAGCACACGGAGTCAGGACGGTCTTCTACAACCGACGAGCCTACTACCGCAAACCGGCGACAGAAGGACCATCCTAGCGCAGGCACCAGGGAAATTGTACCATTCTCCAAAGAATTGGGGCCGAATCAGAGTACTTCAAGCAGCCTCCGCTCGCTTGCAAGGATGAAAACAGGCTTCGTTATCTTACTAATGGGAATCATCCTACTGGACTCATCTTGGGTAAGATTACACATTTTTAAAACAACGTGGAAGTGGCGCCGTGGTATTCTGTGAACTATTTTTTAAGTAGCAGATAGTGCGGATGACAGACTGCGGTTGTTGGTTAAATGGTTCACTTGTTGTAGATTCTTTTGGAGGCGGACATTCGGTTTTCTGTGGTATCTTTATTTCTATTCAGCAAATTATACTTATTTTGTATCAAGGGTATATTTCCGTGATTACCCCAATAGAGACTGCCGTATCCATACCCGTCTTCACTAAATCCTCGTAAAAACGCGCGTTCTCTGCCTAAACTACATTATAAGTGGCATTTCAGAGAGAAAGCTTGGTGAAATGATGTGTTAGCAGTTGTGCCAGAATAGAGGGTTTTGCAGAATATTAGATAAAACGTTCGGACTAACACAAATAATTTATTCGGTGACAACATGAAACGGCTCCCTCAACGTTTCAGTTTACAAAGCCTTATCAACCCCGATAATGGTACCTTAAAGCCCACACAGAACCGCAGTCGTTAAATGCCGCGGAGACCCTTGGCTACAGTTTTACCGCAGGGGTAGATATTTGTTAGAGGCTGCACTAGACAATAAAAGTTGACTTTTTGGGATTTTATGAACAGGTTGGACACGCTGTCGATGGCTGAATCACAAAACATCAAATGAGACACACTTTGAATGAGCTAGCCGATACTGCCTAGATTAATGTGATGCGGGCTATCCGCAAGACATGGATCATGCCATAGGCGCTTATGAGTTTGTTTTATATTTTTAGCTTCCTAGTTTATATCGTTAGGCCTGTTTAATTACAATGACTTAAGCTAAAATTGAAAACACAACTAGAGCAGAGCAAAACAGGACAGAACAGAAAACAATTGAATTTGATAGGTATGCATTTCTGAAATGTATTGCATATGCAGAGTTCATACACTTGCCAACAGATGATTATTTTTGCACTTTTTGAGGTAGACTATGTCATGTTTGGCACACATATGCATGTTTTCTCCTCCCTGATTTGGTATGTGTTGAAATTCTTTCAATTCGAATGTTGGCATTAGTGTAGTGAATCTGACGAAGATCTTGAATATTTATACCCTCTCATGGTGTGTTGAGTGTTGGCTAAGAAGGGCTGGTTCATCGAGTCGAGTGCAGCTTCAAAGTAATCTGGGACCAGCCATTTATCTCAATTCGCACTTTTCCATACCCTGAGTGGACATAGTCTAGCTCCACTATTACCTCTGTACAATAACGGCGTTAGTTTAATTTGTGACTGACGTGTATCAGCTTCTGCACACAGCCTGGAAATTCCTTTGAACATGTGTCACTAAGCCAAGCAGCGTTTACAAACGAACAAAAGAACAAAAAGAACATGGACATAGTATGTAAACAGAATCAGTTTTAATGTGTTGCAACAAGGAAACCTGTAGTGGAGCCTATGTGTGCGCGAAAGATAGATATACTGTAGATATGTACCTTGGTCCCTGAGGGTATGTGCGTCTCTCTCTCTCTCTCTCTCTCTCTCTCTCTTTCTGTTTTTGCTTCTTTTGTCAATGTGTCAATCAACTCATAGTTATCTCTATTACATTTTTTTCTTCTCCGATGCTAACATGTGTATTTCAATGCCATATCTTCTATGTACACAAGAACCTTTGGCTTTTGTGAAGTACCAGCCACACCTTTCCATACACACAGCAGCCTCAGCACACACACTTGTTTCCCCTAAATCATGTTGCTCCCTTCAGTTGTAATACTATGGTTTTGTTGTAAATCTCTCATACATTCAGAGTAGATAGACACATTTCAGGCTACTGAGGCATTGAGAAATAGCACGATAATGAATTTCAGTGCATTCATTTATCCTTTGAAAGTAAATGTTTGAGTTCTCTCCCAAGCATAACTTGAGAAGTATCCCACTGAGTTGTGAATCACATTCGTTTCCAACATTTCTCAGATCACACATACAGTTTTTCCTTTGTTTTTTTTTCCTATCTCAGGGCTGTGCGTTATGACTGAACATGTTACAATGGAGTCCCTCTTTCTTTTTCTCGTAGGTGACTAAGGGAGACCTACCACTGAAAGCATCGTGCCAGCCCGGATTTTCTCAAAGTTTTTATACCTTGCTCGTTTCAAGGGATGTACTGCAAGGCCGGAGCATTCTCAAAGGTAAGGCTCGCATTTCCTGTAACGAACGAAGCCTTTCTCCCTCCCACTGTCTCACAGCGGCGTGGTCAAAGGCAGGCGTCGGAGGCCCCTGTGAAAGGGGCATGTGCACAATTGGCAGTCGGCTTCTTCAATCCGCCGTTGTGCCGTGGAGGTCGTCTCTTCTCTTTAGGAGACGAGAGTGAGCCCGAGCACCCTGGCACGGTGAAGGCAAATTGGAGAGCGAGATATTCAGTTGGGAGTGATGCAGCACACGCGGGGAGAGAAGTGTGTGATATCTGTGTGTACAGTAGGTGTGTGTGCTTGTGTGTGTGTGTGTGTGTGTGTGTGTGAGTAAGTGATAGTAGGAAATACACATAGATTGACAGAGAGTTCACGGGGAGAGGGTAGCCTACACACAGGCAACAAAAAACATGCTCTTTCTCTCTCTCACCCTCTCTCTCTCTCTCTCTCTCTCTCTCTCTCTCACACACACACACACACACACACACACACACACACACACACCCATGCA
>NC_085000.1:30497096-30507096 GCF_963854185.1 Sardina pilchardus | reverse complement strand
CTTTTGTTAGTTTTGTTATTCTTCCTTCTCCTTTTACAAAATCTAAAATTCAGTTATGGTTGGAGTTACTGTTGGAGAGGCTATGTTGGAGAGGCTGTTCCCCTCTCTTCTATCCAGTTGTGACAAATAGAGCCGAGCTGGGGCTGGAGGCTAGCAGCTTGGTTAGAAGGGTGAATGGCTCGCTGGTGCTGGGAGCCAGGGCACATACTCACCCCCCCCCCCCTTCCACCCCCCCAGAGAAGGAGGAAGGGAGAAGCCGGAGCTCTGGCACTCCAAATAATTCAAATTGATTTGAACCACAGTTTCTCCAGGATAATGGCTCCTAAACTTCCTGTCAAGTCGCATCGGACAAAAACCGATGATGACTCTCTTTTCGTCTCTCTCTCTTTTTCTCTCTCTATCTCTCTCTCTCTTTCTTTCTCTCCCTCTCTCTATCTCTCTCCCTTTCATCCCTCAGTTCTGAGGGCATTTGCAGAGCCTCTGTCTGTGACACGTGCCACCCAGGCACTAGCGTGCGTGACCGCCACACTCAGAGCAAAGGGCTCTGATGCCAGTATGCCACAAGGAGCTGAAAGCAGCCAGTGTTTCCAAAACACGTTCAGTATGTACACCAGACCAAGAGCTTGGCATGTTTAAATACTGACTAACGGCTAATCAAACTAAAAACCTTTACATTGGCAGGCTCGCTGTGCAGCTGTCTCTTAATTAATATGATTGGGCCTTCATGTCGGGAAGTTCTGAACAATTTAACTAATGGCCCTTCAGTGTGTGGTTTTTTTTGTGTGTGTGTCTCGGGTACCCATGTCTCGCTTTGAAATCCAACATCTTGTTCTCTCGCCATTCTTTCTGTTGCAGCAATGTCAGGGCTGATAGACTGATTCTTCATGTGAGTTTTGAGATGTCGAAAAACAAGTATGAGAATGTTTCTTTTTAAAATTATTTTATTCTGTTGTTGACAACACGGCTCGCTGAGATTTTTCAAGTTTATACTTCAGCTCACTCGCTCTCAAACAGAATAAATCCGTTTTGATGTCCTGTTTTGGATGTTGCCGTTGGTGTTGGGGAGGTGGAGGAATCACGCTGTAGGCCGTGGGGATTATGCGTGGGGGCCAAGGTGTGTGTGTGTGTGTGTGTGTGTGTGTGTGTGTGTGTGTGTGTGTGTGTGCGGGCAGCTCACCTCAGAGTTCAGACGTCTCACTCCACCCTCTCCTTGCTCTCTTGCATTTTCCCCTCCATCATCACCTCGTCTGCCTTCCTGACTTCATTTGCTTTTTGCTTTTTTTGCTCTTTTCAGTGAATCTTTCTTTAACTTCTTTTTCTTCTAAGTCTCCCCTCCCCTTTTCTGGTGCTGAAACCCAGAGCGTGACTACCCACCATTGCAGCGTGTTGAGTAATTCTCTCCCTGGGATATTTTCCTTTCCATATTTCCCAACGTATCCTCAACATAAAGCCTTCAGATCTTCCAGGTTGATCTGTCTGCCTTTTTTTTTAGGGGGCGGAATACAAAAAGGGAAATGTGTCTTTTATTAGACGTATGAACATCCATCAAACACGAGTGACACATTGAACCTGACCCGGGTGCGAGCTGAATGGTTCAAAGGGTAACCCTACCTCTGGGAGCCATGTTGGAATGCCTGTCATAGGAAGATACATTTACAGCCCTGGTGAAACCATTTTCACATGGATTTGCTCCAGCATTGAGCCCGGTTATAGATTTTCCAGAAAAAGGGATCCCCACGTGTCCTTAAAAGACATACTGTAGCAGACATGGTCAGTTCTCGTAGTGAGCGAGCGTGGGGTGTGTAGGGGAGGGGGTCGGGGAATGATCTGAGCGACTGGGTCCATCATGTTTTATGGACGAGGACGAGAGGCCATGTCCGCACCTGCAGGAGGTCATCAGCCGCCACTCAGAGGGGACTCTGCTAGTGACCGCTGCAGGAGTCCAGTCATTAGATTGGCATACTGGGGAGAGGAGAATGGAGAGAAAGAGAGAGATTAAGGGAGAGAGAGAAAGTCATTCGATTCGAAGGGTGTGAGGAGACAGAGAGAGAGGAAAGGAAACCATGTGTGAGAGAGAGAGAAACATAGAAAGAGAGAGAGAGTGGAACAGAGAGAGAGAGAGGAAGAACATATGTGCGTGAGAGAAAGAGAGACATCGAGAGAAAGCGTGAGGAAGGGAGAAAGAGATCGGGAGAAGAGAAAGAGAGAAAGAAAGGAAAGCGGTAAGCAGGTGGAAGCCATTATTCTTTAATGAGATTTTGGACATCTTTTCCTGTGGCCCCTGGAGAGCTCAGAGGTGGTGGGGAGGCAGTGGAGCGGCGGGGGGAGTGTGTGTGTGTGTGTGTGTGTGTGTGTGTTTCGGGGTGGGGGGGCTGCAGATTGAGTTACTCTGCAGTGTTTGTGAACTCTGTGTCCTTGTCGTCTGCTCAGTGCATTAAAGAGCCATCCCACCAGGGAGAGATAGGAGTTGGGGAGTGGGGTGGGGGTTTGTGGAGTGGGGTATGGGGATTGGGGAGTGGGGTTTGGGTGGGGGATAGGGGTTTTCTGTGTGTGGGGTGTGGGTGGGGGGATTGGGGTGTCTGGGTGGAGGAGTGCAAGAGTGTAGAAGTCCTCAGGCAGCATAGGCCTGGGGCTCTGGGGTTACAGGCCCTCCTGAAGATGTCAAACTATTTCCCTCCGAGCACATTTCATGAGCAAATCTGTGGAATGGCAACATTCTTAATATTACACCTGGTCTGGTCCCTCTGTGTTTAAGATATCACTGCACCCCCTCTCACCTGGCACACACACACACACACACACACACACACGCACACACACACACACACACACACACACACACACACACACACACACACACACACACACACACACACACACACACACACACACACACACACGCACACCTGGGGTGGTCAAGAAGGGCTGGGGAGAAAGATATGAGGATGGCAGCCTGTCCTCTGAAGTTGCATCTAGCTGGGGATATGTGATCCAGAGGTGCATCACCTCTCCCCGGCTGTTATTACATTCCGTAAACCCGGGATGGGGATTACGGTGGCAGGACTGTGATAAGCTCCAGCGCCACTTTTTTTCCCACTTCTGTCTAGAGATTCACCCAGACTGTCCGTCAGAAAAAGCTTAGCCCGTTGTAGGCCTTGGTGGGTGGACAAAAGGCCCCTCACCCAATGACATGCTTACAGGACTCACTTTCCTACTCTCTCACCTGATCAGCCAAGGTGCAATAGAGTGGACAGTCTGAGACATATTTCTTCCACCAAAAAGAAGTGATACTGCCCCCTTCCCCCTTCACCCCAAAGTCTGTCCCTACAGATTTGCCATGTTAGCCAAGGACAGAGTGATCATACTTCTCTTGTCCCTGATCCATTTCTGTTTTCTTTTGCTTTCTCTCGGTTTATCTCTCACTCTCTCTGTGGCGTGTCTGTTGTCTCCTCAAAAGTGCTTTCAAATTTAACCTTGAAAGAGAGATTATGAGGTCGTAAACAGTGTCTTTTCTGAGGCAGTTTTGAGACAGTCGTTTAACTGGATCAAACAGCTGTAAAGTGACAGTTGCTAACCCCGTTGCTCATTAATTTTTCAATTTAGCCGAGACAAACATTGGTTGAGTGACAATGAATATAACATCTGATTTTTTTATTGGGCGGATTAAAAATGCATGCATTGTATGTATCTCAGTGTCACCCTGCCAGTCGCATGGCAGAGCAAGCTGTGCTAATGCATGCGTTTGTACTGTGATGCCAGAGACCTTCTGAGTTTACCCAGAAAGAAGAACTTCCTTTTTGATCTCGAGCCTGTGGGGCTCAACTGCAAAAAAAAAGAGAGGAAAAACCTCTCGGCTTGCTAATGTGAGTTGGGTAGTTCATCCTGCCTGAAGAGTTTGAAATCTGGTTGGATATTTAAGTCGTTGTTACATAGAAATTGTGGCAAACATCAATTGATATTATGGAATGGCATTGTTTACTCATGGCGTCTCCCAAATATATCCATCAAGTCTATCAACTAATAGAGTTAGTAGATTAGCAAGGAGTAGCCTTCTTTGCATACAATAACACAAACAACTTGACCGTCTTGCCTCCTTTTGCCAGCGATCAAATCAATTGCCTTTGGCTACACCCACTCAATCCACCATGAAGGCCACAGTTGACCTTTGCCATCTGCTGTTGTGCTAGCAGTTTTCCACGGACACACTTCAGATTTGATCCTCCATATTTCAGGGCTCCAGACCATGTGAGGTCTTGGCGGGAAGCCAGAGAGCAAGCACCCCCCCCCCCCCCTTCCTCCTCTCGTCTCCTCTCTCTCCTCTCTCTCCTCTCCTGCTCCCACTACCACTCAGGCTGCCTCATAACAACCCCATGGTTGCCTGTGCAACATTTTAATTACCGTGGAATTGATTAAGTCAGAAATGAAATGAGTGCGAAACAAGCAGGGGGAAGTGATGATTCAGCCTCAAACTTGGGCAAGAGTTTTTTTTTTTCTTTTTTCCATTGCAAGTCTTAGAAGATGAAGAGAGACAGGGAGTGGGAGGCAGAAAGAGTGTGAAGGAGAAGGAGAAAGAGAGAGAATGAAAGAGAGAGAGAGAGAGAGAGAGAGAGATAGAGGAGAGAAAGAGAGAGAGCGGGAGAGAGAGAGAGCGGGAGAGCTGTATGGGCAACTGAAGGATATGACGGATCAGCCTGTTTTAGCCAGTCACTGGGGGGAATAGTTAACCACATTTCATATTGCATATTTCCCCTTCTCCTCTAATCTGTCGAGATTAGAAAGAGACCCTGCACAGAGAAACAAGAGGCGCCGCGCCCACTTGATAAGGACTTCCACTGGTCTCCTTCTGGGTGTCTTAACTCGCCTTTAAATGGAGTAATGATCTGAAAAGGTCTTGACCTCTGCTTCGCTCTTTCTGGTCACCTCCTTCTCATTTACCCGAGGCTACGAGAAAGATCATTATTGTTAATTAAAGAGACTTTTTTTTTTGCGTTGGATGTTTTCTTTAATCAGCTACCAGAAGCTCTGTGATCTCCCGAGCAAGCCATCAAGGCCAATCGGAGGGCATGCATTTGCTCATATGCTATTCTCTTTGCCTGCCTCCGATGTGCTCTTTGTTAGCCGAGGGAGGAAAGAAATCCGGAGAGGAGGGCACACAAGGGGAGAGAGAGAGAGAGAGAGAGAGAGAGAGAGAGGGAGAGAGAGAGAGAAAGAAAAGAAGAATTCCTCAGAAGACAAAGTTCTTAACCTAATTACAGATTGTATCCAGAACCTCATATGAATGTTCCTCCCATTAAATTCTTAACTTCAGAGAGGACGTGGCCGTGAAGTGAATGAGGGAAACGACAGACGGAACGCGTTGATGGTGGAAGAGTGAGCGAAGAAAAAAGGCACTCCAAGCAATCGCAAACTAATGAAAATACATTCTCTCCGGCATTTTCCATAGTGAAGCAGACCAAAAATAGAAAGTTTACAGTAGGGAGCCTCGGCTGAAATTACTCTTTTCTTTCAGACTGAGAGCTACAATTCACATTGTGGCCAGTGGATTGCAAAAAGTCATTAAGTTGTTGTGTGTTTGATAAGTTGATTATTGTTTTCCATAGGTTGGTTGATTTTAGTGTTATTTCTTTTAAACTTAGTCCTGTGAAGTAATTGCTGGGAACGTTTTGTGTTTCATTCAGTTATATCTCAAAGGAATAGTGAAAGAAGTCGAGAAACTATGGAACTTGAAACGGAGAAACACAAAAAAGGAGACCAGTGGGGATTGCAAAATTAATTTCTTTCTTTCTTTCTTTTTGGCAATTCCCTTTTTACTGTTTAGAGGACTACTTTGTTAAAAAAGCTAAAAAAAAAAAAACTGGGAAAAAAGCAAGAATCAATGGCTGTTTTGATCGTATTTTTCATCCTTTGCTTTTATATTGCGGTATACAGAAGCGAGTTGAATGAAAAAGCCTCGTAAAGTGAAATTAACCAAAGTAGAGCCTCTTCTCCCGGTCAGGGCTTTAATAGCTGAAACTGGCGAAGACGAAAAGAAAAAAAAAAAACACAAAAAAAACCTCCCTGCCTGATTAAGCCCAGTTAATGACAAAGCCTCCTCCTCTAGCTCGACACGGGGAAGGACAAACAGGGATAATGCCCGTGCAGAATCCCAATTTTCCTCCCTGCCACATCTCCGATCCGGAGGATCCACATGTGGATAAAGTGCCCACATTCTTCCATGCGTCTCTCATTAATGGCTCTCACAGTGCCGCGATGTCCCATAATGGCCGAGAGGCGTCTCTTGCGATATGGGTCAAGGGATGGCTTGACATTGCGGCACATGCAGGCAGAGTATGTGATGAGCTTCGCCTGTGCAAAAGGGGCACTTCATGTCAGATACAGTATGTGTGTTGCTTTGAACTCACCCTCTAGAGTCTAGGTTTTCCATATGTGTGTGTGTGTGTGTGTGTGTGTGTGTGTGTGTGTGTGTGTGTTTGTGTGTGAAAGAGAGAGAGAGAGAGAGAGAGAGAGAGAGAGAGAGAGAGGTGACAAACCACCCTCTCTAGCACTGGCAGAAATCCTTTGCCAAGCACTCTCCCTTTATTCAAATTCCTTTGCTCCCTCTGTTTTTGTTCAACTTCCCCTCTACCCTTCGCCTCCTCTGCAGCCGATGTTGGAGCAGGAGGGGGGGGGGGGGGGGGGGGGGGTTGTTGGGGTTGTGCCGACGCTGTTGGGGTTGTGGGCGGAGGGCGTCGTGCCATCCGACTCTCTGCACCCGGAGACGGAGAGATGATCAAGCCCTGAATGAAAGAGAGAAAAGTAAGGGAGGGAGAGGGAGAGGAGAGAGAGAGAGAGTTAGAGAGAGAGAGAGATAGTGAGAGGGGAGAGATCAAACACCTCTTAGCCTTTACCCCAACCCTTGAATGTAGCCACTGCCAGTGTCTTTCGTCAAACACACACACATACACACACACACACACACATGCTGTGCTGAGCGAACAACCAAGCACCCCCAAAAAGTACTGCTGCCCCTCTGAACATTTGGTCTCCACATAAAAGCAGACAGATAAGGTTTTGTACGACCAGCTGAAATCACAACCTGCAGTCTCTCTGTCTCTATCTACCCCTCATACACACACACACATATATATATATATATATAGAGTGAGAGAGAGAGAGAGAGAGAGAGAGAGAGAGAGAGAGAGACAGAGAGAGAGAGAGAGTGAGAGAGAGGGAGAGAGGGAGAGAGACAGAGGAAATGAAGGCATGGCCAGGTCCGGAGGGTGATTATCCTAAATGGAGAAATGAAAGGATTACAAAGCGATGGTGTAATCCAGCTGTCAATCCCACACCTCATTAGCAAACAAAAGGCAGACACAGGAGGAGAGTCAGGGAAGCGAGGGAGTGGAGGAGGAGGAGGAGGAGGAGGAGGAGGAGGAGAAGAAGAAGAAGCCTTGCTCGCTCAGTCCCGCTCTGGGAGTTACGAGGAGCTTTTTTATTAGGCTTTCATCTATCTTCTTTCCTCTGTTGTCTCTCTCTGTCTCTCTCGCTCCCCATTCGCCCCCCCCCCACCCACACCCCTCTCCACACCCTCAACTCTCTCTCCTTTCTCACTCTCTTTTCCCACTCACTTTATTCAGCTGTCTTGCTCTTCTCACTTTGTCTCCCTCTTGCTTACTCCTTCCCTCCCTCCCTCCCTCCCTCACCCACTCACTCACTTCCACACTCCTCTTTTCTTTCCCTTTATCACCCCCTCATCCCTCTCTTCCCCCGTCCGGATGCCCCTTTTCTCACCCGTAGCTTCTGCCTTCGAGCGCTCGGTGTGTGGACCTCATCTGATGGAGGCTGTGTCAGTCACGTCACGTCGCGAGCCTGTCGCTCTCTCCCCTGTAATTCCCTTATTAATTAATAACACTGATTTGTTAATTTAATTGTAGGTGTTGTGTGAGCTTGCCCACCCCTGGGTGTGTGTGTGTGTGTGTGTGTGTGTGTGTGTGTGTGTGTACTCTACTCCTGCCTTTCTCTCTGAGCAGGCTAATTTGCCCCTCAGCCATATGGATTATGAATGAAAGACATTGTGGGGGGAAGCGCTTAGATCATTTATTAAGAATTGATTCGGCATAGCGTGAGTGATGCCCTATTGGGAAATCTGCCTGACGGCTGCCCACCGGTGGAGACTGTGGGAACGTGGACACACAAGAGAAAAAGAGAGAGAGAGAGAGAGAGAGAGAGAGAGAGAGAGAGAGAGAGAGAGAGAGAGAGAGAGAGAGAGAGAGAGAGAGAGAGAGAGAGAGAGATGGAAAAGCCAGAAGCCCGACAGACTGGGAACTAACTGTGGGAAGAGAGAGAGAGAGATAGAGAGACAGAGAGAAAGAGAAAGAGAGAAAGAGAGGTACTGGGAGAAATAGTGTGAAATACATATGTATATATACACATAAAATATATGTGGAGAGACAGTGAGAAGGAGACAGAAAGGGGGAATGTGGGTTGGAGAGAGAGAGAGAGAGGAGAGAGAGGGAGAGAGAGAAGAGAGAGGGAGAGAACGTAAACGTTGGGCCAGAGTTGTGGTTTGGAGGAGGGACAAGAAGGAAAGTCGGCCATGTCTGGTTTTATGGTCATTTCTGAATCATCTGCCATTATATCATCAGTAACAAGGTCCAAAAACGCCCACGAGCAATTACACTTACTCACAACACACATAGTCACTCCCATACATGTGTGCACACACATGCAGAGACAGACTCACAGAGACACTATTCTCAAGCACACACAAACCATATCCTTATTTATGTCCAAATTCTGTGGGAAAGAATAAGAAAAGGATAGCAACATAGTTGGATGCAGTTTACTTCAAACAAAACATTAGCTCTCATCTAACAATGCACACAGAGAGACACAAAATCCCATAATAGGCAGACACACACTCACACACAGAGACAGAGACAGAGAGAGAGTGCGCACATAGAGACCTTATATCTCAACCACCTGCGTTGACATCTCACTTGCCGACCAAAGCTGCCTGTCAAAGCTACTGTTTACTTCCTGCCTCCTCTTTCTCTCCATCTCCCTCCCTGTCGTTCTGTCCCTGGTTCCATATCTCAGCAAGTCCTATCAGGATGTGGCTTTGCTTTCTTTGGAATGTAAACAGTGATTGTCAATAGCGCAACGCATGCAGAGATAATTAGACACTCATGGTATTTCTCTGTCGACAGCCATCTTCTGTCGCCATGTTTGAAGAAGACGCCGCATGTCAGGGTTTCCCTTTTAAACCATTTAGGATTGTTGTGTTAACAGTGTGTGTGCGTGTGTTTACGTGTCTGTGTGTGTGTGTGTGTGTACATGACAGCATCGCTGTTAACAGGTGCATATTGTGACAGACAGTTCAAAGGAGAGCACTGTAAATTGTTGTCAAATACTGCTCTCATGTTGAGCACGCGGCACAATCATTTCGCGGGCGTATCTGTCTGTATGGCAGTGCGTGTTGTGGTGGTGACGGCGTATTCTGCCGTCGTCGGCAGGGACGGTAAATCATCAGCCGTGCACGGGGAGAGAGATTAGCCAGATCAGACGCTGGTGGGCTTCAGAGAGAAAGGGGGGGAGAGAGAGAGAGTGAGAGAGAGAGAGAGCGTGTGAGAGAGAGGCATCAGGAATAGGATAGCAGGTGACTGACGCAGTCTCTCCTCTCCCAGCCCCTCTCTCTCTCATTCTCTCGTTCTCTCCTGCTGTGCATATGTATGCATTTGTTTGTTTATTTATCAGTTTTGTTCCCCTCTGTCTTTCTATTTTTGCATTTGTCTCTCTGTCCGTCTTTCTGCCTGTGTCTGTCTTTACTTTCTCTCTCTCTCTCTCTCTCTCTTTTTGTCTTTCCTCTCCCAGTCTGTTTGGCTCTGTGGTCCTCCACTATCCGATGGACGTTGAAAGCGCCAGTGTGTCTCTCGCGCTGGGGTGTGATACGCACGCTTATTTATTTATTTATTTATTTATTTATTTACACTGCTCCTGTTTGGTATCAGGCAAGTTGATT
>NC_085000.1:30489596-30494596 GCF_963854185.1 Sardina pilchardus | reverse complement strand
CAATCAGCCCAAACTCAATCTAAGTGGTGTGTGTAGTCATCTATTTTTGATTGGCCCGTGCGTCTGCTCCCGGTAGGAGGTACGTCATTCTAATTGCGGCATGCGGACATGTATTGCAGATGAAGTGAGTCAGAGCTCAAAGCGGCGCTGGGCTGGGAATCTTTAGCCAGACACATGCCACATACAGTACCTGGGCTCCCTCAGCCTGCATGGAATAAGGCAGTGTGGTGTGTGACCATGTGTGTGTGTGGCTGGGTGTGTGTGTAGTGTGGTGTGTGACCATGTTTGAGTGTGGCTGGGTGTGTGTGTAGTGTGGTGTGTGGCCATGTGTGTGTGTGGCTGGGTGTGTGTGTAGTGTGGTGTGTGACCATGTTTGTGTGTGGCTGGGTGTGTGTGTGTGTGTGTGTGTGTGTGTGTGTGGTTGTGAGCCTTTGTAAGTGTGTATGCGTATGCAGGTGCACGGCTTAGGTGTGTAAGTGTGTGCGTGCGTGCGTGTGTGTGTGTGTGTGTGTGTGTGTGTGTGTGTGTGTGTGTGTGTGTGTGTGTGTGTGTGTGTGTGTGTGTGTGAGTGTGTGTGTGTGTGTTTAGGGATAGTTACTCATCACTTCAGGATTACTCTGGATCCCAGCATTCCATACAGTAGAGAGACGGCATCAGGCGGGGATTTTAGCGTGCTCATCTGATGCCGCCGCGCTGAGATGTTTGAAGAAGGGAAACCGTAGCTTTCAGGACATTAAAAGCAAACTCGGCACGAATGATGTGTCTCCGCAGATGTTTGCCGTGAGATTGCCGGGGGAGATCAGACTTTGAAATGAGCACATCATATCAGCCCCTATCTCTCCAGGGGCTCCGGCAACATTTAATAAATATTTAACTTTAATTTAGATCGCAGTGCCTGCAGTTAATTGTATTCCAAAACTTGACCTGGAACTTTTTTTGGATGTTGGAGTCCGCGAATTAATTTCTTTTTTTTTTACTCTTTGTTTTCCATTTAATTATTTTTTTTGCTCGACTCCTGTTAAACGTATTAAAACAATTCAGGAGTTTGTGGCTGTCTTCCATGTCTTCATGCCTGACTGCATGCTCACATCTATGATGTGAGGGTGGAAAAGGGAATATGAGAACAGGCGAACGCTTTGTGTCCAATACTCCACATTTAGCATTTTCCCCTCTCGTATTTCTGACCACCCGCTTTCTAAAGATCTATTGTATGTTGGCTCGTGGCCGTCCAGTGGGGCATTCCAGAATTAAAAAAAAGTTAAAGTTTGAAAGCCAGAATGAAAAAAGTTGCATTTGTGACCTTGCTGACCCCATAGGGTGAGACTAGAGCAGTTTGTGGTGGAGCATGATGGAATTTGATGTGCTTTTAAACTGTTTTCCTCAAGCTTCATGAAAGTGCCCTGGTGGAGGAGTCCGTAATTTGTACTTCAGAGTGCATTTTGTACTGGAGAGTGCCTGGTTAGACTTTTTCAGTCAGTCAGAGGTAGATCAGGACATCTGTTTTTTCTTTCCTTGAGTTGGTAGAAAGGGAGCACAACAGCCATTTTTACTGTTAAATTATTGGACTATTATTGTGGACTTGCAACAGTTTCTCTCAGACATCATCTTTTCCAATCTCCTTTGTCCCCTGTGGCCTTCGGTCATGTGTTTTTCTACTGCTGTTCCTCAGGTGCCCTGAGCCACCTCACACTTTCCTCTGATAGGCAAATAAGGGATGTTTTATAAACCCACTATTCATAAAGCACTCTAAATAAATTCATGAAGGTCACTTTTACGCCCTTAATATCCTTGCCTGTGTCCAATGCTGATTATTCCCCCAAATGCTCTTCACAGAGCCATTTGTGACTCAATGCAAGCTTTCATAACAACTTTACATCATCTTGCTTTATGAGGACAATCTGTTTTTGAATAGTTCTGTAGACTTCTTTTCATTCACTATGACACATCCGGAATGGCTAAAATGTATTTATAATGCTTTACTTTTTAAAAACAGTCATTTCGTATTTTAGTTCAAAAGAGAACATTATCATTAGTGGTACATGCTTTTATTCCTCTCTCCCTCTCTCCCTCTCTATCTCTCTGGTGGGGTTTTGTAATAGAGAGAGGGCTTGTCTGTGTTTGAAAGGTAATTCTAGTGTTCTGCAGCATGTATGCGCGTTCTGCTCTACCCGACCGGCTGCCTAATTACCATGCTCCACTGGCTCTGGAGGAGCTGATGAACCTGAACTCATTGTCTTACACTACACGCTAGATTGCTATTGTCTGAATCCCCATGTGATACATGCTGCTCTTGTGTCTGCCCAGGCCTGCGTGTCTGAACATTTGCGTGTGTGTGTTTGTGTATTCGTATGCGTATGTATACTGTATGTGTGTGTGTGTGTGTGTGTGTGTGTGTGGGTGTGTGTGTGTGTGTGTGTGTGTGGTGGGTGTGTGTGTGTGTGTGTGTGTGTGTGTATGTATGTGTGTGCACGCGCGCGTGTGTGTGTGTATGTGTGTGCACGTGTGTGTGTGTGTGTGTGTGTGTGGGATGTGTGTGTGTGTGCGTGTGTGTGTGTGGAATGTGTAAGTCTGCGTCTGTGTTTTGCCGTTTGTTCAGATCCACCAGTGGTGAATGGGCACGGCAAGGCTGCCCATGTTGTCCTTGCGCTCATTTCTGTGTGTGTGCAATTTGAAACTTGTACTTAAACAGTCGTCTCACCGCTGAGCCCTGGCTGCTTTAATTTGATAATGGGTTTGGGCTGTTGCTTGTTTCCTGCAGCCTGCTAACGGTAAACTTATTTAGTGGAGGCGTGTTGGTTTGACCGGGGGGGGGAGGGAGAACGGAGGGGAGTTGTTTGTGAAACTCAAACCGCATGTGTCGAGCTTTTCTCTGCCCTCGCTGCTCAAATGGAACCCTCCGCGCTGAACCTCATTCCCATGAGGTCCCCCGGGAAGAGGTCAGTTCTGCCGACGACGCAGGAATGTTTTGGGAGCGAGAGATGGTATCGCCATGGCACGGTTAACCTCAGGCTCGCCTGGTTGAGCCGCCGGGGGAGAGAGAGGGGGAGCCGTGGGTGAGAGGAATGCATGTTTCCCCACCGAGAGAAAGAGAGAGAGAGAGAGAGAGAGAAAGAACAAGAGAGAGAGAGAGGTGGTGAGGGAGAGAAAGAACTAGAGAGAGAGAGAACCAGAGAGAGAGAGAGAGAGAGAGAGAGAGAGAGAGAGAGAAAGAGGTGGTGAGAGAGAGAAAGAACTAGAGAGAGAGAGAGAGAGAGAGAGAGAGAGAGAGAGAGAAAGGGAGGTGGTGAGAGAGAGAAAGAGAGGTGGTGAGAGAGATGCCTGTTAGGATTCACCCGCTGGTTTGTGCATCTCTCCAGATAATTCCCGTGTGGGATGAGTGGCTTTCCCGGAGCAAGAGAAAGGGCTGAGGCCAAGTGCGTCCCACAGCTCTTCCCGGCCTCCTCACAGGCCCGAGGGGTAAACCGAGGGGGCTTTCCACTGCCATGACCACCACCTTTGGACATGATACCCCAGCTCCACCCCCTGCCCTCCCCACCTTTACCCCCCCCCCCCCCACACACACACATCCCACCTCCCACCTCCCTCCTGCGCCGAGCGTGCTTCACGCTGCACATGTCTTCCACACACACCGCCATCTCTCCACAGCAGCACGGACCACCACTCCGATTTATATCCCCGCGGTTAAGACATAAGCAGAGGGAAGGAGAGAGAAAGAGAAAGAGAGAGAGAGAAAGGGAGAGAGAGAGGTAAAGAAAGAGCGTATTCATCTGTGATGGCTTCGTGTTAGACGAGTCACTGAGCACTAATGCCACGCCGGAGACTCCCGCTCTGTCATGACAACATGAGGAGCGGTTAGCCACAGAGTGACTGAGAGCAGAAAGGCGACAGCGCATAAATGAAAAGGATATGATGAGAAGTTAAGTGGGGGAGAAACAGAGGAAAGAGAGGAAAGTAAAAATGAGAGGGGAATATTTAGATTCATTCCCTTTCTTTAGATTTGCCACACTGCAAATTGGCTTGGTGGCTAGTTAGGGTCACAGAAAAAAAAAAACACCACACATGCAATTAGATGGCTGGGAAGAGAGCACTTGGCATTCTAGCTGTGTGCTGTGTAAGTGTCTATCAACAGCAATTAATCTCTCCCTTTCTCTTCCCCAACAGCCTCCACCCCCCCCCCCCCCCCCCCACCCCCAAATGCAAGTAATTGGTGACTGAATTCTACCCCGTCCTGTTTTTTTTTTTTTTTTTCTACAAGCATATGCCTTCTATGCCCACAGTCAGATTGGACAGCCGCTGCTCTTTTTAACGGGCCTTAGGAGTGCGCTTCTTATCGGACTCTGTGGCGGCTTATTTACTGTTTACTGTCTCGGAGGCATGAAGGGGCTCATTTGGGCGGCGGTGGCTCGGGGAGGTGTGATGGCGTAATTAGCGGGCCTCTCTCACACCTCACCTCACCGGGCCCTGGCGCACACAGCTTGCTCCCGGGTCTGGACCAATTTCCACACACCTTGAACGGATAGAGAGAGAGAGGAAGGGAGGGAGAGAGAGGGAGGGAGGGAGGGAGGGAGGGAGGGAGGAAAGGAGGGAGGCAGGAAAGAAAGTGTGAGAGAGATGGACAAGTCTTGCACTTGAACGAATGAAGAGAGAGAGGAAGGGAGGGAGAGAGAGGGAGGGAGAGAGAGGGAGGGAGGGAGGGAGGGAGCGAGGGAAAGTGTGAGAGAGATGGACAGGAAGAAAAATGTGGAAAAAAAAGACAGAGAGAGAGAGAGAAAGAGAGGTCTGTGGAGGAAGGACAAGAAAGGGGGGAGAGCAGCGGAGGAGGGAGAGACGTTAGACACACTAGCACACTGCCGTGCTGGCGTAACCCCAGGGGAACCTTTGTTTAAAGTCTCCTCTATTAGCAAATGTCACCTAGCAGAGCAGGCAGTCTGTGTCTCCACACCTCTCACTCACTCACTCACTCACTCGCTCGCTCGCTCGTTCGCCAGAGAGAGGTTCCT
>NC_085000.1:30472096-30477096 GCF_963854185.1 Sardina pilchardus | reverse complement strand
GTGTGTGTGTGTGTGTTTGCGGGGGGAGGGGGGGGTCTGCAGTTTTTTCGGGGCCCGGGGCCACAAGTCATGCTGAATAATGAAGAGTCATCGCTGCTGATGCTGCTGCGGCTGCTGTTGGTGCCTTCACTGCCATTGATGTCGTCGTCTACCTTCGGGGCTTGGGGGGCACGGTACGGGAGCGCCTCCTGCTGCTGTGGAGGCCCTCGCATCTCCACACGGAGAGACAGAACAAATGCAAAGGAGAAGAAGAGAGGGGTAAAAACCTCACGCTCGATTTCCTCTCCTGCATCGTCAGGCAAAGTTAGGCAGAGGGGTGTGGTGTGGTGGGGAAGGAGAGTGTCAGCGGTTTGAGGCGCGGACCCGGCAGATGACAGACAGACGGACAGACATAGAGACAAATGGATGGATGGACAGATATACAGACAGACAGAAAGAGAGGCAGGCAGAATGGATGGATGGATGGATGGATGGTTGGATGGGTGGAGAAGGAGGAGGGAGCGGCAAGAGGAATGCCCGTGAGTGACAGCCTCGCTGGCTCACTGCTTTTGCTTTTTCTCCATCTCTCAGGGTGTGTGTGTGTGTGTGTGTGTGTGTGTGTGTGTTTTTTTTTTATCTGGAGCCATCCATCTCGCCGCGCTGTCCCTCTGTCAGTGTTCCTCTCTGACACTCCGTCTCTTTGTCTTTCTCAGCACATCTTTTTCATCGGCACATTCTGGCCGAGGCTCCCCCTCTGGCTCTCGCTCCGTCTTTGATGTCCATATCTTTTCTTCCCCATCTCTCCTTCTCTCTGTCCCTCTCTCTCCATCTCTCTCTCTTTCTCCTCGCTCTCTCTCTCTCTCTGTTTCTGTCCGCATGTGTCTCTCTTTCTCTGTCACAGTGTGTATTAGACGTGGTGGTTGTGGAGAGGGTGGGGATGGGGGCCTGGAGAGGGAGTGTGTGTGCCAGTGGGGAGGGGGTTGAGGGGAGGGGGGGGAGGGGGGGTAGGGAGCGCTGGCGGTGTTCAAAGTGTGGGAGTGTGCTGCCGCGCGCTCCCATTGGCTGCGGGCGGTTTTGTTTTCCCCGCACGTCGGCGGGCGGAGATGACTGGGAACAAAGTGACAGTGTGTGAAACAGGGTCGCGCAGCCAAAGCGCCGGCCACTGAGGCGTGAGAGGCGTGGATAACCTGATCAGGGGATTGGGAGCGGTCAGGGGGAATGTCATCCTCCTTGTCCATCCCAGCAGGACTGTCAGGCGGCGAGAGCCGGGCGCCGGAGCCAAAGGACTCTGCTCTGCTCCGCTCCGCTCGCGACTCTCCCTCTCTCCCCTCTCGCCCTCCTCTCTCTGGTGCCCTGCTCTGCCTCATGACCTGCCTGGCTCTCTTAGCTCCCCGGCCGTTCCCTGCACTTCCAAAAACAGATTGCTTGTATGTGTGTGTGTGTGTGTGTGTGTGTGTGTGTGTGTGTGTGTGTGTGTGTGTGAGAGCGGGAGAGTGTCTGTGTGTGTGTGTGTGTGTCTATGTGTGTGTATGTTGTATGTATGTGTATGTATGTGTGTGTGTGTGTGTGTGTGTGTGTGTGTGTGTGTGTGTGTGTGTGTGTGTGTGTGTGTGTGTTAAACTGGGCAAGCGTTTGGCAGAAAATGAGAGACACTCAATGTGATTATTACCTAGAATTCTGCAGCAAAAGCCTCGGCTTCTGAGAAAAATCTTTAAAGGTGCTGTGCCATGCAATGGATTCTGGGAACCTTTTTAGCTATATGGCCTCGCACCTTTCTGGCATTTGATGAATACTTCTTCAAACCTTTTCCATACAAAGAACTCCATAATGGCTAAAGATGTTGCTAAGGAACTGTGTCTGTTGGCATTTTCAGAAGAACCATAAAATACTCAAATATGGGTCAAATAGTCAAACACATCGATTGGTGTCAACAGGGTTTTTTTTTTGCCTATCCTGAAATCTGATGTGTTCCCAGTGTGTGTGTTTGTGTGTGTGTGTGTCTATGTGTGCATGTACATGTGTGTGCGTGCGTGTGTGCATGTATGCATGTGTGTGTGTGTGTGTGTGTGTGTGTGTGTGTGTGTGTGTGTGTAATGCTGTGTGGGTGAGTGGAGTGCGGCTGGTTGGAGATGGGCCGAGCTGATTTGCACTCATGTATGTTTATCCCCCCTTTCTCTCTCGCTAAGTGACTCACGCTGTCAGCTGCTCCAAATGTTGCCCGGCGTTAAAGTGGCCTAAATGTGGCTCCTTTCCTCACCCCTCTCTCCCTCTGCCAGCATCTGCATAATGTAAAGCTTCTTAAAAAGTGCCAGATCCTCTTCTGCTGCATGCGGTGAGTCAGTGGACTTAGCTACACGCTCTCTCTTTCTCTCCCTCTCCCTCTCTCTCTCTCTCCCTCCCTCTTTCCTCTCTCTAGCTCCTCTCCCTCCCTCCCCCTGTCTCTCTCTCTCGCTCCCTCTCTTGTTCGCTTCTCTCTCAATTTGCCTCTCCCTGGAAATTAGCTTTGGTGAGCAAGCAGCTAATTGTATGAATGAGTGTAATTATCAGAGGTGAGAGTTCAGTGAAGATTGAGAAGTTGCTGCTCTCAAAAGCTGCTTATCCTCCTCACAGATAGCAGCGGCAAGATATTTACAGTACTTTAGTGAAGCCACTTACCAATTATATTATATTATATTGTATTATATTACATTATACTATATTGTATTATATTATATTATAATATATTATAATGTATTATATTTTGTGTTTCTTTATATTTTATTCTCTGCTGTGTCGGACCTATTCTGCTCTGGTTGGCTGGCTGTGTCTCATGTCTTACCTCTGCACAATTCCCCCTGCTGTCTCCTTGATTCCTTTATATCCTGCTCTCTCCAAGGCACATTTATATACATTAAACTGCCATCTCCAAAGGCTTGAATTAAATCTTCTCTGTATTCCATCACTCAGCCACTCCTTGGGCACCTCACTCTGCCTCTGCCTCTCCTCCCCGCCTGCCGGAGATCCCAGTGGTAGTTACCGCCTCTACGCCGACGGGGCGGTCGCCCGGAGAGAGAGAGAGAGAGAGAGAGAGAGAGAGAGAGAGAGAGAGAGAGAGAGAGAGAGAGAGAGAGAGAGAGAGAGAGAGAGAGAGAGAGAGAGAGAGAGAGAGAGAGAGAGAAATAGAGAGAGAGAGGTAGAAGAGAGAAAGAGAGAAGAACGCCATCATTGAATGCACAGAGCGTGGCGCGGTGTGTTGCGGTGCTTCCTCTGAAAAGCCATCATCTCCTAGCAGTCAGGGGCTGAGCCTTGGGGGGCTGTGTGGGGGACTGGGAGGGGTGGTTAGGAGATGGAGCAGACAGCCTGGGACAGGGACCATAGCTCCTGATCGATTGGAAGACTATAGGAGTGTGGGTTGGGGGTTTTGCTGGAGGGGCTAGAGGAGTGGACAGTAAAAGAGGGAATGACATAAAGGATGTATGGAGGGGCTATGATGAGGGAGTGGAGAGGGTTATCCACACAGGTAAGCCTCATCACACACCACATAGGCGCTGCTGAGCTCTTATCTTGGCCAGGTAACAGCTCTGTGCCCCTCTTATCTCCCAGTCTCCACAGCCACCTCACTGTATCTCCCATCTACTCCCATCTATTTCATCTTCCTTCATCTGCCCTTTTTCATCCCCCTCTCCTCTCCTCTCCTCTCCTCTCTTCTCCTCATCACTCCTCTTCTCTCTTCTATTCATCACTCTTCTTCTCTCTTCTCCTCTCCTCTCTTCTCCTCATCATTCCTCTGCTCTCCTCTCTTCTCCTCTCTGCATCTCGTTCCCTGGCATCTGCCACGTTTTGTCTTCATCTAGCGCTTCTTTCTCTTTCTCCTCCGCTCGGCCCCTGCGCTGACTTTAATGAGCTCAAACGATACCTTTGGCTCCTCTAAAGCGCCTCTTCCAGCCCTGGAGGAGAGAGAGAGGTTGTGGTGGTGGTGCTGCTGGTGCTGGTGGTGGTGGTGCTGGTAGGGGTGGGGGAGAGGGAGGCAGCTGGCCAAATGAGAAGATAAATCGAAGAGAAAGTGCATTAAATTAACACTGAACGATTCTTTTTTTTTCTTCACCCCACCCCTCTCTCTCCTGCACGTTCCTGGCCACGCATTCCTGGAAAGCTGGCCGGATCATCCGTGCCCTGCCCTCGTGATGCCCCCCCCCCCGGTTCCCTGTCGCTTAATGCACCCTGCAGATCAGTGGGATTTTTTTTCTCCTGAGGAAGAGGGAGCCACTGATGCATTGCGACAGTTTAATTTGATATTAAAAAAAGAGGAAGAGGAGGGGAAAAAAAAAGAGAGACCTCGAGTAGCCCCAAGGAGGAAGGGGTAGAGTTAGTTGAGTCAGCAGCTTGTATTGTACCAAAAGAGTGAACGAGAGAGAGGGAGGGATGCAGAGAGAAAGAGAGAGAGCGAAGAGCAGGCCAGGTGCCATTAATCCATTAACTTACTAAACGCTCACATGAGGAGTGGCCTGGACACTCCTCTCTCCCTGGCATCCACCATCCCCCCATTCCTCTTCTCCGCTATTCTCTCGCTTTTTCTGCTCCCTGATGGCTCTCGTGGCCCTGGCTCAGTGAAGTGTGTTTCTCTCACGGCGGACTCCATTCCAGCGCAAGGTGACCTAATAGCCGCCACGCCGGCATCCGCGCGCATAAATATTTTCGCTTTTGTGTGCGAACTCGCTCGGTCCGCGTGGTATCTGAGTATCTGTAATGGACACGGGGGGGGGGGGGGGGGTGGGCGAGGCGGTGAAAGGACTTCTCGACGAGTGGATGGATGGCGCTGGCCGCTCTTACTCTCGCGGTTAACGTAGCAACTCATTTAGGTAGAAATTACAACTATGCCATGATGTGTCCTCGGGGTGGAAATGGAGCATTGTGAAGGAAAGAGCTAATGTGTTTGCAGATTACTGCCTTCTGGCTGCTTTACAGCTCAGTGGAGACAAGCACACACACACACACACACACACACACACACACACACACACACACACACACACACACACACA
>NC_085000.1:30464596-30467096 GCF_963854185.1 Sardina pilchardus | reverse complement strand
TGGAAAGGGAACGAAAAAAAGTATTGATGTGTGTGTGTGTGTGTGTGTGAGGGGGGGGGGGGTGCGAGAGGAGGGGGACTGACTGTAAAAGACATAAAACAGCCAGATGAATGGGAACGACAGACAGGAGAAAACTGAGACGGGCGAATGAGAGGGAAAGAGAGAGATGGAGGAGAGAGGGAGAGAGAGAAAGAAAAAGAGGGATTTGGGGAGGGGAGGCGGAGAGAAGGACAGCCGTCTGGCACACAGGGGAAATTTTGGCCGGGGCCGGTCGTGGCGTACTGCTGCTACCGCCACCGCTGCTGCTGCTGCCTGCCGCTAGCCGAGATGCCATGCCAGCTTCATTAACTTTTTCATTTCATTTTAATAAGCCGGCCCTGCGAGGTAACACCGAGAGCTAAAATAACGCCGAGATATTAATAGAGATGTCTGCTGTACTCCAGGATCCCTTTGCACTTCAGGTACAGAGAGAGAGAGAGAGAGAGAGAGAGAGAGAGAGAGAGAGAGAGAGAGAGAGAGAGAGAGAGAGAGAGAGAGAGAGGGATAGAGAGAGGGAGAGAGAGAGGGATAGAGAGAGAGAGCAATAGAATATATAGGTGAAATGATATAGGAAAGGGAGGGTGTTCCAGACAGAAAGGAAGGTGAAAATCTGAATGAGGAAGTCTGATAGAGAGAGAAAGACAGAAGATGGAGCGAGTGTGTGATTGCGGGAGGGTGGAGAGGGTGGTGGCGGGGGGTGGCGGGGGGTGGCGGGGGGTTGGTGTGAGGACAGGCGCTCCTTTGATATGTGAGTCGCCGAGCTGCGCTGGGCTCTCAGGCCGGCTGTCGTCGGCGAAGCGTGGGCCCAGATCGAGCTTGACAACTGGGCCGCTCTCGGAGACCCGGGCTTAACGGGCCGGGCGTCTGGGTGTCTAAGAGGAGCGAGCCTGTCCTCGTCTCTCCATCTTTTTCTTTCTTTCCCTCCTCCTCCTCCTCTCCTCTCCTCTCGTCTCTTCTCCTCTCTGGGGAGGGGGTGAGTCACTCATTTCATGGATTGTCTCCTGTCACTTCCTGTTTGGCTCAGCGGTGGCAGACACCTCCTCAGAGGCATGTGTGTGTGTGTGTACTGTATGTGTGTGTGTATGTGTGTGTCAGTGGGCGTTTTTATGTGAATATATGTGTGTGTGTCTGTGTGTGGTCTAAGTATATGTAAGTATGTGTATATCCTTTCTGCTCCCTGGCCCCTGTGTGTAGGCTTAAATGTGTGTGGGTATATGTGTGCGTGTGTGGGTGGCCGTAATTGTTGTGTCTTTACGTGTGTAGGTTGGTGTTAGTGGGCGTTTGTATGTGTGTGTGTGCACGTGTGTGTGTGTGTGTGTGTGTGTGTGTGTGTGTGTGTGTGTGTGTGTGTGCACATATTTGTGTTTATGAGTGTGTGTGTGTGTGTGTGCGTGTGTGTGTGCGTGTGTGTGTGTGTTGGCGCAGCTGTATGCATGCATGTCTGAATCCGTGTGAGTGTGCACCCTGATGCCATCCGACTCCACAACACGCGGCAGTTGGCCAAGCCTTGGGCCACGCACCCCTCCCCCCCCCCCTCTCCCCCCCCCCCCCCCTCCACCCCCCCCCCCCCTCTCACCCCCCCCCCCCCCCCCCCCCCACTGCCCATCCTCTCCAGCGCTCATGTCACCGTGAGTAAGCCGCTCCGGTCAGCACATCTAGCGCGTGTAACCTGATCGCGCCCGGCGTCCGTCTCGTCCCGTCTCCCCCGCCGTCTGACGCCCGCCCCCCACACCACCCCCCCACCCTCGCTCGGGCCCGTCCAGATGGGTGAGATGCGGCTGGCGTTTGGTGGAACGCGGCGTAACTGAGCCGGCGATTAGACACCCGTCTGTTTTGTTTGAGGCCCAACAGTCGCCGGGGGGAGCGGAAGCGAGCGGAAAAAGAGCTTGCTGCTGTCATCACAGTAAACAACCTGCAGTAAGCGGCTGTCTACCGGCACGCAGGAGTGGGGAAGTGTTTGTGCGCGCTGAAATGTATACTTACAGGGATGGAGGCGGGGGGGAGGGGAGGGGGGAGGGGGGAGGGTGGAGGTGGGGGAGAGAGCAGGATGGCTCGTTTTTTTTTTTAGGATGCAGGGATTCAGAGATAATGGGAAATGCCTGTAGGATGTTATTGTGTGTGTGTGTGTGTGTGTGTGTGTGTGTGTGTGTGTGTGTGTGTGTGTGTGTGTGTGTGTGTGTGTGTGTGTTTGTGTGTGTGTGGGTGTGCGTGGGGGTGTTTGTGCAAGTGAGTGCATGTATCTTTGAGTATCAAAGCATTTGTGTGGTCCTTTGTGAAAAGTGTGTGTAATTTACTTATCATTGGAACTTGGTCTATATTTATGTGTATATGTGCGTATGAATGTGAGTGTGTGTGTGTCTGACTGTGGAGGCTTTGTGCGTTTGTGTACTAGTGTGGGTTTGTGTTCGCATACAGTATACAGTATGTAACCATTTTATCATTGGAACATGTCCCTATCTAT
>NC_085000.1:30450082-30457582 GCF_963854185.1 Sardina pilchardus | reverse complement strand
AGAGAGAGAGAGAGAGAGAGAGAGGAGGTGGAGAGAGAGAGAGAGAGAGAGGAGGTGGAGAGAGAGAGAGAAAGAATGAGAGAGAGAGAGAGAGATGAGGTAGAGAAAGAGAGGTAAGAGGTGGAGAGAGGGAGAGAAAGAGTGAGAGAGAGACAAGGTAGAGAGATAAGAGGTGGAGAGAGAGAAAGAGAGAGAGAAGAGAGAGAAGAGGTGGAGAGAGAAGGGGAACGAGTGTGAGGAGAACGAGGAGGGGAAACAGAGGGTGGTTGGGAGACACTGATGGACTATGAAAGGCTGAAGCAGCACCGCATGGTTCCTGCCAGACACCCCACCTCTCCACAACCCCCTTCCAACACCACCCACCCCACCTCTCCACAGCCCCCTTCCAACACCACCCACCCCCCCCCCACCCACCCCAACTCCCACCCCACTGCCTCAACCTTTTCCTCCCAGCATGCAACAGCGCCAGCAGCAGCACCCTGGATCCCCGCGTGGACAATGGGTCTGTGGGGATCACACGGCGGGGGGTACAGGTGTGAATGTTGGACATCTGCGCTCCTACCCAGCGGGCTTTTCTCCCTACACGCCTCACACACACCCAGGGTAGCACACCGTCACACCAACCACCCCCCAACCACCTAACACACAACACACACGGCCTTGTTTAAAACCATTGCGTCCGGCTGCAGATGAATGTGGATGTGCGAATGAATGAATGCGCCCTAACGTGCTCAGATGAGCTTCATCCTGATCCTGTTGAACGTCCCCACATCCCTGGCTGGCTGCTACCACCGCTGCTGTCTGGTGCAGCTGCTACAGCCGTGTGCTACAGGGGGCAGCCGTGGTGTACTGGTTAGCGCATCGGGCTTGTAACCGGAGGGTTGCCGTTTCGATCCCCGACCAGTCCACCATGGCTGAAGTGCCCTTGAGCAAGGCACCTAACCCCTCACTGCTCCCCGAGCGCCGCTGGTTGGGCAGGCAGCTCACTGCTCTGGGTTGTGTAATTCACCTCACTGTGTGTTCACTGTGTGCTGTGTGTTCACTAATTCGGTTAAATTTGGTTAAATGCAGAGAACTGAATTTCCCTCACAGGATCAAGAAAGTATGTTCTATTCTATTCTATTCTACTGATGCTGTGGCTGTAAGGGTTTCACTTCTCAGCACAGTTTCTCTTCAAGTGATTGTCCGCTGGTAGTGGGGGCGCACACTCTCTCAGCCTTCTTCAGGTGGTGCACAATTGCATAGCGCTAAAAGCAAAAGGACAGACAAAGAGACTGGGAGATGGGGAGAGAGAGAGGGAGAGAGAATGAGAGAAAGAGTGGGGGCTGAGGAGAGAGAGAATGAGTGATTGAGTGAGGAAGAGAAAGACAGACACGACCCCCCCCCCCCCAAAAAAAAAAAAAAAAAAAAAAAAAAAATCAAGTTCTTGTCCTCTGCACTCTTGGGCACGTCGTTAAAATGTCAGGGCCATTACAGTGCCATTTGTCCAGTCTATTCTAAGCCGGACTAACTCCTGTCACTCAGGCCCAGCCTGTCTGTCGAGAGCCTCTCCACGCTCTCTCTGTCCTCCCCCATCAAGCCCTGGCCTTCTCTCTCTCTCTCTCTCTCTCTCTCTCTCTCTGTCTCTCATCCATCTGTCCAAATAGCAAACCACCCACCACCACCATCACCATTATCCCCCCCCCCCACCCCTAACACCCTCACCCAATTCCCTACTCCTCACTCCTCACTCCCCCATCGCCCTCCACTCCCGAATAGTGTCTAATGGAGAGGGAGAGCCCTTTGATTGACAGGTCTCCATCCACGAGACTGACTCTGACACATGCTCGTGCTCGCCTCCGTCACGCTCTCCGGAGCTCCGCCGACGGGACGCTAAGCCCAACCGCCGAGCCGCCCGTCTCCGTGGTTACCGTGTGCGTTTGCCCGTGGTTTGGGGAGAGAGTCGCGCATCTGAATGGGCTTAACCTCTGAGAATCACCAAAGCTCACACAAATATACATTTCATTGGGGGGGATTTGTGCATTCTGTGCAGTTCGGGGTGTACTTTTTTCTGATGTTTTGGTTATTTTGTGGTATTTTGCTGGAAAGGAGCGGATCATCTGCTGTAGTTATGCCCGTGTGTAACCCGAGCCCAGTGTCACTGTCCTCTGCTCAATATAGTGCGTACGGTGATGAGATGTTGAGTGCGCGGCATATTGTGAGGACAGCTGTGTGCGTGTATGCACGAATGTGTGTATATACTGTATGTGTGCGTGTGTGTGTGTGTGTGTGTGTGTGTGTGTGTGTGTGTGACCCTGCTGTGTCCCTCTCTCTCGCCTTCTCCCCGACGCTGCACTGCACACTGTCCCCAGGGTGAAGACAGGCTGCCATGGCTGTCACATCCGCCCCATCAGCCAGCGTGCTCAGCACAGCACGGCAGCAGAGCACCACACCGCACCGCACCGCACCGCACCGCACCGCCACAAACACCACCACGGCCCGGGTCAAGCGTGTTTGCACAAGCCCTCATGGAAATCGCAGGACTTATAATGAGACACACACACACACACACACACACACACACACACACACACACACACAGACACACACACACACACAGACACACACCCACACAGACACACACACACACACACAAAGAGAGAGAGTATTTCTGTTTCTGATGAGGAAAATACTGTATATAGTGATATTAGACCTCTACATCCATATTCATACATATGCATATTATGTTGACAATGAAACAGTTACAATATCTTACAGTAACATCACCCATATTCATTGATTGTAACCATGGATTTGTCCCTACACAATAGAGATGCAGCCACATTTAGTAGCCAGTTTGCCCCACTGACGTCTCCATCCCTATGACCTTACATGGCTGTAGTTTCTCATGATCCGTTGCAGTTTGGGGCTTTTTGTTGAAGCCTGGGAGCCCGCGAGCGACAGCCTGAGTAGGTCAGCGAGCGCTCTGTGCGCGCGAGCGGAAAATGCCACCTTTTATGCCATTCAGGTGTGGGGCACAGGGCCGTGGCATTAGCGCCCACGTGGTGCCCGCCGCTCGCTCCTCAGGGGTCAAGGGGCACGGGGATGGAAAGGTCGGGGGAGATGAGTGGCGTGCTGGTGCACAGGAGCAGGCCTGGAGGCAAGGTGTGTGTGAGTGTGTGTGTTGGGGGGGTAGGGGGTACTGGGCGGGTAGTGTGGGGGGGTGTTCATTGGCCTTTTTTAGTGTCCCTGCTAATTATCTGAATGTTTTCAGTGCTTGTTATGATGTTGTTTGGAGCCTGTAAAATGCTTCCAGGATGTAGGGGAAAATGCTTCCAGATTGTTGGTGTAGGCATCTACCTGTGTGTTTGTGTTTATGTATCTATTTATTGTAATGGGCAGTGTGTAAGTGCATATGTGTGTATGTGTGCGTGTTTGTGTGTGTAGGAGAGTGTTTGTTTGTGTGTGTGTGTGTGTGTGTGTGTGTTTCTATTTGTGTGTGTCTGTGTGTGTGTGTGTGTGTGTGTGCGTGCGTGCGTGCGTGCGTGCGTGCGTGCGTGCGTGTGTGTGTGTGTGTGTGTGTGCCCACTCTAGCGCACTGTAACCTGGTGTGTTAATCAGTGCAGCTGGCGGTCTCCCTCTCCGCCGCGTCCCCTTAATGTCCTCCTGTGGGCCACCGTATAGCCAGGCCTGGCTGCGCCTCTATTTATAAATGAATATATTTATTTACATTCATCTAACCCCTGTGATAAGTACCGGGCTGGCTGCCGCCGAAGATTTCCTTAATCTTTATGGGCGTGGGAGTGTGCCAAGCGCCGCGCCGAGCGCACGGGCCCCGCCGAGAGATAATAAAATAATGACGCTTATCGCCCGCCTGCAGACCAAGGGGGAGCTTTTGCCTGCGCCTCCTGCCGCGTGGAGGCTGCCTCCTCTCTCCGCCGTGTTCACCTCCTCTCCATACCTCCCTCCCTATCTCTCTCTCTCTCTCTCTCTCTCTCTCTCTCTCTCTCTCTCTCTCTCTGTTGCCCCAGCTGGCTCGGTCATCTGCCCCCCCTTGCCCCAGGTGTCACCCCTCTCTGCCCCGTCGCACAACAACTGCTGCAGGGCTGCTGCTTCGTGCTCTCTCCATCCACTTCTGTGCGTCTCACTGCAGCTGCAGTCCCTTGCTGTCATACAGTACAGTGCTGTAATCCATCTGCACTTGACAAGTCAATACTTTTGGATCGGATATTGTGTTGAGAGGTACAAAAAAAAGTGCTGGATATTGAAAACAGGTACACAAATCCTGCTCATTATAGGTCTGTGCACTGTTAAAGAGATCATAGTTGCATTGATGCACTTCTGAAGAGATTATAGTTGCATTAAAACTCCATTTGGAATAATTTGTTGGCTAAAGGCCTCTTGAGTGGTGCCCTGACCAAGAATGAACCAGAAATGTATTGGAGAGCTCAGTGTATTGGGAACAGAGTGATATTAAATTGAGCAGAAATGAAAAATAATAGCAATAATTCAACAGTGTTTAGTAGTGAGTCAGTGCTCTGCCACCCCCCCCCCCTCTCTCTCTCTCTCTCTCTATTTTACCTTATGTATTCTTTTTCTAGCATCTCTGCTTCCTCTCCCACACACACACACTCACTCACTCACACATACACAGACAGACAGACAGACAGACACACACACACACACACACACACACACACACACACACACACACACACACACACACACACACACACACACACACACACACACACACACACACACACACACACACACATGTATGCACACAAACACAAGCACAAACATGCACTCTCCTCTCCAGCTTTCCTACCCCTCTGCCTCTGCCTCTGCCTCTGTCCCAGATTGTGTGGGATGCTGCTAGCCTGGCAGTTCCGTTCCCTCTGTCTCTCCTCCTCCTCCCATTACCCCCCCCCCCCCCCCCCCCCCTCCCCCTCCGACAGACTCTGGCTCATCCTCAACTGAGGGAGCTCTCTGCACTGTTATTCCTGTAGGCTGAACTTACCGTGCAATTTGATATAGTCTGTGACCCTTGAATTCAAGATTTGTACGTGCAATTGAAGCGTGCATCGTTTGGACGGCGTCGTGCTGCATATGGATATTAAGGATATCATCTCTCGCTTTCTCTCGCTTTCTCTCTCTCCATCTCTCTCTCTCTCTCTCTCTCTCTCTCTCTTTCTCTCTCTGTCTCTTGTAGACGCGCACAAACAAACACACGCATGTAAACACAAAGCGACCACTTGTACACATGCATATTCAGGCATCCTCGGCGCTTCGGCTTGGGTTTTTTTGTATTTCTCTTCCAAGAGGGACACTCGAGTTTTTCGCCTTCGTTGAGATTTTCGTGAGGCGGCCGAGTGCGAGCTCCTCACCCAGAGAAGATAAAAGAAAACGGGCGCTTCTTCAGAATAGTCGGCTGCACATCATTAAACCAAGAACAGTGGAGCCCCTCTTCACATCATTAATAAATAATTCAGAACATGTCCCTAAACAAATGAGTTGCCACCTCTCCTCCAACTACCCCCCCCCCCCCCCTCTCCTTCCCCCCTGCGCCTGAAGTAGTGTTTTACAGCGCGGGGGCACCCAGTGTGAGAGTTGCCAGACTTTAAATAAAGGACAGCTCTTTGTCACGAGTGTAATGAAAACCCTGCTTTTATCACAGCACTTTTTAATGGGATTTTTTTCTCTCTCTCTGCTTGTATGTCACACGTCTAATTTCACTTAGTGGCAGATAGAGGTCCTGGGCAAACACTGTTCCTCCTCTTTCTTTCACAGTCCCCCCACTCTCCCCCTTCTCTCTCTCTCTCTCTCTCTCTCTCTCTCTTGCACCCCTCCCTTCTCTTTCTCTCTCCTTCCTCTCCTGTCTCTCTCTCTTCAGTCAGGGACGTGACAGGCTTGTTTCGGGGGCCTGCCGCCGTCCTCTTCGCTCCTCGTCCGCCACCCATGTTTCCCCTTCCGTCTGAAAGTGCATTAGTGGGAGCGGTGCGGGGGAGTGGCGTGGGGAGCGGCAGCCAGGCAGGCAGGGAGGCAGGCAGGCAGGCAGGCAGGCGGGGGAAAAGAAAGGGGGAGCCTAAGCAAGGCTGACAGGGACACATTTGCTACAGAGATGTGCGATTGTGTTGTGTGAAATTGAAACGGCGGAGCATCAGGAGCAGTTATTTGCAATAAATTTCAACCACGACGCTTCAGAACGCCTGTCCCCATCGTCCTCCCCCTTTTTCAACCCCTCCCCCATCTTCCTTCTCCTTCTCCTCTTCCTCTTTCCTCCTCTTCTTCCTCCTTATCATAATCATCCTCGTCCTCCTCCACCTCCTCTCTGTGCCTCTCTCATTCTCTCCCTCCCTCTCTCCATCCATCTCTAGAGAGCTGCCCTCTGCCCCAATAACTCTCTGCTCGAGTCTGACAGGTTGGTGATGTCCCCCTCTTTCTCCGTCAGCACTGCAACCCCCCCCCCCCGACCACCACCCTTCAGCTCCACCTCACCCCCCACCTCCCCACCTCGGTCCTCTCGTCTGCGCGGCGCTAAGTGGCGGCGACAGGACTGTCAGGCCATCAGCCGCTCGTAGAGCAGAATTAATTTGTTTAATTTTCATACCTTTTCATTAAGCCATCGCTTTGGCCAGGGCATGCCCCATCAAAACATCCAATAAATTTCATGCGTTCGCCAGTGTGTTGAAATAGCCTGCAGAAGGGGGGGGCTAAGGTTGGACAGAGGTGTGTGCGCTCGTGTGTGAGCGCATGTGTGTGTGTGTGTGTGTGTGTGTGTGTGTGTGTGTGTGTGTGTGTGTGTGTGTGTGTGTGTGTGTGTGTGTGTCAGAGGGGAGTGGACAGGGAACATTAGCACCTTTCATAGATTTAATGTATTTATATCAGGGAGTAATGGAGTGTTGCTAATAAAAAAAGGCAATTTCCCGAATCATTTTAGCCAACTGATTATATTGGTCCATTTGAGCTTTCAAGGGCTTATGATAACATTGCCTAGGAACCTGTTACCGGGGAAATGGGAAGTGACATCAAGTTTAGTGGCGTGACCTCATCCAGGTTTGTCGTGTTTTTTAAGGAGCTTGTTCCCACGGTGATGGACTTATTAATTACCCCCAGGCTTGCTTCAAAGGGCCTCTTGTATCAGTCTGTGTCTCCTCTCACTCTCTCCACTCCCTCTCTTTCTCTCTCTCACTCTCTCTCTCTCTCTCTTCGCTGCCGCCACTCATGTTATCATTAAAGAGCTGTTAGACGAGTCTCTGCCGCTGTCTCTCTCTATCTCCTTCCCTGCCTGTCCATCTGTAATGGCCGGTGTATTGGACGAGGAACACAGCAGCGATAAGCGTAGCGCTAGCTCTCCACCGCTAGCGTAATGTGCATATGAATATCAGGAAGTCTCGTCTTGCTTCTCTTTCTCTCCTCCTCCCTCCTCCTCTTCCCCATTCTGTTATTGTGAGCATTTTTTCCGGAGACAAGGGGGGTGATGAATTTGTTCTGATGGAAAGGGCATTGTAATGTCTT
>NC_085000.1:30420082-30440082 GCF_963854185.1 Sardina pilchardus | reverse complement strand
GACACAGACACACACACACACACACACACACACACACACACACACACACACACACACACAGAGACACACACACACAGAGAAAGAGAGAGGCCAATGATACCCCTCTCTTAAATCGCTTTAATTGAAAATGCAAACGGCAGGTCTGACATGCTTCATTAGAGAGGCGCATCCCTACCTGATGATGTTCCATCAGGAGCCTAATATGTTTGTCTCTTATTTGACGCGCTCGGGTGAGGACAGGAGGATTCGCCGGGCGCGAGAGACCACTCTCCGGTGCTCACCGCCGCTCCTATGACAACGGTGACACTTGATTAACCGTTTCATTTTCTACCGGGAAACGTCGACCGCTGCGTGTTCGCATTTCGCAGCCACGACGCCGAACGTACCCGACGCCTGCTGTGAAGGAAACAGGAGAAATAATGCACTGTCCATAAAGTTTCATGGTTTCAAATCATAAACATTGAATACTTGAGGTGATATTCAATTGCGTATGCCGAGCGCGTGCGCTGATTTGCAAAATGCGTTTTCTCATTTAGCATACGGGTCAGCGTTCATGGGGATGCTATCATCCGTTGCTCAAGGTGTGATAAGGGATGTGTATCGTTGTAATGATGGATGCTCCACTACTGATTGCCTTTGAGAGAAATGACATGTTTCTCGTCGGGGATGCGTACTGTAAGTGCTCGGTATAAAAGGCTTCTTTTTAAACCGCAGGGTTTAGCTTTGGCTAATATCACAGTCCACAGCGAATCACTGCGGCGAGAAATGAAAAGAAATGAGCAATCAGCAAACAAGCAAGCAAACAAACAAGAAAAAGAGAAGCGCTTCTCTTTTTTTCCTCCAAGACTTTCATGTGTCTGTCCATCCTTCTATGCCTCTGGTCATGCTGCTTGCAGAGTCCTCTCATGTCTTCTTCATAACATGGTTGAGGTAGAAACCAGCTCTCTCAAACTGTGTCTAGCATACACCATGTTCTGATCTGTGTGTGTGTGTGTGTGTGTGTGTGTGTGTGTGTGTGTGTGTGTGTGTGTGTGTGTGTGTGCGTGTGTGTGTGTGTGTGTGTGTGTGTGTGTGTGTCTGTGTGTTTAAATGCACTGAGTTACAAATTCTGAATCTGTCTTTAAATTATTCTGCCTTGTGTCTTTTATTTTGTCTTTTAAATTATTCTCTATTTTGAAATGATTTTGCCTTGTATGTTTTTTGTTTCTTTTTGTATCATATATACTTTTTAAACTATTATTTGACTACTGCTCCTCTTCGCTTCTATTTGCTATTACTGTTTGCTTTTTGTTTTTGCATTTTGAATGACCTCTGTGTATGAAATACACTATGTGTATGTGTGTGCGTGTGCGTGTGCGTGTGCGTGTGCGTGTGCGTGCGTGCGTGCGTGTGTGTGTGTATTTACACATGTGTGCATGTGTTTGTGTGTATGTCTACATGTGTGTGTACATGTGTGCGTGTGTGTGCGCACATGGGTGGGAGGGCTGTGGTGAGCGAGAGCGAGAGCAACCTCTGCATGTCTTTGAATGCCAGCGTCGTCGTTATCTCCAGAGCAGCATGCGCCCGCGCCGCGCCGCCATGTTTCTTATCGTCTGGGCGACACGCCACCTCACTCTTCCCATCGACTGCCTGCTGTTTACCCCCCTCCCGTCCCTCCCTTCATGACACGACCTCGGTGACCCTGACACAGGAACTCCTCCTCTCGCCCTCCTCCCCCCTCTTCCACCCCCCCCACCTCCCTATCCTGCTCCTCCTCCTCCCTCTGGGCCTCCTCCCGTCTCTTACCTTTGAAGAGCCCCATTGGCAAAGCCGCGCACGTCTTTATTGATGCGCTGGACTTTGGCAGTCGGGGGATGAAGACGCTGTAGAGCGCCATGGCCGGCGTTAGAAATCGATGCCGGGGCTGGGCTGACCCCGACCGCACGCAGAGCAGTGGGGCCCGGGCCTCGGGTCGGATCCGTCTGCGTTTCCCCCCCCCCACCCCCCCTCCATCCCACGCACATCCCCCTGGCCCCCCTCCGCCATCAATAATGAACAGATCCCCGCGCCTTATTCATAATTCACGCCCCCTGCTCTTGGGAGGATGAGAGGCTGTGTTTGGCCTCCAGAGCGGTCCTTAACATGTACACAGCTGGATGTCGGAGCGTGCGCGCACAGAACGACTTCAGTTTCCCAGAGTATTGATCTCGAGCCCTTCTTATGGAAGTTATGGAGTTTACTTTTGAATTGAAAGACTAACGTCTATATGGGAGGACTTGGTGGGCTCTTATCTTTACATCTGTGGCCCTACTGGTTAGGGAATTTGACTTGTGACCAAAAGTGGGGTTGATTCGATCCCTGATTGGGGTGAAAAATATGAATGGGGATGGTTCAACAGCGCTCTCCCACATCCACGTATATTGTGGCCTTGAGCAGGGCACCTAACCCCCATCTGCTCCCTTGGTGCCAGATGAAGTGCTGCCCAGTGCTCCGGGTGTGTATGTGCTCTGAGTATGGGTGTGCTCATACTGAGCTTCTAGCTCTGAGTGTGTGTATGAATTTATGTACACAACCCCCGGATGGGTGAAATGGCGAGAACACATTTCCAGTAGGAACTTCCTACAGGACTATACAGTATAACTTAACTTACACCGAGGCATATTTCATTCGGATTCTCTACACTCACTTAGATGTGGATAACAGTTTATATAACCTTACAACTGCATTCTTTTTTCCTTAGATTGGTCTCTCTTTCTCACTCTCTCTCTATCTCTTTCTTTCTAGTTCCTACTCTCTGTTTCTTAATGAGATGAAGCAATGTATAGATGGGTGCAGACAGCGTTTCCCTGTGTTAGTTGTTTGTGTGTAGACTGGAGCGTGATCTCCCCCCCCAGGCTTCCTCGAGGTGGATACCCCTTTGCCTCATTACAAAACTGCTCTTCTCTCAGGCAACGGGTAAAAATACCCTTTGAAAAAGGAGACACTGACACCAAGCACCACTGTATAAAGCACACACACACACACACGCGCGCACGCACACACACACACACACACACACACACACACACACACAGGGCTCCATCTCGCTTCTCACGAGCCGTTAGCAACACCCAGTATTAACGACAAGAGGCACGGCTAATTAAATCCCAAAAGCGCTTGTCCTCCTCCTCTTTCTCTTCCTCCTTTGCTCTCTCTCTCTCTCACTCTCCCTCTCCCTCTCTATCTCTCTCTCTCTCTCTCTTTCTCTCTCTCTGTGTCTTGCCTGGCGGGCTGCGGAGGGATGAGAGATGTGAGGGCCCCCGCCCCTGACGCCCCTCCTCTCTCCTCCCCCTCCTCCTCGTCCTCGTCCTCCACCCTTTAGCGTAGCGTTAGCTTTGTGAACGCATCCACTGTCTCGGCCTCCCTGGCTGTGCTCGAGGTCTGCTCCGACTTCCCTCTTGGAAGTTTTAATTGATGGCTGCCATTGATTCGCATGGATAGATAAAGGGCTCCCGTGAATGGTGTCATTTCTTTTCTTTCTTTCTCTCTCTGTCTCTCTCTTTCTCTCTCTCTTTCAGTCAAAGACATGCCATGTATCAACTGTGTCTTTGAGCCACTTACGCCCTGTGAAACCTACAAATTGTTTTTTTTTTTTTTTGCACTTTGTAATTTAAATTAAACAAAAGTAAGCCTGGGGAAAGTCGTCTCGCTGGGCCGTGAGAACAGTGCCTCACCCTGTGACACACACACACACACACACACACACACACACACACACAGACACATACACACACACACACACACACACGGACATCCACTCTCTTGTGCTCTCGCTATGGTTTCATCTGTCTCCTTCTCTCACACACACCCTTTTTCTTCTCTCTTTTCCATGGGCTCTTTTCCATCTCTTATTGTTCAGCCCACAATGGAGTGCGCCATTTATTTTCCTCTCACTTATCATTATGTAGAGATAAAAAATAAATAAAATAATAAGCATCCTTTTGTAAGCACCCGCTGCGTATGTTGTCAGTTTTGAATAATACTGTCAAGCTAGTATGCAAGACTGTGTTCACTTATAGTTCTGCTTCTGATGGCTTTGGGAACCCTTTGGAGGTCAACAAGCTGGTAACAATACGTGTCGTGTGGTGTGGTGTGTCAATGGTCAATTATGGCTTTTCTCTTTCTTCTCCTTGAGACTTCATGAGGCACCGCTCTGTGTTATGAACCAAGGTTGATCACAGGTTACTACATTAGTCAGAAGGCCAGTGGTTTGCCGTGAGGTGGGGAAATGTGGAATGGATCACTATCCATAAGAAACAAACACGAAGAACTGTGAAGAATGTCAAGACCTTGTATTCCAATGTGTCCACTTGACAGAATCAGAACAGCATAATAGACTCATCTCTCTCTCTCTCTCTCTCTCTCTCTCTTCCTCTCATTCCATCTCTCTCTTTCTCAACCTTTCCCTCTATCTGTCTTATGTTGTTATTTTATGTGTGGCAAAGAAACACAGTGTACCATAGAGTGAAATCTATGAATAACAAGTGTGTGTGTTGGGGTTTTGGTGCAGGGGAAGTGGATAAGGAGAAGAGGGGTGGAGGCGTGGAGTGCAGGGGTGGAGGGCAGGCAATCACTCCTGCAGAGCCTCTCTCATCTATGACCCACGTCCACCATCCACACCAGGCCCCCGGTCCACTGCTACTAGTGTTTTATGTCCCCACAAGTCTGTGTTTCGTGTGAGTGTGAAGAATGAAAGAGAAAGAAAGAACAAACAAGAGAGAGAGAGAGAGTGTGTGTGTGTGTGTGTGTGTATGCGTGTGTGTGCGTGTGCGTGTGTGTGTGTGTGTGTGCGTGTGCGTGTGCGTGTGCGTGTGCGTGTGCGTGTGCGTGTGCGCGTGCGCGTGTGCGTGTGCGCGTGTGCGTGCGTGCGTGCGTGCGTGCGTGCGTGCGTGCGTGTGTGTGTGTGTGTGTGTCTGCGTGTGTGTGTCTGCGTGCATGTGTCAGACAGCAGGGAGCGGTGATATACAGAGGGAGCAGGAAAGCAGGAGTGCTTTTGCATCGTGTTTAGGAATGAGCGAATGCCGGAGGGAACGGTGTGCCCCTGAGGGTGGATCTTTTTGTCTTTCACTCTCGTCTCGCTTTCGTTCTTTCTTTCTGGCGTGTCAGGGGTTGTGTGCAGGAGAGTGCGCAACAGGCGAAGAGGAAGACAGGCTTGCACTCACATTTGAGATGGGCTCCCGTCAGTCACGTCAGTGCATGAATGTAGAAGAGTGGTATGGGGTTGTATGTGTCAAAATCCATAATGTCTCCTTTAACAGAACACCTGTGAACTAGTGAACACCTGCATACTAGAGTTTATAATCAGCTGTGGCTCCTGCTCAGTCCAGGCTCTTGTTACAGCAATTACAATTACAGGAAAACAACGATAGAACAAAGTAATAGGAATGTGTAGCATAATACTTTAAAGTTAAAGTTTATTGATATTTTATCTAAAGGGACATGGACACGCAACAGCAGGATTCAAACCCGAGTCAACCAATTGTCTTTAGTGATGTTACCTCTGCTCCAGCCATGCCCATAATACATGTTTGCATGTTGGCATTTGTGACCATTTTTAAGGCATATAGCATGTTTTCACTGTCAAAAGTACATATGAATCTCATCAGTGAAAAGAGTGAATCATGTCATCAATTTATGTATCAAAATACATTATTTTCCTTCTCCCCGTCTCTCTCCCTCTCCCTCTTTCTCTCTCTCTCTTTCTCTCTTGTTCTCTCTCTCTAACAATCATACCACCTCTTACTCTTTTCCTCTTCCCCCTCTTCTCTCCATTTCCTTGTTCTTTGGTGTAGTTCTTGAGGTGATTTGTCCCCCGCCTGACCCTATCAGCTTAAGCCTACGTGGGCTTTGGAGAGCTCTCTCTCTCTCACACACACACTCTCTCTCTCTCTCTCTCTCTCTCTCTCTCTCTCTCTCTCCCCACCCCCCCCCCCCAGAGTGGGGCATGGGGAACAGCACCAGCCTGCAGCTGGAGGTCATGTAGGCAGTAATGGGAACATTTCATTTCATTAAACACCATCTCCGTGTCTCCAGCGAGGAGAGTCGTGTTGGGTGATACGTGACTATTAATTATGAGCCAAGTAAATTGCAGCAGCCCCTGGTGAACTGTTGGATCACTCAAAAAAAAAAAAAAAAAACAATAACAAAAAACAAACCACATATGTTTGTGTTTGTTCGCTTTCACATAAACACGCTCGCACATACAGTATACAGACACATGTCCACTGAAACACATCATCCAATGAACACTACATACCCTTACCAAGGTGTTCTTAATGTTCATTTCAAGTAAACTGAAGTGCATTTTAAGTATAATTCCCAAATTTACTTATGGTAAACTTGTACATGTACTATTTTTATGCTTCCTTGGACAAAATTGGCCCACTTTCAGTTTGTAATAGTAAACTCGTAAGTACCAAGAACTGTAGTAAGCTAAGATACTACTTACTGTATAGCACACCTTTTAGTTCATCATAGCATACGTTAAGCACTTTTAAGGTGTGTGTGTATACTTATTAGTTTAAGAGAATTTTAATTCAATTAAGTGTATCTCTGATCAGTAAACACAAAGTGGTATATGTATGCGTAGTTCAAAATAATTAGACCAACGGTACACTTCCATGAGCTTCCTTTTTCTAAGGTTCCACTGTCCATCGCTCATTGAAAGACATGTTTCTATGTAGATCTCAGCACACACACAAGCCCTCTGCTGACACACACACACGCACACACACACACACACACACACATACACACACACACACACACACACACACACACACACACACACACACACACACACACACACACACACACACACACACACACACACACACACACACACACACACACACACACACTGTCTCTCGGCAGCATTACTTAAAAAGGTTCTCAGTAATTACAGCTGTCAGTGTTGTTTTGTCCTGTTGTAGTTTTAAGTGGCCCTTCCGTGGTCCGAGACAAGGAACGATACATAATGAAGTATTAAATATTTAAGGCTATTGGATTTGCACAGCTAATAAAAGCCCCAGCTCGTCCATTAGACCTGTCCGGACCGGAGCATTACTGCAGCGCTGTGCAGCGTAAATCACAATCTGTCCTCGGCTTCGTTAATTATTTACATGAGCATTGATGCACACACACACACACACACACACACACACACACACACACACACACACACACACACACACACACACACACACACACACACACATACACACATACACCACCACCACCACCACCATCACCGCCACTGGGACCAATGAATACCTTCAGTCTCACACTTATATACTTGACCACATACCTACACACACATATGTTCACACACTTTAGAGCACAAAGATTGGTAATGTAACTCTAATGGACTGAAAAGGAGAAAGTTATGGTGAGAGTGAAAATGTATTATTTTCTTAAAGTGCTTTTAAAGGACCCTGACTAGGCTGCCATAAGTAAGGGTGGTGGGTGGGTGGTGTCGACCTTGGCCTTTGTTAGATAAATATATGGCCAGCTAATGGCCTCCCTGGTGCTTGCATATGGATGCTGCCATTGTCTGAAAGTGTGCGTTTGAGCTGCTGAGTGCCGTTGTGGTGCAGGCCAGCCGTCCCTGCTCCCTTCACCGATGTGTGTGTCCGTCGGTGAGCGTTTGTGGAGAGCGAGGCAGAAAAGGATCTAGGCTGGCTGTTCTCTTTAAAAGCCTTGTTTCTCCCTCTCCCCCTTAAAAGCCTGTACGCGCAGAGACTGCACATAAAGTTCTGATGGTTCTTCTCTCTCAAAGGCCCACTGTGACAGGAGAACCCTCCAGCCATATAGGAGGAATTGCATTAGAGTGATTATTTGGCGTGTGTGTGTGTGTGTGTGTGTGTGTGTGTGTGTGTGTGTGTGTGTGTGTGTGTGTGTGTGTGTGTGTGTGTGTGTGTGTGTGTGTGTGTGTGTGTGTGTGTGTGTGTGCAGGGCTGGCCGTGAAGGAAACACATAATTGGCTCTCGGAGCTGTCAGTGGCAAACCGGCAGGTTTGAAAATCCAGGTTTATGTTCTCAATGCCGCCGTCATGGCAGGACAAAATGAGCATAATTATTCCTGGAAAATGCTCAGATGTTTGGGGAACCATTGCATGGCGAAGTGAGTGGGTATTGTGTTGTCCTGATTTTGTTGTTTGTTTCCTCTTGAGATAATGGCCATGAGGATCTCAACTGAGAATGCAGCCTATTTTATATGCTCAAAGTGATATTGAGAGCGAATGATGGAATGCTTGTGGAATGTGTTTTTTTTTTTTTTTTTACTCAAAGAATTGCAATGGTCTGTTGCAAGAAACCAACCAGAGGGGTTGATTGAGTATTATTTGGATACAAAAAGGTAACTGATGTTGTGATTGAAAAAAGAATGATTGCTATTATGAATGCCATATTGAATGCTGTTACTGTGTACAGGCATGTTTCGAGGAATGTGTTTATAACGGTGTCTTCTCTTTTCTCTTTTTCTTTCCATGGGCACCCTCCCTGTTTGTCCTCAAACCAGGTAAGTTAACGGTCTCATTACTTTCCTTAACCCTCCCCCTCTTCTCTCTCTTTGTCTGGCTTTCTCTGTCTCTCTCTCTCTTTTCCCCCTCCCCCTTTCCCTCACCCCCACAGCACCTATCCATCTCTCCTGGCTTCCCCCGTCTTTTGGTACTGTTTGTGGAGATAGTGGCTAAGAGTTGTGTGTGTGTGTGTGTGTGTGTGTGTGTGTGTGTGTGTGTGTGTGTGTGTGTGTGTGTGTGTGTGTGTGTGTGTGTGTGTGTGTGTGTGTGTGTGTGTGTGTGTGTGTTGTGTGTGTGTGTGTGTGTCTGTGTCTGTGTCTGTGTAGGGTGTGGGGGGGCAGCCTGGAGGTATCAATACTGCGTGCTCAAAGAAAAATGTCAGGGCTGTTAAAGGCATTGATTTCTGGCAGAGTGCAAAATGGCCTGTGCTCGGGCTCAGCAGTGTGACAGCGGGCCTTGGAGCACCGCAGCGCCGCTTCTTAATGACGGAACATTCCGGGGCTTGGACCCCCCCCCCCCTCATCTCTTTCCCTCTCTCTCTCTCTCTCTCTCTCTCTCTCTCTCTCTCTCTCTCTCCCCTTCTCTCTCTCCCTCTCTCTGTCTCGTGCCTCTGACTCCCCGACTGCTTGGCTTGCCTGGGCTAGTCGTTCACACCACGAGCTGTGTCAGTCATGGAGGAATTGTGTGTCGTTCATCCTCACAAGAGGTAACTGTGTGAGAGAGAGAGAGAGAGAGAGAGAGAGAGAGAGAGAGAGAGAGAGAGAGAGAGAGAGAGAGGTCCAAACTGTGTTTTCTCTGCATCTGTATCTCTCTCTCTTTCTCTCTCGTCACACACACACACACACACACACACACACACACACACACACACACAGACACAGACACACACACACACATACACACACACGCGCACACACATCTCTCTCTCTCGCGCGCGCTCGCTCGCTCTGTGCCCGGCAGCAGTGGCTTGCACATCAGAGCTGTTTTCCATTCATGGGCTGGCCTACAGCCCCCACGGCCCCCACCCCATCCTTTCCTACTGGGATGAGAGCGGAGCAGGTTCAGCTGAGGCCAGCGCTCCACCCCATCCCCTTCCCCTTCCCCTTCCCCTCTCACCCCCACCCCCACCCCCATCCCCTTCCCCTCTCACCCCCACCCCGACTGATTGGGATTCCACACGCTAACCTCACACCCAGCGAATCAGGAGCATCAGGTTGTACAGATCTTTAGAACTGGGCCCTCGCTAGGGACGGACTACATCAGCTGGTCCACTCCGCCGAAACATCTGTCTAGCCAAAGTGGACTGAACTCACCTCTCCGTGGAGATCTGACCCCGCATGCCCAGTTAAGTTTCACAATCCGTATGCTTTTAAAACGTGTCCACCGCACCAATGGTGGAGCTATTAAGCACCATTAAACCCAAACTCAGATGGACAGGAGTGTCCAGCCACTTCAAAAGGAGGGCGGCGGAGATTGAGTTGGACCATAGTGATATATTCGCCGCTAATTATTTCCACATTAAAAGCCATTTTGTGAGAACATTCTGGCTATTATTTTCTGAGGTCCAGAGGTGGTGCGAAAAAGGCAAGACAAATCCCCAGAGTTAGCAGCGGTTCATGGCCGTAATTAGCCTGACACCAGTGGGACATTAGCATAATGTATTATTGTGTGACGAGGCCCACTTGAGAGAGAGAGGCCACTTTTCCACCCAGGTTAATGAAATGTTTGGGAATGAATAGCCTGGTCAGTGCCTGAGCCATAAGCACAGAGAACAGCCTCACTCCGCCACACTTTCTTTTCAGTTACACAGTGTAACAATTAGCCACGTTGTGAGGTATTTTATGGTCTTTAGATTTTTATTGGGTATTATCAAGCAGTCCTGTAGTTCAATATAGACCACCCTCTGGAAATGTAAGAAAAGCTCTCGCAGCTTGACATTGCCAACTACATGACAATGCTTGATAGCTTTTTTTACTGCCAGCCGTGCTGTTGTTTATTCATGCAAGGTCTTTGTCATGACATTTATGTAGTTAGCTTGCTAGTGTTAGCCCGAGACTTCATGCTGCTAATGTGAAGCACATAAAGACTGTTCCCAGTTCAGTTACCAGTGGCAATTCATTCCTTTCTTGCTTTCATTGATATAGTGCTAGGTTCATAGCCATTTGTTATCAGTAAGCATGCCATAGAGCTGTTAATATACATTGCATTATGTTTTATGCCCAGTCTGTCGATGGAGTTTGCTCTCAGCGGTTGCTTTAATGTATGCTGATGTATTGATGCACTTGTAAATGCGCTGGCATGCTTACAGGCCGCGCCTGTAATGTCGTATTTGGAATTCAGGTCATCGGCAGTGCAGCTTATGCATTATTAAGGTATAGGCCTATGTGTGCTTGCGCGCGGGGTGCTTGGACTGGTATTTGTGTGTGTTTTGGGGTAAGCAGGCAGTTTACACATGGATCAAAAGCTCGGTTTGGTATACATGGGGTTTGTATGTGTGTGTGTGTGTGTGTGTATGTTTGTGTGTGGGTATGTCACAGTATTTCGGTGGGTGGTGTTGTTGGGGGAAAAAGGTATAAACAAGAGAAGGGGAGAGAGAGAAAGAGAGACAGAGGGGGAAGGAAAGAAATGTGGGGATGGTGAGTCAACGCTGGCCTCGTTTTCCGCCACCTCGCTGCCGAGCTGTGATGTCTCAACACGGCCACGTTTCATGCAAAGCCACTGACACCCTGTCCCTCTGAATCAGTGCAGAGCCAGCCAGAGGAGCAGCCGGTGCCTGAAACACACTCTCCACACACACACACACACACACATACAACACACACACACACACACACACACACACACACACACACACACACACACACACACACACACACACACACACACACACACACACACTTGCGCACACACACACACACACACACACACACACACACACACACACCATGGAACAGAATAGATTACGATAGCCGTTGTTCCATTTCCTTCATCTATTGAACGTCTGTCGTCGTCTGTCGGATTTTGTTTATTTGAAGCAGAGATGTCTGTGAGGAGAGCGTGTTTGCGTTGTGTGTGTGTGTGTGTGTGTGTGTGTGTGTGTGTGTGTGTGTGTGTGTGTGTGTTGATCGGTGTGTGTGTGTGTTGAAACTGTGGAACTCCCTTCCAGGCTGAGGGGAAACTGCTTACGCAGAGAAAAGGTTCTGCATCCTGATTTTTTTTTTCAGCAAACATCTTAAGAGATGGAGTCTTTTGTCAATAGCATTTAAGAATGTCTTTGAGGAGGTGGATATTGAACAGTACATGCATTTTGTTACACTCACATACTCTGACATGCAGAGAGTGAGAGGGAGGGAGAGAGGAATAGTTAGAGAGGAAGAGCAAGAACGAGAGAGTGAAAGATAGAGACAGACGAGAGAGAGAGAGAGAGAGAGAGAGAGAGAGAGAGAGAGAGAGAGAGAGAGAGAGAGGAATAGTTAGAGAGGAGAGAGACAGAGACAGAGATGACATCTTCACTCACTCTCTGACTGGATGTTTAGCTTTATCGCCTTGGCGACGGAGCAACATGCCTCAATGGTCTGATAACGGCTGAGGCAGGGACAAGCCGTTATTGTGAGCTGGCGGCCATGTTTCCTTATCGCCATCTTCCTTTTTGCACCGTCTCCACAATGGAGAAGCCACAGCTGATGTTGTCCAAATACTGGTCAGAATGAAAGACAAAGAAACTGGGGCAAGGGCAGGAGGACACGGAGGCTGCATTTCTCTTTGAGGGTGTTTCAGTAGTGTACTAGACAGTAGACTAGTGGGGGAGCTTTTGCCTCCATCTCTTATCGATGGATTCCTCTGTCACCAATCCAGCATAATTACTGTGTATTTGATGCATATATGAACATTTTTTTTCTTTAAAAAAAGTAAACATCTGATTCATGTTTTTGGCTGTTTAAGACTTGCTACACATGACTGTATTCCAATCAGACATGCACACAAATGAGATTTGCGCATGACTGGCAGTGCGAATATAGCCTTGGAGGCCTAGCATTTTCCACTTCTCGTGATGTTCACTTTGTTTTGGTGCATAGTTGACTGACTGGACTGTTACCACTCCGCACAGCATGAACTCTAAAGCTGGTGTGGCTCTGCCTACAGTAAACTGCCCGAGTGAAAATGTTGCCGTGTCGTGAGACTGCAGATTCTCCAGTTTATGACCCACTACTTCAAAAATCCTTTATTTTTCTTCCCAGAATGTTTTTAGTGTTTATGGAAGAAACAAGGTCAAAGTGTGCAAAAACAGGTAGCAACGTGCAAATGCGGCAGACGCTGCACAATGTATTCAATGGCGCACAACTGGAGTGGCACTTCACCAAAAACAGAAACCACTCAAATGTTCAATTCTGAGGCCAAGTATTTTGTGGGATGAATGATGAAGTGTCTTGACTAGATGAAAACAAAAAAAACAAAAAAGAAAAAAATGCAATATGATGAAAGCAGATCTAAATCTCTTCAGTATAACTGCATGTGTTCTTCCATAGAATAGCAAAATTATACTGATAAATTAAGTGACTTTTACATTAGATACTAGTATTTATCAGCTGTCGATTACTTCATGGAATTTTTCACATTTATTGTTTCCAGTAGGCTACAATAACTCCGTAGGCATCTCATCTGGCAGCAGTGCCACTGGTGAAATATCTGGATAAGTGCAGAGGGCTTTTCTGTTTAGATGTTTTGCATGGATAGCTTTTCTCTCTCTCTATCTCCGTCTCTGTGTTTGTGTGTGTGTGTGTGTGTGTGTATTACAACTCGTGCATGTGATAGAGAGGACAAGAGTGTGGAAGAGAGCCAGTGGTGCGGTCGGACTGTCTCGGTGTTAAATTAAGCCCTGTAGCTGTTTGCACACACACAGGGACAAGGACCTGATAGTAATTAAAGAATTGTCAAGTTCAGCTATTGAGCCGTGATTGGCCGATAATGAAAAGAGGGGGCGCATTAGAGGCGCGAGGAGGTGTGTGTGTGGGGGGGGGGGGGGGAAGTGAGGCAGGAGTGCTGGTTCAGGAGGAATGGACTTAATCACTACGTGTTTAAATGTGGGCCTGCGTCTAATTTGGTCACTGTGTTGCGGCTGAAGTTAATCCCCCTTCCCTCAGTCTTCTCTCTCTCTCTCTCTCTCTCTCTCTCTCTCTCTCTCTCTCTCCCTCTCTCTCTCTCTATCTAGTTGTGGTGTGGAGTGATTTGTGTGAGTGCATAAGACAATCTGTTTGCAATCACAGAACAACAGATGGAAATGTTGCCTTGTTTGCTTTACTATGGTTGGGCTGGTTTATGGGTTTGTGTGTACATGCATATACATATACTGTATACATATGTGTATGTGTTTGGATGTATACTGTATGCGTGTGTCTGCGTGTGTGTGTGTGTGTCTGTGTGTCTGTGTGTCTGTGTGTGTGCGTGCACGTAGGAAAAACACCCGTGTGTGTGTGTGTGTGTGTGTTAAACTCGAGGAAAGCCGGAAGCCGGGGAGCTAAAACTATAATTAGTGAGAAAAGCAAAGACAGCAGCTGTAAATAATTAAAGATGGCAGTTTATGCAAATGGGGGGAAATCTGGGACATGCTAGGTGTTGAGTTCAGAGCTGACAGGATAAGAAGCACTCACTTTGCCCAACTAGTCCGCACTCTTCTCCTGGCAAACTCCCACTGCCTGTACAAAGCAAATATGTATACATTTGTTTTGTAGCTCTATGCATATGCTTAGATTAGGCACAGAGTCAAAGGCATGTTGCAATCATGAAGAGACCAGAAACCACTCGTTTGAAGAGAGGACAAGTATTAGCATCAATATATTGAAGCGTGGCGTTACTTTTATAGTAGTTTAGACATATGAGCCACAACAACTTTTGCATGAAAGTTTACTTTTAAATGTCATTTTGAGTATTTTTTTTCTCTTTCAACTTCCTTTTAACACAAACGTAAAAATATGCTTTAATTGTAGCACAGTGTAAACGTCACACAGCTGTTTAAGTGGCGCCCAAACCTGGTGATGGCACTTAGAAAAATGATTGCCGAGCCCATTACTTTAAGTGTGCCTAAATGGTCTAAATGCATTTGGGAACAGAGCGACTCTTCTACTGCACATCACTGGGTGTTTTCTCCCCATGTTGCCTCGCCACTCTCCCTGCTGTTGCTATGGTTGCATGTCAAGCCTCACCTTTATTGCCGCGGTGACCGGAGGAGAGCGGAGATCGCGATGACCTCTGAACTTTTGTCCAAGTCCACTGTCGTATCACGGGAAACAGATGTTGCGATTCCTGGCAGCAGCCGTTCCCTCTCGCGACAAAAAAAGGTCAGTCGTCTCCTCTTGGCCGTAGCGGAGCGTTTACCACTGCCCGCCGGTCAGGCCATAGTTCACCCACCGCCACATCAATTAAGCCCGTCGTGAGCTCCGAGCTCTTGCATGTGGTGGAGCAGAAGCCATAAAACAAAGACAAATCTGTCACTGCTGTAGCGAGATTACACATTTTTTGCAGCGCCGTTATGAGACTTCACGCCATTAAATTGATGAATGACGGCATGAATATGAGATCTGATGCCAGGTTGAATAGTTTGCTGTGCTAAGCGGTGGGCTGGAGCAGCAGGAGGTGGGAGCGCCGTCGCCTCCACCGAAGAGTCACTGACGTGAGTTTCAGCTGAGGCTTTGGCCCAAAGTGCAAAAGGGGGGAGAAATGATTAAACACCTGATTAAACACATGCTTGGTATGGCACTGGAGTGGGATTTGCGGCATACAGATTTCTGGGATAGCACTTGATTTGAGGTCCAATAATAAAAAAAATAAAAAGGTCTTGCTGGCAGTCGAACAGTTGGTTCTGGGGTGTGTTGTCGCTGCTGTTTGCCATCACCTTGGCAAATGCCAAGTCAGTGCCACGGCATGCCTGTTCCTTGAGCAAGCACTGTGTGTACCTCTGTAGGGAGACTCTAAGCTGGATTTGAATGCTTTGCGATGGAGAGTCTAGTCTAGACAAAACTGAGGGGGACTAATACAAAGGCCGGCAAGGGAACGGGGCTCATTTTTATTTTTACTGGAAGGAGAAATCAAGCATCATTCCGAGCAGCGCTGCTGACAACTCAATTCCATCACTGGAAGGTTTATTGAGACTGGTGGTAGCACCGAATGCAAGAGCAATCTATTTACAATCTCCCCATGTCTCTCATTCTCTCATTCCATATCTCCTCTCTCTCTCTCTCTCTCTCTATCTTTCTTTATCTCTCTCTCTCTATCTCTCTCTCTCTCTCCCTATTTCATTGTTCATGCCTTTGTTGTCTCTCTGTGTCTACAGGTTTATCATTTTCTGTGTATGTGACACCGGAGCTCTCGGTGTAATATATCTGTCAGTAAACAGATTCACTGAAAGGATATTTTGCATTTCCCAGAGGTCAGCAAAAAGAGGTTAAAAACATCAATACTCTGGAATTGCTGGCATTCTATGAAGGGGATCAGAGAATAATGGCGCGGGCCGCAACAATGGAGACAACAATGCATAATGCTGAGCTGCGGTAATATGTTTTAATGAGAGCGGCACACACACACGCGCACACAAAAGGAGCCGCTACAAGGACAGGGAGGATATTAGAGAGCACTCGTCTCCTCACTCTTCTCCTCAGATGGAAGAGAACAGGTGGGGAGTGTACGTGTTTGCTCTCTTTCTCTCACACACACAACACAACACACACACACACAACTCAGTACCTACTGTGTATTCGGCAAAACGAAGGCACAGAGGTAACCACAGGAGTGCACACACACACACACACACACACACACACACACACACGCACGCATATACACACACACTCACAGAGAGAGAGAGAGAGGCTTTTGGAGTCTCTTAACCCGGTTGAGGAGCTCAGTGCTCCTGAGTGAGACACTGTGAGAGACACTAATTGTGTGAAGCCTCTCAGTGGACGACCCCACACACACACACACACACACACACACACACACACACCAACATGCCAGCTGAGCTCCACAACCCTGATCCCAGAGAGAGGAAAGAGGGGAAAAGGGAGCGAAATCGGAGGGTATCAGAGGGAAAGAGCGATTGTAGGGGTGGGAAGGGAGGGGAGGGCAGGGTAGGGGAGGGTAAGGGAGGAGGGAGGAGAGGCTGATTTGATTTGCGCGAGCGTCCTCGAGATGCAGAAATCGCGCCGGCAAATGTCACCGGTGATGAGCGGCTGTTTGCGCTCTGGCGGCCTCTCGCTATGGAGGGCTTTAATTAGAGAGCGCCTCCCCAGATCCTGCACACACACACACACACACACACACACTCACACACGCACACACACGCACACACACACACACGCACATCTGCAAATGTATTCACATGCATGCACATTCATGCGTGTGTGCAATGAGATGTGTGTGTTACCCAGATGTGAATTCAAGCATGTGTCTCTGTAGTGTGTGTGTGTGTGTGTGTTTGTGTGTGTGTTCCTCTTTGTTACATCCTCCATATCTACACAAATCTGTGCTGACATCTATAATTTCTCATTACCGGTTGACTTTACGTTGTGTCTGCGTTGTGTGTGTGTCTCTGCTGGACGCTGGAATAACACACACGCGTGTTGAGGCGTGAGGACAGAATCGTCCATTCAGGAGGACACACACACACACACACACACAGGGGAGGCGTGAGATGTTGTGTGTGAAACTATGCTGGACGGGACGCGTGAGGCTCTTGGCAGCTCTCAGTATCCCTTGAGAGGCTAATACCACTGGACCCTCAGTGTGCCAACTATTTTAGCAGTGCCTCATCTTTCTCTTTTCTTTACGCTCCCTCTGTCACACACACACACCCACACACTCCACACACACACACACACACACACACACACACACACATACACACACACTGAAAAATCAACCCACATCCTAGCATTAGCCAAGAGCCACTGCACCAAAATCCTGGCTTGCCAACCTGATGCACAGTGACTAACAATGTCTTTATTCCTTTTACTCTTACCCCTGAGAATCTCTGTACACTTAACACACACACACACACACACACACACACACACACACATTCATAGGGTTACAGATAAGCACACACATATGCACACAAACCATCACACTGTTATATCTAATATTAAGGCCTATATGAATCACTCAGGTGTAACTTACAAGGTATAATTGTATTTTCTCAGTAAATTCCCCAAAGGAATAGTACCGTCATTGGAAAGGGATTAATTCAATTTTCCACTGATTGTAGCTGACTGCATTGCCGGAGTTGACTAATCATTTTCTGTGAGCTCTTGATCTCAGATTTATATCTCTAATAAGTCTTAATAAGCTCGCCCTGTGTGGAGTGGTAACCTTTGCTAGATTGCATTATTTATTCAGTGTGGCATGCACATGAAAGAGGGTGAGACAAAAAATGAGAGAAGGAGAGGCAAGAAGAAGGTGAGGAGAAAATGCGGAGAGAAGGAGAGAGAGAGAGAGAGAGAGGAGAGGGGGTGGAGGAGAAGGGGGGAGAGTTCAGAAGAATCTCATCAAATGTAATCAGATGAAGCTGGAGATTTTAAATACTGATGTTGTGAGTGTGATTACTAGTCATTGTGTGCTACTCTGCATAGTGTGTGTTTGTGTGTGTCTGTGTGTGTGTGTGTCTCTCTCTTTCTCTTTCTGTGTGTGTGTGTGTGTGTGTGTGTGTGTGTGTGTGTGTGTTATTGTGCATTGCTTTCCACGGCAGACAGTCTTCAGTCTCCAGTCTTGCAGGAGCTAGTGAGTTGGCAGGGCAGTAGGAGAGCTTTGTAGACCATAAGGACATTTCAACTGTACACACACCCACATACACACAGGCACACACGCACGCACACACGCACGCACGCACGCACGCACGCACACACGCATGCACGCACACACACACAAACAATATTCTAGTGTACTTTGCTCCCACGTTTAGGTCAATTATTGGAAACATCAAGGGAGCTCTTGTTTTGGAGGTGTTAAATTATGTATGTCGAGTGGTTTGGGTGCATTGTGTTATTGCAGGGAGAGGTTACTTTCAGGGGACCATTATGCAAAAGGATAGTAATTGTTTTGGAAGTCCTGGTGATGAATTTCCTTCAGAAAATAAATTCAGGTATATGTTGCATGGGTCTAGTGCAAAATGTTTAAGTGAGAGTGAGAGAGAAAGAGAGGGAGTGTGTGTGTGTGTGTGTGTGTGTGAGAGAGAGAGAGAAAGAGAGAGAGAGAGTGTGTGTGCCCTCACACCTCAGAGAGGGCCGCTTGGCAGAGAATTTTTTAATGAATAATTTAATGAGGGGCTGAATTATTAAGGTGGAAATTTGGTTGTGAACTTCAGACTTAATTAGCGGCCTCTGCGGCCCTCCTAATTTAACCACCGTTAAGGTTGACCCCAGCGACCTGACCTTTGCCCTCTGCTCACTCTTGTCATTCGCATTCTCTCCATCCACTCTCCCTTCCATCTCCCTGAAGTTCTCTTCTCCTCCTCTGTTATCTGTCGTTTTTTCCCCTTGCATTTCTCCTTTCTTAGCAGTCCTCTCTGCCTCTCCTCTCTCTCTCTCTCTCTCTCTCTCTTTCTCTCTCCCTCTCTCACTCTCTTCTTTATCAAATCCCTTTCTCTGTCTATCTGCTCAATCCCTCCTGCCTGTAGTCAAGAGAAGTATTATCTCCCCCTGGTGCTCGTGGAGCATTGATGTGAATTTATTCTCAGACACGCACATGCTTTTCACATCAAACTGGGCCATTCCCTTCAATTCTGAGCCACATCAGAAAAGGGAAATGCACATTAAAGTTTGCCTAGTGGGACCAAAGCGCTGTTTCTAAGACCAAAGAGACACCAGTGCGCATTAGCTGCCGAGCGTTCATAGCCAGCGTCGCCGCGTCTTCTTAATTATTTTTCATTAGAAGCGTCGTAATTATGGATAATTAGAGATTTGCAAGTCTCCCGACAGTGGATGACAAAATTGTCTGGTAAGACTGTTATGATACACGTAAAGTTGGAACCTCCGTCTTCTCCTTTGGGGGCCAGGTTGGTGTATGTGTGTGTGTGTGTGTGGGGGGGTGGGAGGGTGGGGGGGGGGGGGGAATGACTGCACTGCTATGGAAACTGAAAGCATCACCATAGCTTCCATGGCTAATGCTGAAGGGAGCAGGACTTTAATGAGGGTCAGTGGAAATGCCATGTGTCCACACGCGTGTCAGCCTGGTCCTCCTCATCTCTGCTACGGTGTGACTCTCCCAGCCCAGCACTCTTGGTTGGAAAGGACGAGATGGCTGCATCAACGCCGCCATTTTACACACAAAATATTATATCCCACAATGAAATAAAAACAACTCCAGTTCCCCTCTTTTGTTCTGGCCGAGCCATCCCTAGTGGAGGAGCTGCATTGCCTTCTCACTCATTGACGCGCCACCTGTCCCTTGTGCCTTCAGATGGACAGGGAGGTCACCG
>NC_085000.1:30407582-30410082 GCF_963854185.1 Sardina pilchardus | reverse complement strand
TAGAGAAAAGAGCTGCAAGAATGACTGACCATCAGAGAGAAAGAAAGAGAGAGAGAGAGAGAGAGAGATAGATAGAGAGAGAGAGACATGGATTTAGTGAGAGATAGAGAGAAGTGAGAAAAATGATATGGGAAAAAAGTCATAGAGAGATAAATTTAGAGAGGATGGTTGAAAGCTAGAAAGAGAGAGTGAACGAGAGAGAGAGGGAAGAGAAGAGAGAGAGTGGGAGATAGCGAGAGGGGAAGAGATTGCTAGGTGCGCTGAGGGAGTGCATGCCTCGCTGCCGGTCCTTTTGATCTGCGCGTTAGAGAAGCGGAAAACTCAGCATACCTACTCCGCCTGCCGTCGCCATGGAAACCGACTCAGGAAGTGAAGTCAGTCAAAGAGGGCCTTAAACAGGCAGTGAAGCCGTGAACACTGATAAAAATGTCATCTCCGAATGAAAAAGAAGAAAGTATGTGTGTGTGTGTGGTGTGTGTGTGTGTGTGTGTGTGTGTGTGTGTGTGTGTGTGTGTGTGTGAAAGAGAGGGTGGATGTTGTGCTTGACTGCATCATGCAATGGCTTTCTCCATAACTGAGAATTGTGGAAAGTGTGTGTGTGTGTGTATTTGGCAATATGTTGAAATGTGTGTATTGTGTTTATGTGTCAGCTTGTATTAATATGTGTGTCTGTGTGTGTGTGTCTGTCTGTGTGTGTGTGTGTGTGTGTGTGTGTGTGTGTGTGTGTGTGTGTGTGTGTGTGTGTGTGTGTGTGTGTGTGTGTGTGTGCGTGCGTGCATGCGTGTGAGTATGCATTTGCAGTGTCCATCTGTAGCCAAAACAAAAACGTGTGTGGACGATTAGTTTTTACGGCGGACATTTGTCATATGTAGAATCCGAGCTTCCTCCCAGACGCGTTTCTGAACCAACACACATGTGTGGAGTATGCAGGCTTATGCAGGCTGAGCAGAACTCCAGACCCCAGCAGTCGGAGTGGTCACCGGGGGAGCAGCTACCCAGCGTCAGGGGGACATCCTCGGCTGTGCTTGTTGGATGGTGTTGTGGAGTTTTTATAAAGAGCAGGGGGATAGATGGAGGAAGTCCACACACATGTGTTTGTGTTGTCAGGACAGCGTGCCTGGAACACATTCCCCGTCCATCTCAATCTCTTGGGCTCCTGTCAGACTGGAACCAAACAGACATGCCCCCTGTGCTCTGGGTGGGAATGGGTGTGAAGGTTCCTTGGCTTTGCCAGGTAGAGCACACACACACACACACACACACACACACACACACACATGCACTCATTGACTTGCACATGCACACAGATGCACTCACACACATACAGCACATGCACACGAACAGTATTTATTGTCAAGCACACACACTCACACACGCACACATGTGCATGCACACACACACACTCACACACACACACACACACACACACACACACACACACACACACACACACACACACACACACACAGTATTCATTGTCAAATACACACATAGGCACACAGGCACACAGGCACACATGCACACACCCACACCCCCCCCCCCCCCTCACACACACACACACAGATGGAAAATAGTGCTTCTAATGAGGGTTGTGTTGTCTTGTACAGAGAAGCACAATAATTGCTGTGTTTCTATGCAATAGGGTAATGACAAGAAATACACCACACACACACACACACACACACACACATACATAGAGAGAGAGAGAGAGAGAGAGAGAGAGAGAGAGAGAGAGAGAGAGAGAGAGAGAGAGAGAGAGAGAGAGAGAGAGAGAGAGAGAGAGAGAGAGAGAGAGAGAGAGAGAGAGAGAGAGAGAAGTGAAGTACACACCATTGCCCTCTGTCTTTGCTAATTTGTTTGATTTCTTGGAGACAAGGTTAATCACCCTCGAGGGTGTGTGTAACAGAATAAAAATTCTCAGCATACTCATGCAGGGAGCTTGCTCATACTGTGGAGGCAAAGAGAGAGAGAGCCATGGTTGAAACAACGGAAAGATGGCACGCATCCTTCATTCATTAGCCATTTAACCTGAGACACTTAAGCCCCAGTAGATCATGCATACAATACAATACAGCACCAACTTGGTTTTCAGACAGATCTGGCTGTATGCTCAATAAATAGCAAATAACTGTAGCCTGTGGAGCTTTGGCCAGAGAGAGCTGGGTGGTGATGATAATGGTGAGAATCACATCAGGTGGAATGTAATGCGTCAGCTCTACTGATGCTTCACATTGACACGCAGCGAAGGAAATTAAACTGCATGATATGTTCAGACAAAATATGACAATAAAGGGTCTTATCTCATCGACTCCTATTGTTATTCCATGCTAGACCTCAGTCCAGCCATTAGCAGAAACCACGAGAGGTCTAAAAAAACAGACAGAGATTGTATGTGGCTCATACAGTACATTTGCATCAGCACTGGCATCACCGGCAGCGGTAGACATGTCATATCCTGCCCATCACCAAGGCGACCAGTGGGTTTCTATAGGATCGAGGG
>NC_085000.1:30393918-30396418 GCF_963854185.1 Sardina pilchardus | reverse complement strand
CCATCTCTCTCTCTCTATTTCCATCTCTCTCTCTCTCTCTCTCTCTCTCTCTCTCTCTCTCTATCTCAATCTCCCTCTCTCTCCCTCTCTCTTTTTATCTCCTTATTAGCGTTATCTCTCTCTCCCCCTTTCTCCCCCTTTCTCTTTTTTCATCTCCATCTCCCTCTCTCTGTCCATCTCTCTCTCTCTATTTCCATCTCTCTCTATCTCCCCCCATTCTCCCTCTCTCTCTTTTTATCTCCATCTCTATCTCCCTCTCTCTATTTCCATCTCTCTCTCTCTCTCTCTCTCGGGCATCCAAGATCTCTCTTCTTTCATTTCTGTCCATGCCGTCTTCCTCTCATCACTGAAACCTTTAATGGAGGCTAATTAGTGGAACAAAAGGACAGCAACACGCCTTGTGCTTGCTGAAATAGGACATCTTCTTTTACTTCCAATCCATTCCACCCTTCTCCTCGGACAGTCCAGTCCAACACAGAGAAGTGGACGCTCCTCGGTGGTGGAGCTGAGGTCTGTTGTCGAGGAATCATTTGGCCTTGTTCGCTGACAGGTGAGCGGACGGCAGGTGAACTTGGCGGCTTAAACACTGTGCGCGCCGCGGGGTATTTTTTCCGAACGCCTCTCGTATGTCACGCACGCTGTTTTGTTGTGTCACCGCCAGTGTTCTGGAAGGCTTCCCAGTCGCCGTGGCAGCAGCTAGCGCACACACAGCTGTGGCATCTTCCGTCGTCGTCGTCGCCGCCGCTGCCATCGTGTCCCTCGTCACCGCTCGTTTCGCCTCTAAAAAGATGAAAGCGAGCAAAAAAAAAGCAGGTGGACGAGGAAGCACAGCGAGCGGAACGTTCGAGATGCAGCAGGGGCCGAACGTGGTGTGGAGCATCCAGTCCAACTGATCCCCAATCAGTAAGAGTGACAGACGGAAGAGAAAAGCAGTGTGTTAGCCGCGAGCGTGGCTGCTCACTCCACATGCAGTCTTATTAAATGATTAATGGAAGTAAACGGGGGAAGGGGAAGCAAGAAGACAAGCGAGTGGAGGCAGACAGCTGGAGATTTCATCTGCTTCTGATCATGGGGGAGGTTCCAGGCGGGAGGTTCTAGCTGGGAGGTTCTGGAAGGTTCTTGTGATCCACAGGGTGTTGTGCATCGTGTCAGATGAGTTTTGCCAGCATGCAGTCAACCACCACACAACAGCAAACAGCAACTGCAGAAAACACACACACACACACACAAACACACACACACAGACACACACACACACACACACACACACACACACACACACACACACACACACACACACAGATGCACAGAGGAGCACTCTAATCTTAATAAAGCCTTCCGCACCGTAATGCTTGGCAATGTCAAACTTATCAAACAATGTCAGACTTCTTTCCTCGTCACACACACACACACACTCACTCACACATAGATACACCCCCCCCCCCACACACACACACACACACACACACACACACACACACACAGTCTCCTCCACAAAAATGTAGCTCACATATTTTGTAGCTTGGCGCGTCCTTTTTCATTCCGGGCTTAATATGTTGTATTAGCCTGCTCATTGCCTGGAGCCAAAGAGGAGGTTCTAATTGCTTTGGCTGCGGCCCCATTAATGACAAGGTTTTAATGGCTTGCGCAATGATTGCATTCACTTTCAACAGTGCCATTTTGGTAATCAAACACAACTGCCATTTGCTTAAAAGCTTTACACTCGTGTTGTATAATGGGTCCGATGTGATCTGTTACAGAGGTTTCTAAAGCAGGCTGTCAATAAAATCACCCCCCCCCCCCCCCCCAACCAACACACACACATATGCACTTGCATGAACACACTCCAACACATGTAGACACAATCCGTTGAATGGGGCCGGGTTTTTTTTTTCTTCTTTCCGATGGTCTAAATCTGTTTGACCAAGCTTATGCTGCTTGCGGGTCATTACCTTAAATGTGTGCGTAGCAGGATTGGGGAACATCTATGATAATGGATTTCTCTAAAGCTGGGATTAGTGTACATAAAAGAACACAAGAAAGCATCAACAGATGTGCCTTCGCTCACCCCACTAACTAGCGGCCTGACACGTCACAGGAAGCGGGCCGGCTGCATCTCGCCGATATTGGATGTTGTGTCGCGTCGTGATGGGCGATTATTCACATATTTATCCACACACACACACACACACACACAGTCATGCAGGCAGATAAGATAAGGATGCTGTGCTTGGTGGTAATTGATGGATTAAAATAAAGCCAGCAGGACAGGTCCCCATCAACAGCAGCCATTCTGCCATTCCACATGAGGGAGACTGAGTGTGGGTTCCTTACCCCTCTCTCTTCTCCTCACCTCTCTCCTGTCGTCTCTTCTCCTCTCTTCTCTTCTCATCTACCCCTCCTTTCCCACTTGCCCTCCTTTTCACTCCTCAGTCTTTCTTTTTCACCTCGTTTACCCCCTCTCCCCTCCTGTTCTTTTCCTCATCCTTCTGTCTCGCCA
>NC_085000.1:30388918-30391418 GCF_963854185.1 Sardina pilchardus | reverse complement strand
TTTCGTCAAAAGAAAAATAATAAATCATACATCACATTCAGTGTGAGTGTATAGGTGCAAAACCAAAGTATTTGGTTGAGGGCGAAGGCTTGCAATTGTCAGCCAGAGGCCTTCATCGATCTGGCGGGTCTTAGAATTGAATACGCAGCCCAGATAAATAGCTTCAAAACCGCAGTCCCTCTGTTTTCCGCTCATACGCTGTGAGCTCAAGCATTTGCTAAGATGTCAGTCTTTTGAGCAGATGGCCTTGAGCAAGCTTTTCCTCCATTGCAGGCTTCCGCCTAGGGCTTGGGCTATGGACAGGGGTCCTTGATCTGATGGGTTGCTTTCAGAGCTCAGTCTAAGATACATATGCAGACATGCAGACTTGTGTGAATGAGTTGTATAGATATTGTGAAGACTAAAGCATTTTAGTTAGTCCCTGCTAGTTCACATCTCATGTCCATAGAATACCATTTATCCTTCACCCCCCATGTCTCTCTCACTCTTTTCTCTATCTTTCGCTCACTCTCCCTTTCTCAGTCTAGAGACCTGTTCATCGTTTTCTCATATTACCATTATTTGCATGGAAAGCGATGTATTGCTCACGAGGTCATTCATTCATCTGTTTTTATCTCACGTGTGGGTGTGATAAGTATGTGGTGTGTCAGCTCGAGATTGGGTCTCGTCCTCCGTCCATACCCGGTGGAATGCAATTTGTGCTTATGGAATTGGATTTTTATATATGTATGTTATTAAATTTATCCGAGTCGCCTTTTGTTAGTTATATTAGTATCGATCCTGGCCAGTGACATGCAGCAATTGCTATTGACAGGCCGGGCAAGAGAGTGAGAATGGCTGGAAAACGCTTGGAGACTCAAGAGAGGCTGCAGCGCAATTAGTCTGGGGTAGAGTTTTATTGCTTTATGCTGGCCACGAGCTGAATCACAGGATGCTCCTGTAAATGCGGCATTTAGCATTAGTGTGTGTGTGTGTGTGTTTGTGTGTGTGTGTGTTTGTGTATGAGAGAGAGAGAGAGAGAGAGAGAGAGAGAGAGAGAGAGAGAGAGAGAGAGAGAGTGTGTGTGTGTGTGTGAGCTCTGCTTTTCCCCCTAGCCTCTTGTGTTCGTAACATTAGTGTTATGTTTCTCCCATTTTAATGTCTTTTTTTTCATTCTTTATTTATTTTGCTGTTGTGCTTCCGTTGGGGCCATCGGCGCACTTGACAACTGTTGCCTGGCGAATAATGTGCATTTTGCCAGACGCCAATGTTTTCTCTGTCTATTCCGTTTCCATTTCGCCGCATTAGCGCAATAATTAATCCAGCTGAACCCGTTGTGCTCGCACAATAAATGTTTTCCATTTTCATTAATAGACAACTCATTAGTGCATAATGAGAGCGAGAGAGAGAGAACGTTACACTTCCCAAGTGTAGCAAAGGCACTGTCTGCATTACAGATCTAATTAAAACACAATCCTTTTCTTCTCCCCCATTCTACCCCCTTTTTCTGCCCGGGAAGACCAGGGGGTGTGTTCTGTCAAAGCATGCCAGTTATAACTAATTGATTGTTTCATGGGCAAGTGTTTAGAAGAAAATAGAGACTTTTAAAATAAGTAAGAAGGTACAGTGTCAGCAAAAATGAGTGTGTCCACTTGCATTGTTTTATTTGCCCAGTAAGAGTCCAGAAATACTCACAAAATGTATAGTCTTTCATTCCGGAGGATTATGCACTCAGTATCTCTGGTGGTGCAGAACTTGAACAAAGTCTTTGGACAAAACCGCAATATAAAGGGCTTTGCATGTGTATGAATACATGTGATTGTTTTGGCGAATATTATATTCAAACTTGTATTTCCAAGTTGCAGTCCACTCCTATGGTGGGATGCCCCAATTCTGCCATGTGTCATCAGGCAACCTTAAACATGCCTAACCCCAGCAAGTGTCCACTTTGACATGATATTCTCACGTAGTGTTTCTTCCGTAGAAATGTTCTTGCCACCGCTGAACTTTCATTGTGGCTCTAATTGAGTGCTTGCTCAACGGACGAGCGAAAATGGCGTCACGTCTTGTTTTTAGCGCACTGGCCGTCATGAAGGAGGAAGCAGCAGCAGCAGCCACGGCTGTGACCTTTCCCACCGGAAGACGGGAGGCTAAGGGTCCAGTGTATCTATCTCTCTCACACACACAAACATACACACACACACACACACACACACTCACGCACACACACACACACACATACATACACACACACACTCTCTCTCTCTCTCTCTCTCTCACACACACACACACACACACACACACACACACACACACACCACACACACGGGCAGGCACAAACAGACAAACATGACCTGCAGAGCCGGAATGGGCTTGTAAATAACAAGTGCATCTGACGTCAACATAGTGTGGACAGTGTGGGGGCTAATCAAATCTGTGTCTGATGTCTTCCTGCCGTCTCACCGAAGAGGTCATCATGTTCCCCGTTGTCAGGGTCGAGACATGACAGAGAAAATGGAGT
>NC_085000.1:30376418-30381418 GCF_963854185.1 Sardina pilchardus | reverse complement strand
TCTGCGAGTCGACGGGAGCTACGGCTAATGCAAAGGCTATCAGGCAGATTGCCTCCACTCTAAATCAGTGCGCCTTGCGGGGCTGGAAAAAAAGTAACAAGTTAAGCAAAAAAACTACTCAGACTACTCATTCTAATTGTGCCTGCTTTCAACAGACAGTCTAACGATTTTCACAGTGAAACAGTCACAGCCGGGCACGTGTAATGACAAGCAGGCCAATAGCGGCGTGAATCCGCCGAAAGTTTTCGTTTTCTTTTTTTTTTTTTTTTTCAAAGGAAAAAAGAGGCAAAAAGTCGGCTGCGCAGAAGCGCTAAAGCCTCATCCCGGGCTACACGCAGGGCTGCTTTGATAAATACCGGCTGGGCTGGACACAATGGAGGCAATCTTTATTCTGGCAATTAGGCAAAGCAGTGGATTATCTCCCCTGCCATCCCCACCTCAGCCCAAACCCGCCCCACCCCGCCCGCCCCCGCGTGTGCACAAATCCGAGCGGATTCAATTATTCAGCTCCCCTGTCTGGCCACGGCCATTTCCACTCTCGGGCCTGGGGCCAGTTCAGAGGCGCTCAAGGATTTTTTGGATGGCAGGAAAAGTGAGGCCAGAGAGGGCTGGGGGCGGAGGTGGGGGTGGGGGTGTGGGTGGGGGTGTGGGGTAGGTGGAGGATGAGACAGGGTGGCTGGAGCGGATGATTTTATTTTTTTATTTCCCCCCACAGGACAAGTTTATTAAATAAAAATGAAACTGGTGGGAGTGTACAAACAGTGTCCTTGTAAATATTTTATCTGTGCAATGATCTGAATTTACTGTTTCTCTCTGTCTCTCTATCTTTTCTCCCATCCTCTTGCTCACGCACACTCATCCTCACTCTTTCCTGCGGTATCACTCCCAACGAGCCCACCCCCTCCTCCCCTCTCCTCGCCTGGAAGTGTGTTTATCAGGAGACTTGGCTCCTGCTCTCCAGCTGACTCTCTCTCCGCCCCCACCCCCCACCCCTCACCCCTCACCTCCCAAAGGCTGCCGCTGTCTCTGCAGCCGCCCCGGAGCAGACAACGCTGCTCGACCTCCCCGAGGAGTCTGGAGAGAGAGAGAGGAGAGAGCGAGAGAGTTAGAGAGAGAGTTAGAGAGGGGGAGGGAGTGATGGAGGGTGAGAGAGTGAGAGAGATAGGGGAGGGAGCGAGCGAGGGAGGGTGAGAGAGAGTGATAGAGAGAGAGACAGAGAGAGGATTCGCTGACCTCTCCTCCTCCCACGTGGGCCTCCCTGTCTGTCTGGGTGCTTGGCACTCGCCGGTGCCGTCCGGATCTCCCACCTCCTCCTACGCGCTACGAGTGTCTGTGGCACGCGTCTGCTGTCCGAGGCCCAGGCCCGGGTGCCAACGGATGCCCTGTGAGGGCAGAGCTGGTAGTGTGATCTGGACAGGGCCGGGTGGCACGGGGCCAGGGGTGTGTGTGTGTGTGGGGGGGGGTGGATGGAGGGAGGGTGCTGGGCTGAAATCCTGGCTGTTCTGAGAGGTCCCTGAAGCTGATAACAGAAAAGAGTGGGATGCTCTCTTCCTGTCCTCTCTCTCTCCCTCTCTCTATCTTTCTTTCTCTCCCTCTCCTTCTTTTTCCGTCTGCTCACCCTCGACTAGTCCTTGTGTGATGTTCATGTTCTCCTCTCATTGCAGTCTTCTTTTTTTCATGATGTCTGGCTGTGTGCTTGAGAGACCCAATTAAACTTTCACCTCTCTCTTTTCTCTTTCTCTCTCTCTCCCTCTGTTTTCTGCAGATACCATGGTGTCATCAGGAGGAGGTAAGACCAAATATATGTTCGACGTGTGAGATTGGGTGTGTGAATTTGCGTGCGTGCACATGTGCGTACGTACTGTACGTACATGCGTGTGTGCCAGTGAACGTTTATAAATACATTCGAGAAAAGAGTGAAATGAAAGTGAGAATGAAGTGTTGGTGTTTATTAGTCTCAGGATTGATACATTTTACTGTTACACTTGAAAGTGGGTACTAAGTATGTCCAGCGCATCTGATTGACGTTATGTAAAACTGGACTTCATCACAGTGAGTGATTGGACAAGTGGACATGCACAACACCCCTAAGGGAACAGACTGAAAAAAATTAATACAGCACCAAAGCACTGAACACAGGACCACTGATTGCTTTTGACTGGGCATGAAAATGATTTTATTTTAAATCGCCTCGTATTCCACTGTGTTAAAACATGATGTGGATGATTATGTTTCCTTTTCATCGGTGAAATGTATCCAATGACAGTTACAAAAGAGACAAATGGGGAAAGAATGCTGTGTGTGTGTGTGTGTGTGTGTGTGTGTGTGTGTGTGTGTGTGTGTGTGTGTGTGTGCGCGTTTCCTTTCCCCACAATCATGATTCATTTGATTCCGTCTCCTCCTTGTCATCAAGCAAACTGTGAGCATCCTGTCTCCGTGTGGCGGGGCGATTCACCTGGCGGTGGGCTGAGGTTGATTGGGAGGGACGGTCGGACACGAAGCACTCTCATTACCGCCATTCTCTCCGAGTGCCCACCGTTCATCCCCAGCACCACATTTACACTCTCCCCACTCACTCTGCTATCTGTTTTTTTAAATGGCGTCGTTGATGGCGCCGGTGTGAACATGTACTCTGTGTTGTCTCTCCGCTCCCCTGTTATTATGAGAAGACAAGGCAGCACAATAGACAATCAGAAAAGCGTGTGCTTTTCACCTGCCATTGTTCCCCGAGTCGACGCTTCTTTAACGGTGGGGTTTAGAGGCAGACGAGGAGCTGTTGTCATGTTCTGTCTGAGGCGTCTGACATGTGCAACATCTCAGGGTTCATATTGTGTAAACAGAAGCATGCTACAGCTACAAATTCAGACAGGTACACACACACACATACTGTATACACAGACACACACACACACACACAGAGACACTTACTCGCACACATTCACACAGACACACAGACACACACACAGACAGACACTCACTCACACACACACACACACACACACACACACATACACACACACATGCATGTGCACATGCATACACGCACACACACACGTGCACACACAAATAAACCGCAGTCTTTGCATAAGTTACAGCCTACTCTATTTACAGTCACCTACACCTTTAGCCCCACTTGCCCTCTTTCTATCAAACAAACACGCGCACCATCTGTTTACTATACCTTATTTATAAATGTACACACACACACACACACTCTACTGTATTGGCTCTGAATGGTGTGGCTCGTGGCAGACAGGCCCCATAAAGCGTGCTGAGGAGCGGAGGGGTGATGGATGAGGCGAGCGAGCGGAGGCCGGCCGCCTCTACATCATCCTCCGGCCCGTCGCCCGCCGCCCTGGCCCGACGGGGCCCTGAGCCCCAGGGACCGCACGTCTCTGAAGGGGAGAGCCGTAAATAACCCTGACCCGGCCGCTACAACCTCCCTACAACGCACTCGCAACACCGCAACAGCAGCAGCCGCCCCAGCCTCATCTGACACAAGCCTATAGGCTAGCTAGCCTAGACCTCTCTCCAACACGGTGCTCCACAGCCTCTATACACACACACACTCACAACACCGCAGCCGCCTGAGCCTCATCTGACTACTGTAAAGCCTATAGGGTAGCTTCCCTACTCCTCTCTCCGATATGGTATTCCACAGCCTCCCTACACACACTCACAGCAACACCCCCCCCCCCCCCCCCCCAGCCTCACCTGACACGAGCCTACCTTACTCCTTTTTCCATCACGACACCAAATGAGCCATCCAAATGAGCTGACCACTCATGGAGGGAGGTGCTTTGCAGTAGGAAAGCACTGCGTACGCTGGTGTTTCACGTGCCGGTTTGTAGGATATCGTTAATGTCTCTTGGCAATAGTGTCTGTGTGTTGACACCACAGCTGGCAGCTCGAGGAGCAAACATCTGGGGACAGACACAGTCCCATGGACCATCAGGGAAAAGAGTCTGGAGGCGAGCAGGTGTGTTTTGTGTGACAAGATGTGGAGTCAGTCTAGATGACTCACACACTCATTTGAGAACTACAGTAGCACATAGATGCTTATTCACTGCACACTACCCATGGCAACTCAGAAAGCTAAAAGAAAAACACACACAGACACACACACACACACACACACACACACACAATCCGTACATTGAAGTGAATGTTTTTCATGACACCCTCTGTGAATAAGGGGAGTTCGGGGCCGGGGTTATTGCTATGGAAACACCTCCAAACACCAAAGGCTGGCCGGGCCTTGAACTGCCAATAAAGAGCTATTGATCGCTATTGATCGCTAGCCGACGTCACAAGCTGCTGGCTACGATTCGGCCACGGCCATGCGCTTGCACATCCTTTATGTATTCAACACTGCCCACACTTCCCTTTGTACCTCTCGAGCAACTCTGACTTTGTTTGTGCCACAGAGCTCTAAGGTCTTTTTATCAATAGAAGTCAGAAGTTCATCTCATTCAGTCACAGAACTCACAGCTTTCGTTTTCAGCATCATATTGCTCAGCATATTACTCCATATTTATCAACGACTTCAGATGTTAGTGCCTCCCGAAGGACTGGATGCTGAACTGCTCTTTGCTTGTAGCGGTGTAAAGGTGGTCTAATGGAGATTGCGAGGGGAGTTTCGGGGCAGGCTGTTTCCCCGGTGGCGTGCAGGGGTCTGTGTCGGCGAGATGAGAGGAGAGTCCCGGCCGACAGGTTCCCCGCGAGCAGAACAGCGCTCTCCGCTGTCCGCGGGGCCTAGCCGTCTCACTCCACCTGTCTCATTAGAACAGCACGCCGGCCATGAGAACCTCATTACAAGCTGACCTCCAACTGACCGACAACCTCCGCGTGCGCGTGTCTCTCTCCCTGATGTTCTCTCTCTCTTCCTTTCTATCTCTTTCTCTCTCTCTTTCACTCTCTCTCCCTCATGTTCTCTGTCCATCTTGTCCACTAGCGTCCCCTTTCTCCCTCTCTCTCTCTCTGTGTCTCTCTCTCCCCTC
>NC_085000.1:30348918-30363918 GCF_963854185.1 Sardina pilchardus | reverse complement strand
AAATGAATGAGCTGGGCACGGCAGCCACTTGCTCCACAGCCCTCTTGGCTAATGCACAGCCATGGTAAAAATTTCATGTCGTGAATATTTGGCAAGGGTGAATTACAGTGTCTTTACAGACGCACACACACACACACACACACACACAGAGACATGCACACACAGAGACACACAGACATACACACACACATCCACACACTGCTCTGCCCCATTACATTAGCAGACACTGATTCAAGGCAGCCTTGCGTAGGAGTGTGCATGTCTGACAGCAGTCAAAATCTGCACACACACCACATACATCCTTACACATCTAATACACAGTCAGACACGCCACGCATTCACAGACACACTTTCATATACAAACTTTGTTTTTACGGAGAGCTGAATGCATAGAGCACTTAAGCAAGTGATGACACTGCTGATGGTTCGGACCAGATGTAAAGTGCTGCAGGTTGGTTTTTATGGGTAGCTGCAATGTGACGCATTGTTTACAGTGATTACGCTGAGTAGCACAGCTGTTGTCTGTCTTTCTGCGAGTGTGTGTGTGTGTGTGTGTGTGTGTGAGAGAGAGAGAGAGAGAGTAATTGAGTAGCAGTGTGTGGGCTCAGTGAGATAGGCATGTGTACATGTGTGTGCTATGGCAGCTATCAGAAGTGATGCATCGCTATGGTATGGCCTTTAATTGGTGCTATTAATATTAGTTAAACTTTTAATGCCTATTTATTAAAACTTTCGCTTTTTTCTAGGGCTAATGCGAAGAGAATTATGAATCTCTGAGGCCCCCTGCTATAAAAAGACTTTTGAATCAATTATTGATGCACTACCACTTCATTTAATCTTCAAGGACTCATTCCTAACAGATTTGTTAAAAAGAAATAGCCCAAAGGCCCATTATTAGATTGAAATTTGAACATTAAATACAAGAAAGTTCCTTTGTTCTTTGAATAATTTTATTTAAACTGCTTAAGTCGCCATTCCTCCTAATCCCACCATTCGTTTGTATGGTTCCTCTAGCCCAGTGGCTAGCGCCAACAGCAAATGTGCCGTGTTATTGAAAAGGTGCAGTCCTCCATTATTATCGTCCTTTATACTGACTGTTACACTAAAATATCAACAGCCATTTTTACCAGAATTAAGGACTGACCGCGTACCCTCTGAGGACAGAAAATCTTCTCCAGAGATGATCCTGTGGGTGGAGGCAGCAGCGATCCTCACGCTGTTAGCGATGACGCTAGTCTCCATCTCTCTCTCCATCTCTCTCTCTCTCTCTCTCTCTCTCTCTCTCTCTCTCTCTCTCTCTCTCTCTCTCTCTCTCTCTCTCGACCCAACCCGAGAGGAAAGCAGGTCAGAGCAGCTCAATTACTCACCGTCCAGCCCACCAGCAGGGTGTGGGCAGAATGCTGAGCGCCGGTGTACACTTTGATTGGATTTTTGTTTCAAAATGGGCTAATTATTTCCAAGATGTCTCGTTTCAACCTTGTTTCTGCACATTCCCACGTCCCTGGTCTATTTTTTCCCTGACATTTTGCAACGAGCAGCACTCCAGTGAGACACAGGTCACATCTCCCTCCTCCACCAGCCACTCCAGCACTAGCTCTGAATCACACATGATGGCACTACGTCCCCCACTACCGATCTTTCAGCAGTTTTCTGCTCATGACACACAGTATTCCGCACACATTGTGCTGTGCATGGTGCATCTTACTTTCCCTTAAACACCTCTAGCCAGTCCATTGTGTGTGGTTGTTTTTTTTTTTTGCTTTGTCAGTTGTTTTTGTCAGCTTGTGCTTGTCGCCACGTACGGCGTTAACAGGAGCGTAGCGTAGCGCGGCGCAGCGCAGCTACTGTAGCTTGGCGTCGTGACTCTGCAGCTGTGCGACTCCCAGTTACTGTGCCATGTTTAATTAATGGAGCCGTGCGTGTGTGCGTGTGCTGTCAACAAGCAAGTGCAGTATTTTTACACAAACACACACACACGCCCGCTAATGCTGCTGTTAGATCATTAAAAAACACCACTCCTTGTGTCAGGGGGATTATTTCCTACAGTGCCTGTCTGCTTTTGGAGGGTGTGTGTGTTTGCCTGCCTGTGTATGCGTGTGTGTGTGTGTGTGTGTGTGTGTGTGTGTGTGTGTGTGGTGTGTGTGTGGAGAGGGGAGTGGATGAAAAGGGGAAATCATATGCTGTACAGCAGATTTAAGGGAAGCCCTAAATCCCCTGTTATTAGAATTAATTATGAAGCGAAGATTAGGAACTTCTGCACTTCCTTCGATTGAGCTGGAATCGAGCGAGATAGCTTTCATTTTTGGGAGCATTTGTTTAGTGATTATTGGCTGGATCTGCTCCAGCCAGTTTGTGTAATTAGCGCATGAGACATTGTTGTGACTGCATGAGGCTTATCAGTGAGCCCTAGGAATTAATCCACCCAACAACAAAAGAAAACAAAAATCTGATCGGTAATTGCGGAGATGTAACAACAGATGGACCAAATATGGTTCTTTTCGCCCCTTTCATTTGAACTTTCACTTCTTTCGTTTCTCTCTCTTTTTCTACAGTATCTCCCTTTCTTTATTTTGTTCTCCGTCCCATTCTGCTCTCCCTCTCTCTCTGTTCCTTTCCCCCTTCCCACGTCATGTCTTGTCAAATAAAATATTAATCTCTCTCTTATTAGTGATGGGAGTGGAGGGGGCTCCTGGGTTTAGGGAAGAGGGAAGGTAGCTGAGCTGAGCCTCCTCTCCCGGATCCGGTGGCCTACATTAGAATCTTAAAGCACCATCTCCGACATTATTCATGCCAACGCCTGGCCACCTTCCCTGGCACCGGCCCGGGCACCGTGCGGAAATGAGAAGGAACCGGGGGTCCCCGCTCCAGAGTGTCCAGACAGATAGGGTCAAGCCCTTTTCAAAATGAATGCATTCTTTTAGCCGGTAGGAGCTCTCTCTAGGAGCACCACCCGAGAAAATAGGTACCTCGCTCGTCCTCAGATCTTGCTCCTTGACGACTGGCAGTGGTGTGCACTATGTTTGTGTATGTGAGTGTGTGTGTGTGTGTGTGTGTGTGTGTGTGTGTGTGTGTGTGTGTGTGTGTGTATGTATGTTGGAGTGTTTTCCTCTCTTCCGAGATCCAGTCGAGGCTGAGAGGTCTTGAATGACTCAGCTGGAGCCACACGCAGCGAGGCGCGCTGACTAAAAGCCTAACACTTGTGTCGGAGTGCTATTTGCGGGGCCATTCTTGTCACATCCAGGTATTGGCAGGATGTGCTTTCAGCAGTGTGTCCTCCATGCGCCCTCATACGGCGAGGCATTGTATCTTGTGAGTGTCCAAATCCTGCCATACAGTGTGTGTTTGGTGCGTGTGTGTGTGTGTGTGTGTGTGTGTGCGTGCGTGTGTGTGCGTGTGTGTGTGTTCGTGCGAGCTCCGGCCGACATTTAATTAGCCGATGAGACAGGAGCACGCCGCGATAATGGCCCAGTCAATTACGGAGCGCGGGGCGCTCTTCGACAAAAGCTGCGTCCGATGATATGCATTATTCATCCCTTCATTGCGCATTCATCATGCACGTTTAAAGCGTTAGCCGAGGCGGCGCTGCATAATGCACGGCCCGGATGCGGCACCTTCGCGCGCGAGTCGGTATTGAGATGTCACGCCGCGTTTGAGGTGTTGCTTAAGGCGTGCGAGATGAATCTTGTTTTTCTTTTTTCGTGAGGTCCCCCCGCTCACGCCTGCGGTCCACCACTTGGAGAGGAATATTACAGAGTTTATACATTGATTATTCTTTCGTTTTTTTTGCTTCTTTTCTATCGGTGCCTTTACTTGGAGACCCCCCTCTTGCGTTCTTTGTTAACTGCCTTTGTGTCTGTGGTTCATGCTCAGCGATGCAGAAACCAATGTTTGCCCAAGCTTTTTGGAGATAATGAGGAAGGCCGCGATGAAAAGCAACATAGCGGGGAGAGAGGAAGAGAAGAGAGAGAGAAAGAGGGAGGGGAGAGAGAGAGAGGGAGGGAGGAAGAGAGGGAGAGAGCTAAATGTTTTGGAGCTTAACCGCAACATTTCAAGCGAAAACGGAAAAAAAAGAGAGAGAGAGGGAGGAAGACAGAGGAGAGGGCAAGCACCATGCAACTAGTAGCGTGTTGGACGAGAGAACGAGAGACTCTGTGTGCGTGTCTGTTTGTGTGTGTGTGTGTGTGTGTGTGTGTGTGTGTGTGTGTGTGTGTATGTATTGTCAGCTCAGTTGGTATGCATCTTTGTGGCCAGTCTTTGTGTGCTCCCTGTCTCATAAACATCAGCAGGGCGATGGGAGGTGGAGGGGGACTGTGGACTGTGGACTGCGGACAAGGCGTTGCTGGGGGCCACTGCTGCTGCCGCTGGGTCTTGTTTTATTGGGGCGGCGGGCGGCGTTGCGTGGCAGAACCTCGCCAAGCAGAGCCGAAGGCTCCATGTCCGCCCCCTTGTCTCCGCCGCTTGTAAATCAACAAGCATGTAAAGCAATTACCGGCCAGCACCAGGGACCCTTGTGTCTCGCTCCGAGTCTCGGGCCGCCGCCGCCACTGTGAATAAAGCGCCCTTTGCCCGAGGCACTCTGCTCTGGGATAGAGACAGGGAGAGAGGGAGAGAGAGAGGGAGAGGGAGATGCTGGTTGAGATGGAGGGATGCGAGCGTAGCCGTTTGATCCCCGCTGTGAGGAGGATGGAGGGATGAAGAGCGGAGGAGAGAGGGGAGGAGAAGAGAGGAGCGGGAGATGTGGGCAGTGTCGGGGGGCCACAGAGGAGGCTGGTGGAAGTGTATGAGTGGGGGGGGGGGGGGATTGGGTTTCTGTCTGTGTGTCTCTCAGGTTTTCTTGTTTGTTTGTTTGATGATGAGGACACTGCATCTCATGACTGCTGCAGTAAGCTCAACTCTGTTCCCTGTGGCCCGCATGCTTGTTTATGGTGGCTTTTCCAAAATGGGCAAATTGTCCTCCAAGCACAAATTTAGTGCCAAACTGCTGGACTGTGTGTTTTTGTATGTGTGTGTGTGTGTGTGTGTGTGTGTGTGTGTGTGTGTGTGTGTGTGTGTGTGTGTGTGTGTGTGTGTGTGTGTGTGTGTGTCTCTTGCATGCGGGAGGGTGGGCAGTAGATCTAATCTATACATGCGCCTCTTTGCTAAAGAGTCGGGAGGGCAATGAAAGTTTATGTGCGTGTTTGTGTGCGTGAACAACCATATAATTCATTTGCTCCTCCGTCCACAATCTTGCGAATGCATGGATTTCTTGCCCTTTACAAACCCACGTTCCCTAATGAAGAAGAATGGGCCAGAGAGAGAGAGAGAGAGAGAGAGAGAGGCCTGGGAGTCAGTGCAGCGCCCACTCAAGCTGTTCGTCACTGCCCACCGCCGTTGCCACGGTGAGGCAGCACTCGTTTACAGCCATCCACCGACTCGCGTCCTTGAGGTGCCCGAGTGTTGTCCTGCCCGTCGCCAGGAGCAACCATCAGTCTGTGCCCACCCCACCGCTACCCAATCATCATCCACCCCTCCCCCTCCCCCCGCCCTCGGTCTGGGAGTCCAATCAGAAATCAATGGCCCTGATTGGCCGGCGCTGTGGTTGCACAGGTCTGCACACGCCCTCGGCTCCCCGCTGCCTTATCAGGCCAGACAGAGACGAGGCCGTCCCATTGGCCCGCGTCCTGCTCCGCCGTCTGTCACCCACCCGCAGGACAGCAGCCAGCAATTAACTCCACTCGGCCTCCCCTCCTCCCCTCCTCACCTCACTGCACCACACCCCACCCCACCCAGTACTGCTCCACTCCTCCACTCCACTCCTCCACTCCTCTCCTCCCCACCCACCCCACCACACCCCACCCAGTACTGCTCCACTCCTCCACTCCTCCACTCCTCTCCTCCATTCCTCTCCTCCACTCTTCTCCTCCCCTCCCCACCCCACCCCACCACACCCCATCCAGTACCGCTCCACTCCTCTCCTCTGCTCCTCTACTCATCTCATCTCCTCTCCTCTCCTCTCCTCTCCTCTCCTCTCCTCTCCTCTCCTCTCCTCCCCTCCCTCTGGTCAGGTCTGTCTGCTTAGAGGGCCCTGTGCTGTGCTGTTGCTTCTGCTCACAACCTTGAAAAGATCCAGCCGCTGCAATATCCGAAAATGTTTGCAAGCCTCTAATTAATCGAGGCAACATGATGCAATGTGTTTTGGGAGGTCAAGAAGATAAAAGTTGACAGAACTCTTGTTTACACTGGTTAACTTGTAAACCTCAGACAGGTCAACAACAGTACTGAAATGTTGAGAAAGCTCAACAATCTGTTGCATCATGCTACCTAGGACATATGAGTTTTCTTAGCATTAAAACATTTGAGTGACTTTACAAAGCCTTGCTCAGGGCTTTGTTTTGTTTTGTTTTAAACTTTAAGTGCCGGGATTATTGTTTTTATTATTTTTTATGTGTTCTACCACACATTGTGGCTTGGGCCATTATCTCCTCCTGCGATATAAAGTGTGTGTGTGTGTGTGTGTGTGTGTGTGTGTGTGTGTGTGTGTGTGTGTGTGTGTGTGTGTGTTTGAGAGAGAGAGAGAGAGAGAGAGAGAGAGAGAGAGAGCAAGAAAGAGAGAGAAGGAGAGAGAGAAAGTATGTATGTGTTTGTATGTGTTTGTGTGTGTGTGAGAGAGAGAGAGATGGAGAGAGAAAGAGAGGAAGAGGGTGAGAGGGGGAAAGCTGTACATGATTTCCCCTGACAGCACTCTGGCTTTGAAGAGTAAACACAATAATAAGGCTCACCTATGGGTGTCTGGAGGGTTAGCCATTAGCTGGGAGGCCCAGTCAAACACAATATACTGTAAGTCTGTGTGCCGCTGCTAGGCCCCTGTGTTAAGTAACTCGTCAGGGCCAGGGAGTAGTGATAAGATAATGAAACCCAGGGGTCCTCATTCTGTAGGCACCATACATGTACCGTGCTTTTATTAAGGGGCTTGTTTGGGTATCTACTGTGTGTGGGTGTGTGTGTGTGTGTGTGTGTGTGTGTGTGAGAGAGAGAGAGAGAGAGAGAGAGAGAGAGAGAGAGAGAGAAAGTAAAGTGTGTTGGAGAGTTTTTGACCAATTAATTTTTTCATTAATTCACTGAAGGCTCAGTATTACATGTGTTGATCTGTTTGTTGCAGTGTGTGCATGTACTGTATATGTGCACGCATTTTTTCCTTCCTTCATTCCTGTCCTTACCTGCCTTTACAGTATGGTCTAAAATGAAAATAAACAATAAATAAAAACATCAATAAATGAATAAATAAATGAAAGAATAAGAGCGGTAGGTTAAGTAAGGTTAAGGATGGAAGGGCTGCAGTCAGGAGGGCTCTCTACTATAGCTCGAACGACAGGAGACTTTCAATCCCCCCTCCTGTTTTGGTAAGTGATTCCTGCTGCTCCTTATCAGGTCTGGAAAATAGAGGGAAAATGTGAGTCTATCGGGCAGGTTAATTTAATGGAGCAGTTTGACTTGTCTTTTCAGAGAGGCCCTGGATTGAATCAAGGCCTATCTCCAGTTTCCTATTAAGACCTGTTTGGAACGAGGGCTGATCTTCTTTCACCTCCAAGGGGTTTTATGTACCTGCATTTTAGGCCAGTTTATCTTCTCAGCTTTCTGTTTTGCTCCTAGCCACCTCTCTCTCTTTCTCTTTCTCTCTCTCTCTCTCTCTTGTACAAACTTGCACACTGATTGTCTTTCCGTTCTTCTTCCTGTATGCTTTGTCATTGTGTCTCATTATCTTGAACTATTTTTTATCTGTCTTCTCATGCGCTAGTGTTTTTATGCCTTATAGGCCTTGTTTTTATTCTGTCTCTCTTTCTAGCTTTCCATCTCTCTTTCTAGCACTCTTTTAGTGACTCACTCTGGGCGTTACCTCACAGAGACAGATGGAGTGATGAGAGACAGAGAGAGAGAGAGAGAGAGAGAGAGAGAGAGGGGAGAGATATAGAAAGAGGCAGACAGAAGTGCTGGAAATAGAATAAACAATATTCACCAAAGAAGCCCCAAATCAATATGCGCAGGTTTCCTATGATGCCCCTGACAGAAGGCTAGGATTAATAAAGCAACATGTCCTGTTTCCACGGCAACACATCATTCTGAGGGATGTAATATTGTCTTATCCACGCACACATACGTGATGGAGTTTTCTCAATTCATTTCAACTCATGCAAGCAGAAAAGAGACGAGCAGCAAAGCTTCTACATACTTTCTCCTCTCTTTTCATTTAATTGAGCTTTCGCTCAAATCGCTGTCTTCACTTAGCTCTCCTACTTTTTTGCCGCAACGTTATTATTATTATCAACATGTTATTAGCATGGTCTAATCGCACTAATGACAGGCTTTTGGTAATAATGCTGATGCATGTAAGTTAATCCAGGCTCTTAGAATAGTTGTTGTGATGTGGCAACGCGAGCGTGTGTTGTTGGGGAAGATTGCAAGCGGTCGTATTAATTACTGTGGGAGAGAGAGAGTTGGCCAGGATGGTGCTGAGCTTGTAAAGGAATGGCTGAACGTGCACCTGCTTTCTCCAGAGATGCTCATTAAAGTTTTCAGCAGTTCAGCAGCATCAGTCCAAAAAAACAGGAGAGAATAGAGAGAGAGAGAGAGAGAGAGAGAAGAGAGAGAGAAGGAGCAATAGAGAAAGAGGGAGTTTGTCCCAGTCTTGACACATAGTGCCTCATCTGGCAAGGCATCTGACACACTTATCTGCCAATCAAACTCCTCAGAGTGACATTCTGGCCAATCAGAGTCAGTTTGGCACTCTAATTCACCTAACGGGAGGGTTAGTGTGACAGATGATGAGGCAGGGCGGGGAGGGAGTCAGGGGCTCGATGCCGCCTGCTCTGCCTGGGTGTCTGCCTGCTTCTCATGAAGGAGTCTCTGTCCCGCCAACATAATCCAAGGGAAAAAAAATACTTAAAAAAAGCTAAACTCAAAAAAATGGAAGTACAAATTAAATCCAGAAGGGCAGACTGGGCTTTGATCTGCCTGAGCGCTCCGAGGAGGAAGGGTCCCGTTTGATCCGGCCTGTGGACCTTTCTGTCCATGTTTATTTCAGCAAGCAGACCCCACACACACACACCCCTCCCAAAACACACACACACACACACACACACGCCCTCACTAATATATGCAGTCACGCACACTCACAGTCCCGAACACAAACCCCCACCCATAGCCAAAACACACTAATTTTTGGAGTTCACGCTGTCTCTGAACGCGTGAGCACAACCAATCGTTTTATGTGTGCCCTCACACATGCCCAGTTATGCCCTCACACATGCCCAGTTATGCAGGGTAGCGTGGTCTTGAGGAGTGTGTAAGGAGGCAAGGACCCCTTTATTTCATCCATATTTTCCAAGTGTTGACATCAAGTAGCGTGCCCTTGAGCCTCCGTTCTGGGTCTACTAATATGCTGTACTACCATCATTGCTGTACTGTTAGCCGCGGCTTATATACTCATTTTGCTACATTTCTTCAACTATAAGGTTAATACACGGGGGCAGTTAATATGATATTAATATATATAATACATAATGTGATTTTGTTTATTTTAACTCACATAAAACACTGTCCTGCGGCTTATATACACAGTGTGACTAATGCACATGGAGATGACTGTGTGTATATTGTGCTGTGTCATGCAGTGCAGTGCCACATGACCCCATCACACTCCAAGCATTAAGCTCCAAGAGGCTGTAGCTTGCCGTTCTGCAAGAGCAGCTAAAGGGTATTGTTTGGCATGCCCAAGTGCCCACTGCCTAAAACCCCTTAGCTGCAGAGTCTTTTACAGTGACCTTGAATGTGGGTCAGCCAGTAATGATCAAGGACTGGAATGAAGGATGAGGCAAGCAAAGAGATGAAGGATTAGATATTTCGGGTGGTTTCACTTCAGATAATTTATGTAGAGTACTCATGTATACAGTACTGTAGTTCATTCATGGTGTGAAATAAGTAGCAGCAACAGTATCTTTCACCTGTGGTATCTGAAATCACTCCAATCTCACAACAACATCTCCTGCGTAGTGCTTTATTCAGGTAGCATTTTGTTATATCTTAATCATAGAACTTTCAAATGTGTTTGCAGACTCAAATGTTTTTCTTATTACTGGCTTCCATAAGCAACCTCGCCCTTTGCTGTGTAAGCAGTGAGAGTGGGCAGTTTTTTTGTGAGCCTTTCTCTTTGGTTCCTAAAGTAACTAAAGAACAGCTTAGTTCTGCACTCCTGAAGTCGAGCTAGAATGGAACTAAGCACGTGGCGAGAGATTAAATTATCACATGGGCTGGGGATTTAAATGAGAGTGTCTGACAATGCCAGGCGCGAATGCAACACCTCGCAACCTCCGCGACACTTCGGCGGAAAGATACGCGCAAGAGTGGCGGCGCCGCGAGAGAACCGCAGAACCCCCGACTGTGGTCCGCGGGCGGCAAGACAGCTGTTCTCCGAAGGTCCCATCCCAAAACGGCAACAGAGCCACCTGGTAGCGGGGAACAAGAAACACCCAATTTAACACATGAGCGGCAGCACCAGCGTTGAGCTGTTTGGATCAGGCACAGTGGTACCAGACGACACAACAGACAGCCAGACGCAAAAATGAGAGAAAGGAAGAGACAGAAAGTGCTTCTTTTATCAAAAGGAGATAAAATAAATAAGTAAAACCAACACAGGCTTTTTGTCCCCCCCAACTGTCATCCTTAAAGGTTTGACATTTTACTTTAACTGTATGAGTCAGCCCAAACTGGCATTTGATCATTTGAAATGACGTTGTTGCGATAACCCACTGAAAAAATAAGGCTTTTGTTAGACTGACTGCTTTTCTGTTGACTGAGTGGGGACCGAATGTGGCATTTAAAAGAGCATTGTTCACACTTAACAAGCACATATGAGGTGTCAGTAGAGAGACACTCTGTCCTGTTCATTTCTCTTCGCCTAAGAGTTTTGTTAACGCCCACGTTCATGTTCCATTAACTTACATTAAGTAAATACAGCAATTAACACCGTCTTTGTCGCATAATATAACCAAATGGATGTGAATGTTCAAGTTAACTGTTTGTTTCTGTTAATTAATGTTGATGGCGAAGAACCTGCATTTATAGGCTAATTAATTACCTTGTCAATCAAATCAAGCCTACAACTTCTGCCTTTCTTTTGTTTACCTTTTATTAATGCTTAATCTTATGGTATGTTCACATTTATGTTAATTATCAGATGTTATCTTAGGGAATATTGATGTAAAGATTTATTGATTTGTTGTTTTAAAAGGGATACTGTTATACCTCACAAGTGGTCCCTGCCATTGGCCTTCACAAGTCAAAGCCCACAACAAGAATAGAGTATGGATTGCTCACCATGACTGTTAGATCTTATCGTTTGTGGTCATTGCATTGTGTACTGAGGCTTTGTAAGAGGTGTTATCTCGATCTGTTGAGAATGTGATTATGTGTCTTTGTGCTTATCACAGTTTAGAGGTAGTGCTGTTTTGGCTGGAGGCTGAGATTTTCTTTTGCCCTCAAATTGATGGTAAACTGCTTTTGGTAAAAAGCCTCTTGCAGTTGGTTTCATTGGAAGTGACTTTCCAACTACCGTGTGTGTGTAATGTGTGTACATGTATGTGCATTTGCCAGTGCAATACACATATATCCAGAGAGCCAGTTCTATGGTTGTCACATTTGAGTTGCACTGGCACCAAACGCATTTCACAATGTGCTAAAATATGTCCCATGTACCCATATGTTGTGTTGTCACATAGTAACACCACTGAGAGTGTTATTGGCAATGATAAATCTCTTGATGCGTGCCAAGGCATTAAAAACATAGATGACAAACATTGATGGCACATACATATACAATACTGTGTGTGTTTTTGTCAGTGTGTTACCACAATTATGGAGCACTTTTTACCTGAATGGACTTTTTACCTGAACCTGTTGGATTTTGTTCCTATTTTGAAGTTCAGGAGAGAACTTGGATTGGGGCTGATGCAAACGCTGTTCAGTAGACCCCTTATGTTTGTGTTTTGCTATCATCACGCTGAACTATGACTTGAACTGTAATTCATCCGGAGTCTCAATTCTACGAGGGTTTCATTGTGGACTGTGGAGATACAGGGCCAAAGCAAACCTGTGCCTATTAAAATATGATCCATCTCACAATGCATCTTTGGCCAGAGCAGTCCAAGCTATTGTTTCTTGTCCAAGAGGGTTCGCAGGGCAATACGGCCTCATATACTGTATAACTCAGAGCGCCTTTTACCCCTGCACCCCTTGTGAATGATTTAAGGCAGTTTGGGCTGGTTGGAGGGTTTGATGGGAAAGGTCAGCAGGCTTAGTGACGTCCATAGCGGTTTGGCCCTTCTATTTCTACACCCCACCCTCTCATTCTCTCTCTCTCTCTCTCTCTCTCTCTCTCTCTCTCTCTCTCTCTCTCTCTCTCTCTCTCTCTCTCTCTCTCTCTCTCTCTCTCTCTCTCTCTCTCTCTCTCTCTCTCGACTGAAAGCGGGCCATTAGTGCCTTTAAAGGTTATACATGAAAGGGAGCGGAGAGGAAATGACATTTGTAGACATTAGATGACCACAAGCTGGAGAAGAGAGATGTGTCTAAACCTCTGATGGAAAGAGTCTGTTCGCTCCCTTCTTCTCCTTCTCTATGCATCTGTCTCTATGCATCCCTCTCTCTCTCTCTACCCCTCCTCTCTCTCTCTCTCTCTCTCTCTCTCTCTCTCTCTCTCTCTTCCTTTCTATACAATCCCACTCCTCCATTAGAGGAGGCTTTTTAAAGCTTCCTCTGTCTGAGCAGAGGACATATTAGCATAGTATTTATGAGCGAGGGATGGAGGAGGGGAGAAGGAGAAAATGCAGCAAATGAAAGCGGGAGGAAAGAACCCGCGGAAGGAAAAGAAAAAAGAGCTTGATCCTTCCGTTGGCCCTCTGATGGCATTATGATCAAGGCCTTTTTGTGTGTGTGGCAGGACCATGGGAGAGGCCAATCAACGTGCACTCATCCCTCAGTGGGCCGCGTGGGTGAGGGCCCAGACTCGGTGAAAGGGCTACACTTTATCCCCGGCTCTCTCTCTCCGCTAAACCATGCCTTTCTGTCTGTCTCTCTTGTCGCTTTGCTCTCTTATCTGAGGCTCATCTCTCGCTCCTTCTCTCTCGTTGTCCTCTCTCTCTCTCTCTCTCTCTCTCTCTCTCTCTCTCTCTCTCTCTCTCTCTCTTTGCTCCTTCTCTCTTGTTGTCCTCTCTCTCTCGCTTTCTCTTGCTTCCTCTCTCTTGTTGTCCTCTCTTTTTCTCTCTCTTTCTCTCTCTCTCTCATATTTCTCTCTCTCACCCTCTTGCTCTCTCATCCTCTCTGTCTCACGCGGCTCTCAATTCAATTCAATTCAATTTCAATTCAATGAATCTTTATTGGCATGAACGTTTCAATAACATTATTGCCAAAGCTCAGTTACATGTACACATAGAATAGATGTATGGACAGACAATTACATATACATTGTACATGCAATACAGTATACATAAATGCTCTCTCTCTGTAATGGACGGACACAGCACCTGGCCCTGGCTGTCATTTTGTGCTGTTAGTATCATGAAAGGCACTGGGCCTTTGCTGAATTATTGAACACTAACAAATGGGCTAAAGAAACTATACATGGCGTGTACGTGTGTGCGTGTTTGTGTGTGTGTGTGTGTGTATGTATGGGAGAGAGAGATGAAAGATAGTCACTTGTCTGTCTGTAGTGTTTGTTCTTTTGTTTGACTTACAATCTCACTTGCCTTTGCCAGCTCTTGATGTACTCTGATCTTTTTTTCTTTTCAATTCACCTTTGCATAGTGTGTACATGTGTGTTTCTGTTTGCATGCCTGTTTTTAAATGTGGAACATGTAGTGTGTGTGTGGGTGTGGGTGTGGGTGAGTGTGTGTGTGTGTGTGTGTGTGTGTGTGTGTGTGTGTGTGTGTGTCAGCATGGGCATGTGTGTTTATGTGATCCTTTCCCCTAAACCTCCGCTTAAACATTCCTACATGTGCTCCTCTCCTCCTCCGCACAGTGTGTGTCTCACTAGGGGAGCAGAGTAGTCAGGGAGAGATAGGAGAAGAGAGGAGAAGAGGAGAAGAGAGGAGAGGAGGAGAATAGAGCAGATGAAAGGAAAAGAGGAGGAAGGAGAGAAGAGGAGAGGAAAAGAGGAGGGAGGAGAGGAGAGAAGAGTAGACGAGAGGAGAGCAGAGGAGAGAAGAAGAGAGGGAGGGGAGGAGAAGAGAGGAGACAGTGTTCCTCTAACATCCTTGTTGCAAAGCAGATTACCTCCTCAAATCCACAGGAGCCGAGCCTAATCCCAGCCAACACAATCCTCCACAGTGCAGGAATGCAGCTCGGCATAGCACACTGGCTACTTAATGCTGGGAAGAGTCAATAATGAAAATGAATGAGCGCTGGAATAAATATAAATTCATATGACATGCTGGACGAGCTACAAGGGAAGCAACAGTAGGCTTAAGGCTTGCTCTCCTCCCCTCGTCAATGCATTCACACACATACATACACAACAACACATAAACATGTATTGTGCATGCAGGCTTACACACACACACACAAACACACGTACACACACGTACGCGCCCGTACACACACACACACACACACACACACACACACACACACACACACACACACACACACAAACAAACACACACACACATACACAAGTACACAGCCACACACACATGCACACGCCCACGCACACTGCAAGGCCAGACGTTGTTGATGGTTCCCAGTTCCCAGATTGATTAGCGCCAATCTCTTTCATGATTATTCATGTGCACTTGACACATGATTGATTTGCCAGGGGATGCGATGAGGAATGGCTCTCAGCTCGGAGGCCTGCAACCCGATTGTGGGTCTCCTCTGCCAGTGTGACAGAGAATAGGCCTTCTGTTCCAAGCCAGCCCTTCTTCTTGTCAGTCGCTACAAAAACAAACTCATGTTCCTTTTTTTATTTCTGGCTTT
>NC_085000.1:30341386-30346218 GCF_963854185.1 Sardina pilchardus | reverse complement strand
ACACACACACACACACACACACACACACACAGGGAGAGACTGATAGCGGGTGAATAAAAATGTCAGCGTGTGCGTCTCTCGGACAGCTCGACATTTCCCAGGCATGTCTGTCAGGGAAAATATCTATTATTTATGTTTCTCTTTGCTGCGTCTGTGCTAGTGAATCAGGACGAGGTGGAGGAATAGGCCAGGTTGTATACTACACTCGTGTGGACAGTGTACACACAAACAAACACACACACACACACACACACACACACACACACAAACGAACACACACACAAACACACACACACACACACACACACACACGCACACACATTCCCCCGGCCTGGCCCTGTGCTCTGGTGTGTGGAGGGAGAATCGATAGGTGAGCTGGACGTCTTTCAGGCGGGGTGCCGTGTTTGCCCGGTTACCAGCTGTTCACTCCGATGTAGACGAGAGGCAGCGAAAAGAACATGCCAGAGCCCAAGTGCGGCCAGAGCCGTGGAGCTGTAGGGGCCCTGCTGCAAATCAGCGGAATAAGACCTTATTGGCTTGTTCAGCGCAGCACTAAGTGAGTACACATGTGAGAGTAGTATACAGAAACACACACACACACACACACAAATACAGATTGACGGAGACAAGCACTCACACTCACACTCACATTCACTCACACTCACATTCACACTCTCACACGCACAAGTACATGCACACACACACACACACACACACACACATAGACACACATATACAGACACAGACAGACAGTCGCACACACACATAAACAAAAACACACACACAAACTGAACTTATACATCTTTTTGTTTCTTAACTATAGTTTATTTGTTTTGTTGTTTTGTTGTTTTTGTTGAGATGCATGTGATGTGTTTGCGTTAGCTACTGTTGGAGGATGCAGAATTCAGAACCTGCAGCCTGGGCAGCATCTCTCTGTGCTGAATATTAAGCTAAGTAATCTTGCGCGTATATCTTCTGCAAACAGCGTATCACGGCGACCCAGGCCGCGAAGCTGCAAGCACAGCATTGTGTCTTAATGGATTTTTGCACTTTGTTATGGCTGAACATGCAAAATTCGATATAAGAGAAGGGCATTGTCTCTGAAAAAAGTTCAGAGTCAACACTTACTAAACTGAGTCTTGTCACTTGTTAGGTACTTTTATTTAGTCTCTCTTCAACCCCATCCCCTCCTCGGTCCTTATTTTTGACGTGTTTAAAGAATTCTTTGCAAGCTGTCAGAGTTCTTTTGTGTGCTTATATGAAGGTGAAGGTTTAGTTTGGAATTCATGTCCTTGAGGCAGAGATGAGCCAACATCAGATAATAAAACAACAACAAAAACAATCTAATTGAAACAGGAAGTTAGTGAGTGAGGGGGGAACATGAAAATGACTGACTAGGTATTGTGCGTGTAACTCAAACTTCTTCTTGGAAGCGCTGTCAAACAAATTGTCTGCTGGCTGATAATATAATTGCTCAGCTGAACACAACACTAGCGCTTCAAAGACATGACAAAACAATGGAAAAAAAGAAGATAAGATTTGCGCTCTTACTTTCTTTTTTCCTCTTTTCTGACAGTTTACATCTAAAGTGTTTCTCGTGAAATGCAGAAGAAGTGTTCACTTTTCACAGAATAAGCTCTTTCCCATCCCATTTGTTAGCTTTGAGAGAATGACAACGAGCTGAAATAACATGCCAGTCTGCCTATATTAACAGTGTGTTTGTGTGTGTGTGTGTGTGTGTGTGTGTGTGTGTGTGTGTGTGTGTGTGTGTTACTACTGTGCACAGTATTTTCTCATTCAGATTAAAACTTGGCTTCCCTTGCACTAGTTGCAATGCATTCCCGTTGCCTCTTATCCATACAAGCACAAGCACTTTTCTTTCTCACATTCTATGTGTGTGTGTGTGTGTGTGTGTGTGTGTGTCCCTTTCTATCTCACCTTTCCCATGTCATCGTTGTACACTCCAGATCTTAGCCCGCATTACGCTAAAGGTGTGTAGCCGTGAACAGGCCTCTGACTCACCTCCCTCGCCGAGCGTTCCTTCGCTCTGTTCCCATTGGCCGAGGCGAAGACGCCATCGCTTGCTCTCATGAAAGTTTGATCTTCCTCCCCCACCTCCTCCTTCTCCTCCCCCTCTCCTGCTGTACTGGTAAACATGGAGGCCTCTCTCACGCAGCACGGCTTCTCCCCCCCCCCCACCCCCCGTTGCTCTGGCGACTGATGCTCCCCGCTCGTGCCAGGTGAGCGAAGACAGGGGCGCGGGGCGGGGGCTGCTCGAGAGCTCTGGAAGGTTCCGGATTAGGCGCCTGCCTCGTAGCCGTGTGCTTCCGCTCTTCAAGCAGGCCCTGTATAATTGATGAGCGAGCTTCGCAGGCATATTATCGTGTTAAAAGGGGGTTAGTGTGCTTCTCGTGTTAGCGTCGCTAGCTAGGCTCGTCCCTGGGTACCCCCACCACCACCACCCCCACCACCATCACCCCCACCCCCACCACCACCACCCCTACCACCCCTTGACTCCCAGGTTCGTGCCTCTGTTCCCAGAGTGGGTCTGGAGTACACTTTGATGAGTCAGGCCTTGTGCATTTTTATATATGTGTGTGTGTGTGTGTGTGTTTGTGTGTGTGTGTGTGTGTGTGTGTGTGTGTGTTTGTGTGTGTGTGTGTGTGATATCAGCCTCGGCCTACGCCTCTCCACCCAACAATCTAGCCATCCATCTTCAGCTGCGGGGATGCCAAGAGAAGGTCAAGTGGAAGACTGAGCAGGCTTGATAGGAGAAGGAGCTCGCTTGTGAGATAATGCCTTGAGAGAGAGGGAGTTTGGGAGCAAAAAAAGAGGCGTTTGTGTGTGTGTGTGTGTGTGTGTGTGTGTGTGTGAGAGAGAGAGAGAGAGAGAGAGAGAGAGAGACAATATACAGTATGTGTATGTACTGTAGTGTTTCAAGTATGCATTCAAAATATGCATTGTGTTAGTGTATACGGTGTGTGTCTGTGTGTGTGTGTGTGTAGATGGTGTGTGTGTATGTTCAGTAGATGGTGTGTGTGTGTGTGTGTGTGTGTGTGTGTGTGTACTGTAGATGTTGTGTGTGTGTACAGTATGTAGATGTTGTGTGTGTGTCTGTAGATGGTGTGTTTGTGTGTGTGTAGATGGTGTGTGTGTGTGTGTCTGTGTGGTATGCGCATGTAGAGGTGAGTGGAGAGGGGTCTAATGCTGAGCGTGGCCTGAGATTAATGAGCAGTCTGTTGTGGAGCCCAAATGGCTGTCAGTCAGCTGAGTGTTTTTCAGCCAGCAGACCTCCGCCCCGAATACACACACACACACACACACACACACACACACACACACACACACACACACACACACACACACACACACACACACACACACAGACACACACACACACACACACACACACACACACACACACACACACACACACACACACACACACACACACACACACACACACAGAACTGCTGACAGAACTAAAAGGAAAATGTTGCACCACACACACACACACACACGAAACAATATGCGAAGTGAAAGACAGTCAAGACGGAGAGAAAGAAAAAAAGAGAGAGAAAGGGTGAGAGAAAAGTACGAGAAAAAAAAATGAGTGATGAAGTGAGGGAGTGAAAATGAGATGCAGCACGTAGCTAAGTGACAGAAGGGAAAGCCAAATAAGCGTGTGAAAAACAGCCACATATGGAACTCACCTCAGGACATGTGAAGAGCGACGACTTGGCAGAAAGATCCATCACCTCTGATCTGCCCATCAGTCAAGCTCTCGCGCTGACACGCTGCTGTGTGTGTGTCTCGAGGAGTCGAGCGTCTCTAAGGCACAGGTAAACATGCGCTCGACTCCTCAGGTAAACACAGGTAAACATGACGGGCGGTGGCGGGTGGTTTCATGACTAAGTATCGACGACGCCATGACTGTGACGGATGACTGCTAATGTGACGGCATCATGGCTTCTCTCAGGTCCTCTTCGGCAAAGAGGAAATGCTGCGCAAGCGCTGCATACAGTATGTAGTCTACAGATGGTGCTTAAGATGATTAATGCAGCGTGTGGTGGATATATTGAGATGAATGATGATGAAGACTATTTGTCTGGCTGTACATATATATCAGGCCCATTCAGTAGAGATGTAAATGAGAGGCTTTGGCACAGCGCTTTGTCTTGAGCTACTGTATGCATGACTCATGGACATGGGACATGGTTCTTACTGGTATATGGGATGCAGTAGTGTGTGTGTGTGTGTGTGTGTGTGTGAGTGTGTGTGTGTGTGTGTGTGTGTGTGTGTTACACAAAGAGAGTTAGTGTGTAGGCTGTATGTTTGTATGTGCATCAGGTGTTGCACCCTCTCTCCTTACATGGGGTATGCTATACTGTACGTCCTGATGTGTGAGATGCAGGTGTGTTAGCATGTAAAAAACATTTGAGATGTGCAGATGACACAAAGATAGACACACACACACACACACACACACACACACACACACACACACACACACACACACACACACACACACACACACACACACACACACACACACACACACACACACACACACACACACACATACACACACACGCACACACACACACACACACACATCCCAGGGTGTCTCTTACTGTGGTGGTAGCTCCGTAGAGTGCAGCCTGCTCCCCATCATCTCTCCCCAGCTGTCCCTCACCACCTTGGGCCGCTCCCGCCACTGCCAGCCCACCGTCGCTCCGCCACTGGCTCAGCCCTGTTGGCTCCAAGCCAGGCAATATCCCCTGGCCTCCTGAAAGGCAGTTAAAGTAGGCTTTTAGCCACAGCACCACCTT
>NC_085000.1:30333886-30336386 GCF_963854185.1 Sardina pilchardus | reverse complement strand
CTGTGTCAGTGTGTGCTGTGTGTGTGTCTGATGCTCCGTGGGAAGGGCACATCAGTCAGTGGGATGAACATGAAGATGACGCTTGCTGGGGTAATAATGTCCCGCTCGGCGCTCGTAAAACCTCGTCGGGAGTGGCCCAGCCGGCGGCGCGAGGCCTGGACCCGACACCTGAGCCGCCGCCACCGCACGATTATGGCGGCCATTAGCGCAGCCGTCCATCTCGCCCGCCGCGCTAATTGAGCGGGAGGCCGACGGAGAGTGCAGATCCATCTCCACTCTCGCTCCCTGAGGAGAAAGGGCAGGTGTGTGTGTGTGTGTGTGTGTGTGTGTGTGTGTGTGTGTGTGTGTGTGTGTGTGTGTGTCTGTGTGTGTGTGTCTGTGTGTGTCTGTGTGTGTGTGTGTGTGTGTGTGTGTGTGTGTGTGTGTGTGTGTGTGTATGCTCTTGTATGACATAAAGAGATTAGCTGAGTGATGGCCACAGACCTCAGATTCTCTGTAAACACACGTCATCTTCAGTCTGCAACGTTCTCTCTCTCTCTCTCTCTCTCTCTCTCTCTCTCTCTCTCTCTGACACCTGTGGCTTTATATATATCTCTGATGTGAGCTAGGCATGTGATCGGTCCTTTGTCCAGGTAGAGAAGGTGCTTGCCTGTGAACATGCGTGTGATTGGCCCCAGCCTTTGTCCAGCCAGACTAACCGAAAAAAAAAAACATACTCTCATCTAAAACTGGCACCCATCTCTCTTTTTTTCTCCCCTCTCTCCTCCTTCACGCCCTGCCTGTGACTTTCCTCGTGTCCCGAGCTCATCTCCAGAGGTCTCGGCGCGGTGGAAAGCTGCTGTCTCACGGAGCGGAATGTAACCTTTTTAGCAGCGCCCTCTTCTTTTGTCCCTTTGTGTTGGGTGAATGGGCAGGAAAGGCTAAGTCTGAGTCCGAGGCTGAATTTGGATTTCGGTGGACCGAGGGCCGGTGATGTGGCGATGGATGGGGGTGTGGTGGATGGTGGTGGGGTCGGTGGGATGGGAGGGGGTGGTGGTCTGGTTTCTCCGCCTTCCCTGGGTTTTTTTTATTGGGGGAGAAGGCGGTGGTGTTGGTGGGTGGGGGGGTTGTGCCATTTGAGCGATCGGTGGGGCTTTACTCGAGCCCATTATGGCATTATCGATGGGTGAGATCGTATGGCACAACGATTGCCCACATGCCGGCAGACCCATGTACAGACCTGGCTCACAAAAACACACAGACATCAACACACACACACACACACACACACACACACACACACACACACACACACACACACACACACACACACACACACACACACACACACACACACACACACTAACTGTATCCACTGACTGCTGAGTTGTACCAGCGTGTGCCCCTGTCATTACTGCAATCCATAGCCAACAGAATGGAAATTCAATTTTCTCCCTTCAGTGGGACTAGATGACACCGTTTGAAAGGAGGAAGAAAGTGGTCGAGAGAGAGAGAGAGAGAGAGAGAGAGAGAGAGATGGAGAGAGAGAGAGGAGGGACGAAAAGAAAGAAAACGAGGCCAGACAGGAGGGTTGAGAATGAGTGCGGAGCCGCTGATGAGTGTGAGGGAGAGACAGAGTCAAGTGACGGCGTGACGGCGTCTCCCGAGCTCACCTCCTTGTGTTAATTGTCTAAAGTGAATCACAGTCTGCCGCGCCTCTGTAGAGGAAGATCTGATTAGTGTGTGCAACACAAACTGGTGTCTCACTCTCACATACTGATTGTGATCAGTCGCCCGGAGATGAATCCCAGTTCATCTCATCTACATCTAACGGAGAAAAGATCAGTTCATACTTTACTTACTCCACATCATCATCAAACTGACCTCTCTTTCTTTCTTTCTCTCTCTCTCTCTCTCTCTCTCTCTCTCTCTCTCTGTCTCTCTCTCTCTCTCAGTTCAGTTCCATTCGATAGAGCTTTGTTGGCGTGACAAAAAGGACTTTGTATTGCCAAAGCATTTCCAATTATAGAGGTAGTTAGTGGTATATAAAGGAGAGGAAACAAAGACAGAATAACAGAGTGGTGCTATATTTCTAACACAAACACACACACATGCATACGCACGAACGCACGCATGCACGCGCGCATGCGCACACACACACACACACACACACACACACAGACACATACACACACACACACCTCATCATGCCTCAGATCCATCAATGAGCCTCCTCTGCAGGGCGCCTATATGAGTGCACATATATGTGGCCCTCTGCTTGCCTCCCCACACCAATCCCACCCCTCTCTTTCCCTCTTTCTCTCCTCTCTCATCTCCCCCTCTCCCCCTTTCCCTCTCTCTCTGTCCTCTCTCTTCTCCCCCATACCCACACCCATACCCATCCACCCCTCTCCCCCTTTCCCCTGTCTCTCCTCTCTCTCTCTCATCTCTCTCTCTCTCTCCCCCACATCCGATGGCCACTGCTGGAGCAGGCGGATGGAAAAAGGGAAATGGCTGCCTG
>NC_085000.1:30316386-30321386 GCF_963854185.1 Sardina pilchardus | reverse complement strand
TCATGTTTGCCTTGAGGGGGGAAAACATTTGTCTCTCAGCCACTTGCCATTGTTCTGCATTTACGGCGCTATCTATGAGGTTGAGCAGTGATCCAATACACAGATTAGCCGTGATCCAGTACGCAGATTAGGGGATACAAAGACATGATACAACACAGATGTTTTTTTTTTTTTTTTCCTGTATCAGTGCTGATGGTCTAAAGATGTAGATAGCTGGTCGTTTGGGTTTATTTAGTCCATTTCTCTGCCATCTTCATTTTGATTGTATGAGCTTGTTTTCGTATTTTCTGTATATTTGAGATTTTCCAGAGTTGTTTTTCTCCCTGCAGACGGTGTGGGCTAATGGTGCACTGCTTTGCTGCAGCTCTCTCAGGGCTACCTATGGAAAGCATACTGTAGCATGGCCTTTTGTTATTCTGCCCATCTCCAAAAACTCCTGACCATGTTCTCATTAACACTGCTTGTCAGAGGAACCTGCAAGCGCTGCTAATTTACCCCACACAGGCTGGCACGACTGCGTGCGCACACACACACACACACAGACACACGTGTGCGCACACGTGCACACACACTCACACACACACACACACACACACACACACACACACACACACACACACACACAATGCTGTAATGCTTTAGGGCCAGAATCTGCACTGCACAATTATCTGTACAATAGTGGCAGTCCCACAAATGATCTGTGTGTGTGTGTGTGTGTGTGTGTGTGTGTGTGTGTGTGTGTTTGTGTGTGTGCACGCGTGTGCTCGCGTTAATGAGCACAAAGCACGAGGAAGATGGTGGAAGTGTCTATGCCTTGTGTTTACACCCGATGAAATCAAATACACGCTTGATCTGCCAGAGCTATTGGCAGCTCCCCTCCGCCACAGAAGAGCCTGCAGTAATGCAGCCTGAATGGTGCTCATCTTTGTTGCTAATCAGCTGTTTCAGCTGTTTCTCTTTGTCTCCATGCATCGCCAGTCCTCGTGTCGAGCGAGCGCAAAACCAGGCATGGCACCGCCCGAACCCCCCCACGCCAGCCAACGAGACGATGAGAGATGTGCGCCGCGCCAGTCTGAGTTAAAAAAAAAGAAAAGAAAAGAGATATTTTGCGGGCAGCTCCAGACCCATCGATGCCCCTCCCCCCCCCCACCCCACCATCCAGCTCTCTCCATCTTTACCCCCCCACCCCCAACCCTCCCTCTCCCCTCTCCCAGTTCCTCCCACCTGCCCGTGGGGAGGTTTTGATAGCAATCACCAGTGACAAATGGCTCTCTCTCGCCCTGGACATACGACACCGTGCCCAGAGAGGCTGGCGCGCAGGACTCAGCACCTTGGCAGTGTTTGGATCTGGAAGGGTGACTGTTCATAACACCCCCCCCCCCCCCCACCCCACACACACACTCACACACACACACACACACACACACACACCACCCCCGATGTGCCGGAGCCCATCGATTTTATCTCGTCCCTCTCCTGTATCCTGTCGAAGGAGCTGTCTGCCGAGCAGACAACGGGGAGCGCTGCAGCACCTTATCCACCATCTTATCCCCCCCAACGCACCCCCCACCCCCCACCCCCACACCCCCGTCTGACTTGCTTACAGTTCACTGTTTGCCTTTTGACGCAACTGCATGGTGCGCTTTTTGTCGACACAGACGAGTGGTGCTCGCTGCCGCAAAAACAATGGAAAAGGGCGGGGTGGTGTTAAGTGGTGAAACCGAACATTAGCATGACCCATTTAGCGTTAAGCACTCTTCAGCATAGCTCCTGAGCAGGGCTAACGCCCTTGTCTTGGACGCGGTTTCCATTTTAAAGTAAGCTCTCTCTGCTAGAATCCAAAACATGTACCCGAATCAGCCTCGAATGCCTTTTCAGGAAGCTCCGACCATACGGAGTCTACTGCGGTTTACTCAGTAATGCAGTAATATTCACTAGATCTATTATGGCTGGGTTCTCTCTCTCTCTCTCTCTCTCTCTCTCTCTCTCTCTCTCTCTCTCTCTCTCTCTCTCTCTCTCTGTGGCCATAGTGGTAACTTTAGATTCCAGTGCCAGAGCTGCCCTTCTCTTGAACTTGTAGATCCGATCTCCACGTCTCTGGGAAACTTTAGAGCCACTAATTGGCAGGTTTGCAGCGCCGTGTCTCGGCCAGCCTGGCCTTGTACGGCGGGGGTTGTGTGGGTGGGGGACCGAGGGATCGAAACGATGTGTATCTTTCCAGGAAAGGAAAAGGGGGGAAGAAAACGGTGCGCGTTTTTTTTTTTTTTTTACAGTTATGTTTCTTTTTTGGAGAAACCACAAAGCCCTTTTCTCAGTACGAACGGCGCACCATGCTCCATCTGAAGCTATGTTTGGTGTGCTGGAGGTACGTATGTAGGAGGCGATTTGCGAGCTGATGAAGATGAGAGAGATCCCTGAGAGAGAAGCACAGAAAGGGCATTCGAGCTCGACTGGGAAACGCTCGAGAGCTCAAATCCAATGGATAGATGAAGACTTTGTAAAAGACCTCAAAAACTGTTTGTTTGTGTGTTTGTGTGTGTGTGTGGGTGTGTGTGTGTGTGTATATCTGTGTGTATGATCAATGGGCTAGAAAATATTAAGATGCCGCATATTTACAACAACAAAAAAAGAGGCTTCAAAAGCAGGCGATTTCCCTCTGTGACTGCTGTGGTTTCTGGCCAATGAGGAATGCCGCTCCACGTGACGGACAGCAGAGGTGCTGGCGGTGGCCCAACCAGGTGACAGGAGTGGCCCGAGGGGTCGGGCGAGGGGAAGCGATGATTGTGATGGCAGGGTGAGCAGCAGGAGGGGACCTTGAAGGCAGCGGTGAGGTGAGGTGAGGCGGGGAGGTGAGGCGGGGAGGTGGAGGTGGAGGTGGAGGTGGTGGTGGAGGGGGGCGAGTGATGGATGAACTGACAGCTCGGCTCGGCATCAGGCCTCGGACAGTGACAGAGAGAGCAGTTGTGCTGGGACCGCTCCATTCGGCTAACCTCCGCCCAACCTCCGCCCAACCTTCCCTCCACCCCATCTCCACCCCCCTCAAGCATAAAAAAAGAGAAAAGAAAGGAGAGCAACATGGCTGCTCCTCTCCCGCCTTCTCTTCTCTTCTCCTCTCTTCTCTTTCTGTCCCTCCTTCCATCTCTCTTTCTCAAACTCCAACCCTGTCTGTCCCCCACTGCTGACCTTGAGAGCCCCGGTCGAGACAAACGACATCTGAGCCATGCTGGAGTGTGTGTGTGTGTGTGTGTGTGCGTGTGTGTGTGTGTACTGTATGTGGAGGAGGGAGGTGGGCGCTCTGCTACTGTGTGTGTTTATTTGTACGTGTGTGTGTGTGTGTGAAGGAGGGAACTGGCTGTGTGTGTCTGTGTGTGTGTGTGTGTGTGCGTGGAGGAGGGATGTGTGTGCGTGTGTGTGTGTGTGTGTGTGTGTGTGTGTGTGTGTGTGGCAGTTGGGGAAAGGAACCCAGGAGAGAGAGAGGGGAGACAGGGAGGGGACTCAAGGAAAATTAGAATCCCCCCCTAAAAAAGTCCCAAATCCTAATGGACCTGACCCAGTAGGAACTGCTGAGAGCAGCTCTTCTGCCTCAAAACTCCGCACACACACACACACACACACACACACACACACACACACACACACACACACACACACACACAAGCACACACACACACACACACACACACACACACACACACACACACACACACAAACACACACACACACACACACACACACACTCACTCCCTTGCACCCAGAGGGGTCGTGACAGTAGCCCATTCTTCAGACACAGGCCAGGTGTCGGGCTCTCTCTTCCCTATCGCCAGAAGCCCCATTACTCTTAGTCCTCCTGGCTTAGGCGCCCATCTTTTGATGTCCAACATCAAGCACAAACGCGGCAAGACTTGGCTCGTTACTTGTTTGCCTCGCGCTCTCCCTCACTCGAGCGCTCCATCATTATTCATGTTTCAGTGCCGGGCGCAGAAATTTTATGAAGCGGTGGCCAAGGTCAAACACTTAATGCAGTGTAGTACGAACACTCCTGGTCTCAATCTCTGATATATCGATTTGCATGGAGAACAGAGTGAATATTAAATGAAGTGGTGGACACTTTTTTTTTTTTTTCGCTGGTTTTTTTTTTTGGTCTTATTTTTCACTGCGCTTCCCGGGGTGCGCAAAACTCAACGCCGGAAAAAAAGAAGGTGCTCGGGATGAGGTCCAACTTCATTACGAGACGAGCTTTATCTGCGGATGACACAGTGACGGCGGCTCTATGGGACTCAGTGTACTTTGCAGAGGAGCTACAATTAGTCTTACAATTCGGTGACACAATGTCAAGGCCACTTGTTTTGACTGGAGCCTTTTGTTTGCCGTTTGCGGAAGAGGAAGGACTAAGAGAAAAGAAAAAGACAAGGGAAAAAACAAGGCCTCGGAAGTTGGAGAAAAAGAAAAGCGTTACCATTTTTTTTGTTCTTTGTGGGGTTTTTTCCTTTCTTTCATTTTTGCTTTCTCCTCCTGTTCCTCTCCTTTTCCCCCCCTCTGCAGCCAAACTTTAGCGAGGCTTTTCACTGCCTCCGAGAGGCTTTATAAGGGATGATCCTGCTCTTTCATTGCATCCAGGCTTAATCGCCACTAAAGCCACCTCTAATTGCCAAACGAGTCCGCTGCCTCTCTCACAGGTCTGCCTTCTTCTCTGTGTCTCTCTCTCCCTCTCTCTTTTTCTCTTTTCCCTCGTTATGATTTCTTTCTTTGTGTCTTTCTGCATTTCTTTATTTCTTTCTTCCGCTCCTTTCTCCCTCCCTCCCTCCCTCTCTCTCTCCCTCCCTCCTGGTTTATTCCTTCATTCCGTCTCCTTCGCCTCCGTTTCTCCTCAAACACCCAGAGCACAAGTGGACTATGAATTATTGATGACTTAGCTGCAAAATGAAACAAAATTATGAATCTTTGTTTTAATCATTTGGCTCTAATTTAATAAGCTGCCTCTGTTTAAAAAGATCCCTCTT
>NC_085000.1:30303886-30311386 GCF_963854185.1 Sardina pilchardus | reverse complement strand
CGTGGTGTATGCATTTAGCTGAGGCATCAGGAGGGGGTGGGGGTTGTGTTGTGGAGGTGAGGAGAGGAGCGCGGTTCAGCTCTGTGAACTTGTGACTTCGGCGTCGGGGATGAGTTAGTCTCTATGGCGACTTTTAAGTGTTTGCATAGCGCCGGCCGGGGACGCTGACAGACCACTTTCATTCTCTCCCCAGCTGCCGGACGTCAGCGGCTCCGTGCCGATCTGTGAATATGCAAACTTTTCATTTTCACCTGTCGTCCGCCGGGGCGCAGATGCGCCGAAAAAGTGGCTCTTTTTTTTTTTTCCGGAGGGAGGGGGGTGGTGTTAGTGCTCACACACAAAAGGAGAAGCTGAGTGCCGCGCTTTTTCGTTCATTCTCTCTCTCACTTTCTCTCTCTCTCTCACTTTTTTCTGTTTTCTCTCTCTCACACGCTCTCTTTTTTTCTCCCTCATAAGGTGACATTGAGCGAGTTTATCCCACTTTTTTCCCCCTGCCGGGTGTCCAGAGGACGTCCTGACAGATAGGCAGCGGCGTTGAGGTGCTCCTGCGGAGGCTCCAGGGGGGGGAGGTGCGTTTTGGTGGCTGGGCGCGGCTGGGTGTGCCTGATGGGCCGCTGGATGCAGCTGGCAGTGCCGAGAGCGTGGGGTGGAGAAGGAGGTGGTGGTGAGGATGGAGATACGGATGGGTGCATGGTTGTGGTTTGGTTCAGCAGGTGTGGTTGTGTTCCTGTTTTTTGAAAGAGAGGGGGGGTGGGGGGGTGGTCCTTTACGCTATCCACATCCTGTGCTGTCTCTCCGCTGTTTTCCCTCCATCCCTCGCTCCACTCCACTTCTCTCTCTCTTTCTCTCTCTCTCTCGGAGCTGCTGGAGTCTCCCCCAGGAGCCCAGCCACTAATCAGCCTGCCAGCAGGCCAGCTGTGACCCCCCACCGTCAGGAGGAGACGGACGGAGGATGGAGGGAACGACGGAGGAGTGGTGGCGATGAGAGAGAGAGAAAGAGAGAGAGAGAAAGAGAGACAAAGGCGTGTTTGGGATATTATGATTTAGGCGTCTGTGTCTAGCTGGTGTCACAGCTTCTCTTTTGTGCCGGCCTCACAGAGGCCGAGCGAGTCAAAGTTGTTTGTGTTTATTGACGGACGTGTCAATATTCCGCCAGACCATCTGTGTCCAGGTGTCTGGATCGAAGACAATTCAAAATTTGTGAAAGGAAACATGTCGGGGCTATTGAACTTATTTCCACAAGTTAGTTTATCAGCGAGTGTAGGCGTGTGTTTATTCACTTGAGTAATGGGCTGGGAATAACATCGAATAGAGTACATTCTGTTTACACAACACTCTACAGCACAATCCTGTGTAACGTTGGATTAGTGCACGCTATATTTATACATTCATTGAGAGTTATGTACTCTACAAAGTGTGCCTGTCTTGCACAAGTGACTGCTCAATCATAGGACAAGGTTGCGTCCTAGTGCCAAGGAGACACTGTTGTGCACAGGTGATGCAGACAGGTGTACACATCCCTGTGGGCTTTGTGATCTGACGGGCAGGTGTGACTAGTAGGAGAGGAGAGGAGAGAGTTGTTGTAGATGGACTGGCGGGGAGAGGAAAAGAGGAGAAGAGGTGAGAGGTCAGAGAGGAGTGGACGAGAGAGGCCACGCTGCTCGGCCAGTTTGACCAGGCAGCAGGGACCAAGGGCCTTTAGCAGCCCACGGTGCGGACGTGGCAGTTCGACTCTCCTCGCCGTGTCTGTTTTGAAGGTTACAGCAGGGTGGGAGTGCAAATCTCCTGCCTCTACACACACCACACACACACACACACACAAACACACACACACACACACACAGACACACACACATACACACACACACACACAATTACCTTTAGCAGCAGCAGCAGAAACGGCGTCAGTGGCCCGTGACCAGGGCTGCCCCTTCAAGTGCCTGTCCAAAATGACAATTCGGAGCAGGGGAAGGAAGCTTTTCACCGAGACCACTGAAGTGTGTGCTACTCTGTCTGACCTCTTATCATCGGGCCCACACGCCCAACTACACACTCTCCCCCCTCTCTCTCACACACACACACACACACACACACAACAGATACAGACACAAACACACACACACACACATAGGACGAAGGTGAGATAATGCACCAGGGGTAGTGGGCTGAACAGAACCAGAGGATCCAGAGGCACACAGGTGTCAGTTCTGCCAAAGTGTGTATAAGTTGGTGTGTGTACGTGTGTGTATGTGTGTGTACAGTATGTGTGTGTGCGTGTGTGTGTATCACGACGTGGCAGCGGGGATTACGGCCGGTCTGATCCGTGGGTTCTGCTCCTGTGCTCCTGCACCGGCTCCCTTAACGTATGGCGCAGGCCACCAGCCGTGTCAGACCAATGGCCAGACCTTGTCAGCTGACCTCCTGTGTCAGCAAAGTGTGGAAGAGTGGAACTTACTTATTTAGCCTCAGGGCCAAAGTAAACATACACAAAAACACTCTCGCAAGCACACGAAAGTTGAGTTTTAGATTGTATGCCGTGCAGGGTCACCCCTAGACGAGCATATCAATGTGCACCAATATATCCAACTTTAGTGAAAGAATCAGTGATTGATTTTTCATTTATCTTTAAAGTTATCTTGAAAAATCACCAAAAATAGGCCCTCCTGCTACACACAGTACATGAAGCAGACAGTGATGAAATCGGGGAAAGATTGGAAGATTGATGATGAAAGACTTTGTTAAATTCTCCACACCTCTGCAGCATTAGCCTCACAGAAATCAATCTCTGCGAATTGGAAAGAGCACGGGAAGTCCGTAACAGTGCTTGGTAGCAAAAAGAGAAAGAAAAGGAAGTACCCGCTGTGGCCCTTATTCACGCAGGCCCAGGCAGCCGAGCGGCGCTAGCGTGTGTAATTGGACATGGCCTCAGTTGGTCGCAGGAAATATCATAATTGGTCAAACACATACAAAAAGGTCAAAGGGCCTGAATGGAAGGCCACTTGCTGGTGTTACAATGACCCAGGGGCGGTACACCGCTGAGTGGCATGGGGGCCCTCAAGAGTACATTATCAATGACTCAGGAACCCCGACCAGGCTAACGTGGCAAATGGGCTGCTATTAGAGCAGTGTGAGTCCACTATGTGAATAGCTTGTGTAAGTGAGGAAAGAGCGGGGGCGGGTGAGAAAGAGAGAGAGAGAGAGAGAGAGAGAGAGAGAGAGAGAGAGAGAGAGAGAGAGAGACACACACACACACACACACACAGTGTGTGTGTGTGGGGGCGGGGGGCTGTACACCTGGCACCTGGTGAGGGCTCCCTCCACACCTGCTCATTAATGCCTAGCCTATTTGTTTGTGTGTGTGTTTGTGTGTGTGTTTGTGTGTGTGTATATGTGTGTGTGTGTGTGTGTGTGTGTGTGTGTGTGTGTGTGTGTGTCCTACAGATGTATTTGTAAGCTCCTCACCATGCATTTCAAAGGCAAAAAAGGCGGAGGGGGTGGGGGTTGCACAGGTGTCCAGGCGCACGCTGGCACACCGCAACAGGACTGCAATACTGGCTAAAAGCCAGAGAGAGAGAGAGAGAGGGGGGGGGAGAGAGAGAGGGAGAGAGAGAGAGAGAGAGCAGAGCACAGGAAAGATAGCCATAGCCAACACATGACTACAGAGAGGAGAAAGGAAGCCTTGTACATTGTCCATCATGTTCTGATGCAACTCAGCAGACCAGAGGAAAGGCAGTGTGGTTGCTTCCTGGCAGTTCTCTCTCTCTCTCTACCTCCCTTTCACACACACACACTCACACACACACACACACACACATACACACACACACACACACTTTCTCTCGCTGGGTTTCTCCCTCCCTCCTCTGTCTTTCTCTGGATGGTGGCCCGTTGCCTGGCTCCCAGGTAGAAGTCTCTCTCTCACGGCACATTAGTGAGCCAAGCATGGGAGCTCAGGAGGAGGTAGAAGGATGGGGTGCTGCTGGGTGGTTGTGGGTGGTGCTGGGTGGTGCTGGGTGGTGCTGGTGGGTCTTGTGGGGTGGGGGAGTCCCGCAGCAGCTGTGCACTGTTAACCTTGGCATGTCCGCGCTTAGACGAACGGCTGCACGTGTGATCATCTGGAGCATGTTGGCGTTAGACAGCTGTTCCCCGCTTGCTTTAACCCAATCCCATTCGTTTCGGCGGGGGGTGGGGGTGGGTTGGGCGGGTGCGTGGAGGGAATCGCGTGGGACGGTGGCCGCTCGGTAATGCTGATCTGGTAATTCGACTCTCGTTAATCACTTTATGTAACAGCGGTCTACTTCACACCGGCGTTCCACATTAATGGAATCAGGAGGCTGCTGAAATCACCAGCGGACTCCCTGTAGAGATGAGTTGTAGAGCACGTCAAATATTTGTCCAACCTGTGTTGTGCATTTTTTTGTATTTCTTTTCATTATTTATGTATTTTACCCTTTGATATTTTTACCAGTCATCCTGCTTGAGATCAACAATGGTCTTTTACAATAAAGAGCTGGCCATGACAACAGACTCCCAGTCGACAGACAACACCTGTCGTGTCCAATGACAACATGCTCGTCATGATACACAGGACCACAGAGCCGTTTTGGATTTGAGCGGCCAAAGGCGTGATAATCACTTTCAAAGGGCATAGAGCATGGCAGGCATCTCTGGCTCCAGCACCCAGCGCCTGATGTAAGCGGAGGAGTTTTGCTCCACGGTTTCATCACTAATGCGAGATGATGTGAGGTATTGTGTTTCATATGGGGCCATTAAGAGAAAGCCCCATGCTGCCTGTTAAGTGAACTCGGTTGAGTTATAAGCCACACCATAAGGCCTTTACTTGAGATCGCTGTCTAGACTATGTAATCCTTCAAAGGACATGAGAGAGGGAGCGGTCGAGAGGGAGAGACATTAGCAGTGCTAACAGCCTATATGTCACCTCGATAGAGCCCTCGAGCAACAAGGATGTAAAAAAAGAGTGAGAGAAAGAGAGAGAAAAGTAAAGAGAATAGAATTTGTGGGGGGCAGAAGGAGAGAAAGGGAAGGGGAGAGACCAGTTGAATGTTTTCCAACCGTGACTTACACTGTGTGTGTGTGTGTGTGTGTGTGTGTGTGTGTGTCTGAGTGTGTGCACTTGTAGTGTGCAAGTTTGTGTGTGGCAAGTTGGCAACATTGTGCAGGCAAACAAAATAATCTTTGCCGGGGATCAGAAGGATCCAGAGTTGGCCAGACAGAGTGTGTGTCTGTGTGTGTGTGTATGTGTGTGTGGGGTGGGGGGTGGTGGTGGTGTGCTCTGGTTGGTACCGTGTGATGTGGTACGGGGATGGTGTTGGGGTGGGGGGGTGGGTGGGTTCCAGACTGGAATACTGATGTGGGAATTACAGCAAACCCACCCGCGTGTCCGCGCAGCTGTCCGCTCTGATCTGAGCCCCCCCCGGGGGCCGCCACGCTCGCAGATCCCACCGTCCGTCCGTCCGTCTCGCTCGCATCGCCCGCCCGGCCACCCAGCCGCCCGCCCGCCTACCAGCGCTAAGCCCCAAACGGCTTAAAGATGGATAGCCGAGGCTAGGTGCCACAGGGGAGGCTCCTTACTTAGCATCGCGCTCTTATTTGTCCAGTGAAGACACGGCCAGGGGGGGGGGGGGGGGGGGGGTGGGTTTGGAGACGGGCTGCAGAGCCTGAGGAGAATACCGATGATGTTTGCTCCATTAGGACAACGCTGGCTGTAGGGGGATCCTCCACAGTCCTCTCCTCTCTCTGCTCTGCTCTGCTCGCACACTCACTTACGCCACCTCCAGTCAAATGTGCTCTCTTTTTTTGTTTTGTAAAAGGGGGTGGGGTGTGGGGTGTGTGTGTGTGTGGGGGGGGGGGGGGGGGGGGGACTGAGAGAAAGAGCTATTGAAATGGGAGAGAGGAGGGGGCGATGTTCTATCTAGCTGGTAACCAAGAGGAGCTTTGTTCACGTGTAGCAGCATCTACAGCAACCTACTTTGTGCTACACATATGAAAAGCTAATGTCAGTCTCAGTGACGCACAGTCATTCCACTGCTGTTAGCGCTGCTGTGGTTCTCAATCAGTGCCGAGGCACACTGGGGTGCTGTGAGGTAAAATGAGGCGTTCCGTGGAATTTTCAGGAACTCAATATCTTTTTTATGCAGACTCATGAAATAGGCCATAGAGCTATTTTTGTAAGCGCATCAATGACACAGCTTCTTAATTAATAGGCTTAGTCAACAACATGTGAGCTTATGCCTGATCACTGTAGTCTCAGCACATGAACACTCTGTAGAGAAAAACACCTCTGTTATAGCTGATTATAATGTGTGCAATCATTTATAACCAGCGACCACATGTCTGTGTGCTTTGACGTTTGGTCCATTGACCTTTGATCTTTGGTGTGCCTTACTCCCAAAAAGGTTGAGAACCTCAGTGTTAATGAAGTACAAAGGTATCGAGTGTAATGTTGATGAGAGTATTTCTACTGTATCTAAGTAGTTGTTGTATTTCACAGTGGTAGGAGGGAAGTGGAGAGGCTATCCTTCCAAAATGCTACTTGGTGCATGCACTTTTATACACTCCACCACCAGGAGTCAGGGAAACACACACACACACACAAACGTACACACACACTTTCAAATCCCCTTGCCATTAAAACCGCAAAATTGCTTCCCATTGCTTCATCGATGCGTGATCAATAATCGAGTCTGCAGACAATAAGGTGGAACTGACCCTCAGCGGTCCAGTGACACGTGTTGCCATTGACACTGTCCAGCCGTGACCGAGGCTCTCGGCCCAGATGCAGGCTAGCCGAGGGACTGTGGCGGCTGGCTCTGATCCGTATTGATTTTTCTATTTTGGTGGCGCGCTAAATGAGCTTGTGTATATCCATTACCTGACCTGTTTTGTTTTTCGAGGGCAGCAGTGTGTGTGTGTGTGTGTGTGTGTGTGTGTGTGTGTGTGTGTGTGTGTGTGTGTGTGTTTGTGTGTATGTGTGTTGGGGACAGAGGGCTGGTGTATTCCTTAGTAGTGTGGGAGAAGCGTGTGTGTGTGTGTGTGTGTGGTGGATGAAGACAGAGCTTATTTCCAACAGTACATGCTAATTTCCCCCGCTCTGCATCTCTTAATTTGAATCAATAGCAGGAAGCGGGCGGCCATTTTGCCTGCTCGCGCTTAGACGCCCTCGTTTAAGGTTTCATTTTGTCTCTGCTTACAGTACGTTTAATAGAATGAGGGGGGCACTTTTATGGAGCAGCATTAGCCATGTTCTGTAATTATGGGAAAGAGGATACACACACACACACACACACACACACACACACACACACAGTGTTGGGGAGTAACGGAATACATGTACCGAAGTTACGTATTCAGAATACAAATTATGAGTATCTGTATTCCGTTACAGTTACAACTTAAACAGTTGGTATTTAGAATACAGTTACATTGTTGAAATCAATGGATTACATGAGGATACTTCACTGTTTCGAAGTTTATTCACTC
>NC_085000.1:30278886-30293886 GCF_963854185.1 Sardina pilchardus | reverse complement strand
ATTTTAACTACCTGCGTTGCAAGACAAGCGTTTAGATTTCTAGAGAGAGAGAGAGAGAGAGAGAGAGAGAGACTGAGATAAGGGAGGTAAGAGAAGAAGATAAAGGGAGAGTGAGTGAGAGAAATCATTAAATAAAATATTTGAGGTGCTAGTAAATCAGGGTTCTTTATATGTAAATGTATGGTGATTGGCCCTTATTCTCGTATCCATCAGAATTAATGAGCAGTGTTCATATGCACAATCGGCCCCTCTGACACAGGCTCGCCGTGGCCCCTTCTCTTGCCTGGTCTTTAGTCTCTCTCTCTCTCTCTCTCTCTCTCTCTCTCTCTCTGTCCCCCTCTCCCTTTCTCTCTCTCTGTCTCCCTCTCTGTCTCTCTTTCCCTGCGTTGCCACTCTCCTCCACTACTCCCTGTGTATCACATTTTCGTTCTCTTTCTCTCTCTCTTCCTTCGGCCTCCCTTGCTCTCTCTCCTGTGACTGCACAGTTCCCATTTAGGTCGACATCATTCTCACACGCTCGCTGCCTCTCAACAAAAGGAAAACATGAAAACAAATGATGGCGCGAGGCCTCTGGGAAATAACGTTAGGCAGGTTTTTTGCCTCAGCCCTCCGACGTACTTAACCTGCCTTCGGTCCCTCCGCGTACACCCCCCCCCTCGCACTCGCACTCACACACACTCTCACACACACTCTCACACACGACGATGTGTACACACAAAGCCGCCTGGCTAAGACTCCCGGGGTCCTGATGAATAGCTATTACTGAGATGACTTGTCAAGATCCCCCAGCAGAGGATCGGAGAGAGAGAGAGAGAGAGAGAGATGGGAAAAAACAATAAAACAAAATGAGGGGGAAAAAGGGAGAGAGGCAGGCAGAGAGACAGGTTTAGTATGTCATCTCCTTGTAGGCAATAAAATTACCGCCACCATGCAAGTGACTCATACTTAACCCTGCAATGTTGTGTGTCAGCTGGTTTATTTTCGAGCGCCGCGCGAATACGCCCCATTCTGACAGAATACTTAAGGCTCCCAGTCCTCCCCCTTCTTCAGTGCGCTGTCATATCACACGGCAGCAGCAGTAGCAGCAGAAGCAGCAGGGGGCTAAACCCCCCCCCCCCCCCCCCCCCCACACACACACACACACACACACACACACACACACACACACACACTCACCTCCTCCAAACTCCCGGCATCCTCTCTCTCTGTCTTGCGGGGCAGGGATGCAGCTCGGGGCTGTTTCCACTGGCCCTGGGTGGCAGAGGAGCTATTGTAAATTCATGGGCACAGGCAGGTGTCGGCATGGAATGCCAAGCTGGCGTAAAACACCAAGGTTCAAAAGTTCACAGGTTTATTTGTCTTGTACAAAAATGACACACTATGTGCCGAGGGAAACTTGGCAGCAAGCTCCCAAGACCACGCGTTTGGAAACCAGTTAACAAGTGTAAAATCAGACTAATGAGTCAAACATATGTCACCGTGGAAAGATTAAAGATGAATAAATCATTAATTTGCAACATAACTGTATAGAGCATGCAGCAGATGGCAACATATGTGAAAATATACCTCTCATGTACACCGTAAAGCAAAAAAATAACAGTATTATAATGTAGTGTAGTAAGTGAAGGATTTACATACAGTAAGTAACATAATATGCAGATGAAGGCTGATATGAAAGTTGCCATTGACAATAGTGTGCTTAGGTGTGTACAGTATGTATGTGTGTGTGTGTGAGTGGTAGTTATCTGATTTATCCGCGTTACTGTTCTCGCTCTAAGTCTGCTAATTGAGGTTGCTCTCAGGGCCTTTGGACTGCACTTGAAAGCTCTGTGTGTAGCTCGTGTTCCTCCTTAGGCTGCAGCAACATTTGCCTGCCCACAACTATGACAGGAATCCATGGCTCCGAGGACTGGAATGTTCTGCTGTCTTGCCAGAAAGAGCACTGGAGTTTGGGTTTTAGAAAGTGTAGACTGTAGTCTCCGGAGTGTCTTAAGAGTATGAAGAGAATGGCATGTTGCACTCTATATCAAAGGTCCACCCATAGAAAGATGCAAAGAAAGATCAATCAAGCATCAAAATTGATAAAAAAAATTGTGCACTGAACGGTGTGCAGAAAGCATCATTCAATTTCAGTGCTCTTCAGTCTTTTGTTGTTTGTGTAACCATTACTGTAACCGTGTGAACATCCGTGCGGCATGTTGATGGGACCAGTCCGTTTGTGAGTGACAGCTGACCTGTGACCTCTGACTTCTGACCTGTGACCTTCCTCTGCTCTTCCCCAGGCGCTGCCGGAGCGGAGTCCGAACGGGAAGATCTACGGACCGCGGCCCGTGCCTTTCGTCGTGCGCTTCCCCAGGAAAACGCGGTCCAACGGGCTGCGGCGCCGCAAGCGCGACTGGGTGATCCCGCCCATCAACGTGCCGGAGAACTCGCGCGGGCCCTTCCCTCAGATCCTCGTCAGCGTAAGTCCGACTCCCCCCCCCCCCCCCCCCTTCTTCTCTCTCCCGCCGCTGTTATCTCCCCAACGCCATCGGCGGGAAAAACAAACCCCCGCTAACGGCTACCAGAGGGGTCAGCCAGCGGTCTGCCTCCCACCAGGGGCTTCAGAATGACCCGGGGAAAAACAGGCTTTGTGTTTCAGACATGAATTACAGGAAGGAATTGCCTTCGCAGAGAAGATTAGCATTCCATACTTCTCCTCCTCCTCCTCCTCCTCCTCTCCCTATTTTCCTCCCTGTCTCTGCTCTCTTTCAATCTCGTCCTCCATAATGATCAGCTTTACAGGTGATTATGCTGTGTGTTTGTGATGCGATTATGGCCGCTCGAGCGTGCTCAGGTAGAGAGGATGGGAACGCGAGCGGAAGAGGGAGAGGGAGCGAAGCATGAGCGCATTGCTCCCCTGGTGGTTGTGTGCGTGTGTGTGTGTGTGTGTATGTGTGTGTGTGTGTGTGTGTGTGTATGTGTGTGTGTGTGTGTGTGTGTGTGTGTGTGTGTGTGTCTGTGTGTGTGTGTGTGTGTGTGTGTGTGTGTGTGTGTGTGTGTGTGTGTGTGTGTGTGTGTGTGTAGTGTGTGTATACTGTATGTGTGTGTAGTTCGGGGTTGGGTTGTGCAGGGCTTCACGGCAGCAACGAGGCCAGTAAGCGGAGGGGGGGGGGGGGGGTGACTGGTCCGCAGTGCCTCGTTAATGTCGGCACGAATTAGACCTCGCTCAGTCCTAATTGAATTCCTACTGTACTGGGGGAGATGGAGAGCATGAGGAAATGAGCAGTGCCTCCATGCTGCGCCGTGCTCAGCCACAAGCGTGTGTGTAACCCCCACCAGGCACCCGCTCGCCAGCGCTGCCCGCTGACGCTGCCCGCTGACGCTAACTCCGTCCCGCGGGGCTCCGACGATGATGATTCGAGCGCGGAGTGTGGCCGAGCTTCTTTTTTTTTTTGTTTTTTTTTGTTTTTTCCCGATTCCACATCTGTATGCCAGAGTGGTAAACAACAAGGACCACGACAACACAACAGCAAATTACATTTCTGCAAAAGTGCTAGTTGGGCAAAGTATAGAAAATAAACATGGAGATGGGGGGGGGGGGGCTGCACCTGGAGGCTTGTAAAGGGCTGCACGAGGGGGGGGGGAATAGCATGAATAAATAAACGCCTATATAAATGCAGCGCTGTAGAGAGAGCCACGCTGGAGTGTTTAAAATTCAGAGATCCTGTCACAACAGAACGCTCAGTTTGTCTCTGGCAAAAAAAAGGGGAAAAAAAAGAAAAAGAAAAAAAATGGATCTCTGTGGTCTGGTTCATGAAAAAACATCAGTCACAGCGAAAACGTTCTTATTGGGTTTGCGTTTTTGCTCTCTCTTTCTCTCTCTCTCTCTCCCTCTCTCTCTAAAATATCTACCCATCAGCTTTTCCCCCTGTTTACAAAAACCCTCTGAGCTTTTTTTTTTTTTTTTGCTTCTCGTTCTTGGTTAAATTGTGCAGAAGAGGCATTTTTCCTCTCTTCCTTCTCGTTCTCTCTGCATCTCTGTCTAGCTCTCTCTCTACTGCTCTCTTTCCCTCTTTCTTTCACTCCATCTCTCTCCCTCCATCCCCTCAGCCTGTTTTCATTCCGTCCCAAGGGTGTGCCAGCAGAGCTACTTAAAGGCATCCTTTTGAGTCGGGAGAAAAAAGAGGAATCGAAAAAAACAGGGAATGAGCAGAAAGTTTCTCCCCTTTGTTCCGGGGCACAAGGGAGAAGGAGATGAGGGGAGAGGAGGATGAGGAGAGGAGAAGAAGACAGAGAAGAGGAGAGGAAAGGCGAGGGGAGGAGAGGAGATGAGATGAGAGGAGAGGAGAGGAGAGGAGAGGAGAGGAGAGGAGAGGAAAGGGGAGAGGAGGAGAGAGAGAGAGGGGAGAGGAGAGAGAGGGGAAGGGAGGGGGTATTTAAGGTCCTGGCAGACGGCCTCCCACTCTCGTTAGAACCTGAAGCGCTTGCTCCAGTGAGACGGCTCTCCACAGGCCTTGGCCACTAAAAAACAACCGACCATGGAGAGGGATGGAGAGAGAGAGAGGAGAGCGAAGGAGAGAGGGAGAGAGAAGGAGAGAAAGGAGAGAGGGAGTAAGGGGGCACACTGGAGGATGGTGGGAGAGGAAAAGAGAGGCAAATGGAAAAGTGTAGAGAGAAATTTAAGGAGAGAGAGAGAGAAAGAGAGAGCGAGAGAGAGAGTGGGTGTCAAAGCTTGGTGCAGGGTAGAGGCAGGGAGACACGAAATCAAAGCAGTGTTTAGGGGTGCGGAGCGCGGCGAACACAATCCACTTTTCGCCGCTGTAAATACGGCCGGGGGGCCGGGAGCAAACACACACACACACACACACACACACACACACACACACACACACACAGTCACACACACACAGACCGAGAGAGAGAGACAGACAAACACACCCTGGCCCAGCAGCAGGAGCCCAGCGGTGTGTGCTGATGCCTTGGCTGTGCAGGCTCGGGCCTCTGACTTCCTCCGTGTTTAATAATGTCTTCAGGGCACCAGAGACAGGCCCTGCTGCTTCTGCCCTGGTCACCCCCTTAACAAGGCGCCGGCGCCAGGGTGCGGCTACTCGCACTCTCACTGATACGGCCACCTCCGCTGTTGTTCTCCCACTTTCATTTATGCTCTCTGTCCTTTGTTCTTGGTGGATGACAGCAACAGGGAGTAATAGAAGCCATCTCTCCTCTCCCCCCTTCTCTCTCTATCTTTCCCTCTCTCTCCCTCTCTCTGTCTCTGTTAGTATCTCTCTCTCTCTGTGAGTGTTTTGTTTCATCGTGGTGGTTGGGGAGTGACCCTCCCTCCCTCCCTCCCTCTCTCTCTCTCTCTCTCTCTCTCTCTCTCTCTCTCTCTCTCTCTCTCTTCTCTCTCTCTCTCTCTCTCTCTCTGTGGTGCCATGCTCACTGTGGTGGCAGGACTGAATATGGATGTTTTTGGCTGGGTGCACACTTTACATACATCAGTAGCATTAATTTCACATGAACGGCTCTCTCTCTATATATATCTCTCTCTCTCTCCCTCTCTCGCCACCAACCGAACCCACTCACTTGAATCGGGGGCCAGTCCTAAATCATGGACACGGGGGAAAAGGCTGAAAACATATTAACAATTCTAGTGTGTTTGTGTATGTGTGAGCGAGATGGAGAGAGGGAGAGAGAGAGAAAAAAGAAGAGAGAGAGAGAGATGCACACAGGTGCACACACCAAAAGAAAGAAAAGTGTCTGAAAGTTAGATGACGGTGGCAGCTCAGCCTGTCAGACGCTCCGTGTCAAAGCGGGGGGGTTGAGGAGGGAGGGGTGTAGACAGTGACGGTAGTAAGGTGTGTGTGTGTGTGTGTGTGTGTGTGTGTGTATGGAGGGTAGGTTTAAGACGGTGGCTGTGACACCATCACTCAGCGCTGAGCTCCCTGCCCATCTCCGATGTCTGCCTTGCCTAATGACCTGTGAAGCCGTAATGGGGTGTTCTGTCATCCGCTGGCGAGGCTGACTGACACAGTCGAGACGCTGCCGTTGCCGCCACCGTTGTCGTCCGTCCTCTTCTCCTCTTGTCTGGTCTGATCTGGTCTCGTCTCGTGCAACGTCGACCCCGAGCGGTCCAGTCGCTACAGACCCCCGGGGCCCACCGCAGGGATGGGAGAGGGAGACAGACGGTACTCTGACCCCTTGTCCTCCAGCTGTCTCGCAAAAACAACAGCCCCACCTATCCGTGGTGCCATTGTGTGTGTGTGTGTGTGTGTGTGTGTGCGTGTGTGTGCATGTGTGTGTCAGATGGAGGCTGGCGTAGACCCCTCTGCCCCAGTGGCTCTTAGCCCACCGGAGAGCGGAAATTAAAACTAGTGAAGTGTTGAAGCCGAGAGCCGAAGGCTGAGGTTTCTCCGGGAGCGAACGAGAGAGCTTAGGAGAGGGTGCAGGAAGATAAATGGATCAGAGAGGGAGGAGAAAGAGAGAGAGAGAGAGGGGGGGGGGGGAGAGAGAGAGGGGGGGAAGGGTGGAGGGAAAGAGGGCACAAGAGATGGGTAAAGGGGGGGAAAAGGCGATTCAGAGAAGGAGAGGGAGGGAAAGAGAAGGGAGGTATGGGGTGATAGAGAGAGAAAGCGGTGTAAATGGGGAGGAAGGGAGAGACTGAAGGGAGGTATGGGGGGATAGATAGAGAGAGAAAGCGGTGTAAATGGGGAGGAAGGGAGAGACAAGGGAGGTATGGGGTGATAGAGAGAGAAAGCGGTGTAAATAGGGAGGGAGGGAGAGAGAAGGGAGGTATGGGGTGATAGAGAGAGAAAGCGGTGTAAATGGGGAGGAAGGGAGAGACTGAAGGGGAGAGATGGAGGCAGGGCAGAGGGAGAGGAGAGTAATGTCTCCCAGTGCGCAGGTGTGCTCTGTCGCTCTCTTTCTTCCCCAGCCAAACAATCATCAATGACATGTAAGAGCCATTGATTTTTTTTTTTTTTTTTTGGTTGGTTGTTTTTTTTTATTATTTTTTTTTTTATTGGGGGCTTTTTGAAAGTGTCCATTGATCTGTACACTTCTCCCGCGGCAAAGTCATTGATTTCTCCTCTCTCTCCTCCACTCTGGTAAATAAAGACCTATCCCTGATCCCAATCTCAACAAAAGTGACCAAACACACACACACACACACACACACACACACTCACACACAGATTATAGATTCTTAGAAGTAACAAAGAAACCAAACATACTCCCACTGACTGTCCATATTTGCTGTTCATCCTAACACTGCTCCAAATGCAACCGCTTGTCAGTAAACTGTAGAAGACGTAGTGGGGTATTGTGGTTCCTCGCTTGCTTTAAATGAATGCTTTTCACCACAGACAATATCAGTCACATGCAGTCATATGCCAGGCGGTGTGAAAATAATGTGGTGTTCTTGACTGATCCCAGATCTGTGAGATATCTTCCGATAGACCCGCAGGCACTCACTGAGAATGTTTTTCACATGCAGAATAACACCATTTGTTCCCTAAATTTATCTCTAGGATGAATAAAGTCTCTCTAGCTATCGATCCGTCTTTTCTGATCTCTGCCTATGGATTTGACTGGATCTAGATGCCAACACTGACTTTATATCAGAGAGGTGTTCCTTTTTTCTCCCCTCCAGCCCCTTCTACCTCTTACAGAGAGCTAGTGCATGTTTACTCAATGGCAACACAGCCCAGCAGGATTAAGAGCCTATTATATCCACCAGAATAAAGACGGCCCATGTGGTATGAGCTCAGCTCGGTGGATGAGGTCTAGGACAGAATACAAGAGACGGAATCTGAGCACTGAATGAAGTGTCTGCAGAGGAATAGAGAGAACTAGCTGAAATAATATGGAAATAAAGGCAGATTACCTCAATAAAACACCTGATGGTTTTTGATGGGGGGGTTTTTTCTTCCTTTTTGTGTAAAGAGTGGATGACTGAGCACTGTCCTTGACCCCTTGTGATTCACACACAGACAGTGTCCCCCCCCCCCCCACACACACACACACACACACACACACACTCCTCCTCTTCCTCCCCATCAGCCGTGGCGGGATCGTCTTTTATTAAACTGCCATCGCTTTATCCTTCTAATAAAGCTGGGCAAACAATACTGTGACAGGCACATTAAGGAGACAGCTGCCGCCACTGTCCCTGGCAGCCTCCGGCAAAATGAATGTGCCATCACAAATGCTTCATGGCTAATTTTTCGAAAGGCGGCCATTGATTTTGAGAGGGGGGGGGGGGGGGACATTTTGATGCAACACATTTATTTTCCCCCCTCTGGCTCTTGTCACGAGCTTCCCTGTTTCGTGGGTCGCTCGAGGTCACTGAAGTAGAGTCTCTCCAAAAAGTTTTCTTTACTCATATTTTTCCCTATACTGTAACTGTCTTAGAACAGCATAGAGAATGCTAATAAAGTGCATAGGCAAGCAGAGAGTTTTGCTTCATTAAGTTGTATCTACAGTATGTTGGCTCAGAAGTAGATTTTTTAAAAAAAATTTATTTTTTTAAATTAGAGATTTTTTTCTACATCAATTTCAGTCTGCCTCTGAGTACACACACATTTTTTATTTTTCATTTATTCACATTTAGAAATGTTAAACCATCTGGGGTGATAAATTGTTTGATTAGTTGCCATGTAAACTGTCACTTGAGCACTCACCGATATCTCAGTGCTAGAAATGTAAACACACACACACACACACACACTAACACACACACACACCTCACCTCTTTTCCACCCATCCCAGCTTTTGCTTAGGCCATGTTCATTAATCAAGTCACGTTTTATTTATGAAAGAATTTCAGTCCGCAGCAGGCCTCACTGCCTAATAGGAAACGTTATTGTAGCTCACGGAAAGTTTTTGTCAGAATTAGACTGAATTAATGAGAACTCCTAATGAAACCCGAGTCGGCTTCCAAGCGATTTTTATTTCGTCGTACTCAGCAAGCATTTTTGCTATGTAAACAACACCTCTCCTCTGTGTCTGCATTTAGCTGCATTCACACTATTTAATACCGTGTTGTTTGTATGAATACAAATGGGGAATTTCTCCATGAAACAAGCGAGCTAGTCCCCGAGAGGCCACTTTTCTTGCACTTTATCTGTAATGTTAATTTAAAAGACAGTAATGACTACCTCCCAAGGGACCCACTGAGCGAAAGACAGACACGAATCAAAACAAAACGTGTCGAATGATAAAAAATGAAGGAACTAAAAAAATAAGGGTGGGGGGGGGGGGGTGGATAAGGAACTATCATCCGGAGAGTGGGAGAAGAAGTGCACTAGACAGAGAGGAAGGGGGATTGAGGATTTGTGGTATTTTTTCGGAGCGCTGGGTAATGTTGTAGAAGAGACTTATGGATTAAACCAGAGCCAGACTTTCATTGTGCTGTCGATACACTCCTCCGAGCCTCTGGATCCACTGCCACTCCCATAGGGCCTAATGAAACACTTTGGCGTCTGCTCTGCTCTGCCCATGCCAAGATCACAAGGCTAAAAATTGGCTTCTTCATCCCTCTTCAGTGTTACAATCGGCAAACACAGTTTAAACACGAGCCATTGTACAGCACAACACTCCTTCTGACGTGATCTCCAAACAAAGGGATTTCTTGCTGCAGTACATGTGTTGCAATTCTACCTTTTGTGTGTTCGCAATTGTCACGGTTTGTTTTGTGTACAGCGTGTTTTTTTTCTCTCTCTCTCTTTTTGTTCGTTTTGTTGTTTTCATCCTCTCCCGAACAATGAGGTGGAAACCTGAGCCAGAACTCAAGGCTTCCATCTTGTCTTTGAAATCCTGCCACGTGGAAACCACAGGAGCGTTGGGGGAAAAAAATCCCAAGGCTCAGAGTATGTAAGGGGTTTTAGCCGGCCTTCCACTTTGGTCACCGGGAGACGACTGGCCCCGTCGCAAGAAATACCACCGTACGTAGCAGCCCATTGGGCTAAACTGGGAAGAAGTTGCCCCCCCCTTCCCACCCCCGATCTGTAAATGCCTTTTGGCCAGTAAATCACTCAAACAGGCAGGCTGCAGAGCGTTTCATTCATGCGAACATCTATGGGATGAGTTGTCAGTACCTCCTAGTGGCCGACGTCTGGCAGTCCGTCTTTGTGTGTGCAGCACCAGGGAGGAGAAAGACAGAGCGGGGGAAAGAGAGAGAGAGGGAGGGAGAGGAGAGACAAGGGAAGTGGGGTGTAAGTCTGACGTTGTCCAGAGCCATCATTCTCTCAGAGGAGCTGTTAATTGTGTTTCTGCTCCAGAGCTGATCTCTCATGTAGAGACAGACACTCAGACATAAGAGTTTAAATGCCGGACCCCCCCCTCACACTCATCCTAACTGTTGACCAAAAATAACAGCTGACAGGCTGCTGGACTGCTTTCTTTAGACGTTCCCTCGCAATATATATTTCTTTGCTGACAGAACCGGGATGTGCTCCAAAACCACTCAGTAGGATTTTATCGCATTCTTTTTTTTGCAGAGTATTACAGAAATCCCCCTCTTGTGAACACTCCATTGAGTTCTCCCCATCTAGCTCTCCCTCCCTCCATCTCCTCTGCTCTGGTGCTATTAAAAATGTTTTCTCTTCATTTTTACATTTTCCCAATGAATGGTTGAGTCCTCCTTGGTACACTATTCTATGTTTGTCTCCCTTGTAATGGCCACTGTCTAGTGTGTAGTCCTGCCAGAGTTGTTGCTGCCAAGTGCAATTATATTTGCTTAGTGATAAGTAAAAATATTTACTTAGTGATGGTGAAGTAGCTTCAATTTTTATTTAATAAATGAAAACGATTACTTACATGTCTGAGTGTAAGAGAGATGCTGGTGGCCTCCATGTCAGACGTTAGAAACACTTGCGATATTCATTTCCATAATTCAATGTTTTGGTTGTGGGCGGCATGCGACTCCTTTGCTTTGAGTCTGCTGACACCTCAGTGTGGACCCCTGGTCTTACAGTTCAACATTGATTTATTTTGAATTCTGCTTTCTCCATTAATCAGAACTCTGTTGAATAGAGGCCACAAAGAAATTGTGTGGAACCAAACCGAAAACTCTTTAACTTACGCTCGCGCTCCTACTGTATGATGCCTTTTTTCTTTCGTTAAATAAAGAATGATCATGATAAAAAAAAGTGTCATGGCCTTCAAAATGAAATGATTCATTCCCCAAGAATCGTGTTTGGCCGCCCGGTGCCTTGAATTAGCCTGGCATTTAAAAAGACAGCGCTGAAGAGAGGCCAGCGAGCTGAAAGACCTTTGATGAGCGAGCCAAACTAATGGGGATCCATGGGAGGGTTGGCATGGCCGCCATCCGTTGCTTTTACTGATTAAACACATCCTTTTTATATCGCCATGGGGATACCATGCCTACGCTGTGCCACCAACCTTGGTCACGACGCTGCTCGGAGACAGTGACCCGTGTGGCCAGGGGTTGAGGTGTGTGTGTGTGTGTGTGTGTGTGTGTGTGTGTGTGTGTGTGTGTGTGTGTGTGTGTGTGTGTGTGTGTGTGTGTGTGTGTGTGTGTGTGTGTGTGTGTGTGTGTGTGTGTGTGTGTGTGTGTGTGTGTGTGTGTGTGTGTGTGTGTGCGTGTGCGTGTGCGTGTGCGTGTGCGTGTGCGTGTGCGTGTGCGTGTGCGTGTGCGTGTGTGTGTGTTGCGTGGTTGGCCGGTGGTGTGGCTCTTGTCGTCACAGAAACAGCTTCCACAAGAGCGTTGATACATGATCACAGCACAGCAGCTTGTCAGAGAACATGTTCAGGGACACGACACAAGCCACATGATTCACATATTAGAGATAAAGCTTTTCTACCCCACTGGGAAACAGTACACTTCACTGACAACACTCATGTGATTGGCATGTTACTGAACATCTGAATGCATCCCACTGAAGGATCCTACTCATTCATACCGTCTCATGTCTTTGTCATTTGTGGCCTCGTTGCATCAACTGGTCAATTGCCTGGCCAAGACAAGGCAATATTCAATATTATTTCAAGCTGCCAGAATGAAAGAATTTTTGCCGTCTCACTATCTGACTCAGACTGATGGCCCTTCTGTATCATACTGAAGATGCATCAAATTCACATTGTGTGGTTCTAAACCTAAAAGGTCTTTGCAGTGGTACAACCCAAAATGTCTTAGTTCTAATACTCATGACCTAATTTTGGTTCTAACTCACTGCTTTTGTGCTGACCATTTTATCTATGGCTAAAAATGCCATTTTTGACTATTTGCTCAATCAATGCACAAAACGTTTTTCAGGCAGCTCATTTGTTTGGAGCCAGGTGTGATTGAACCTGCTGCTTTTGTTAATGTAATTAGTGTCGACACGGGCCCGGTTGGTTGTTGCACCTAGTGATCAACATTGTACGATGTAGAAAGATTTATGTGCGTATTCGGAGTGAAAATGTAAGGATCAGAATATAGCAGAAGATGCCGTTACAACACAGCTCCAGAAATAAAGGAGCTTCCCAAAGAGCCTTCCGTGCATTGAGCGAATGTGACTATAGTTTCTTGTGTCTTGTTCTACTGTATCTTGTTTTGCCGCTGAATCGCCTTTTCTTGTCATCTCCACTAAACACAGGTTGGCTGGAGGGTAAAGGTGAGCGCAGATACCTGGGGATAGCCCTGAGGAGGCCCTGTGGAGGCACGATTAAGCACCAGGAGTGACAATAGGGAAGCAATCGGTCGCAAAACAAGCACTCAGCTCTGGCCCTACAGTACGTATAGTCAGAACAGGACTATTGAGGATCCATGCTGGGAGGAATAGGAATTGCAATGTATGAATCATGCCTTGAGATGAATGGGGTTGACAGGAGCGTTCCTTATAGAGCGCACTGCACTCCCCAGGCCATTAGGGTCACGATCCATACCAGTGGAATTAACAATAAAGCTAATATCCGCTGCTGTAATGGAATTACAAGAGGCTCTGTAATTGCTTCCCCTCCCCATCCGCTGCACTGGACGCAGAGTCTGCTGTGCGCCACCGCAGCTGGAAACGGAAGGGACCTGTGATTTCATTCATCCTGTCGGTGGCTGATTTTCTTTGTCTGAATATCCGACTTCAACATGTAAATGCCTAATATTTACAGTGCAGTGCACCACTACTTTTGGTATTTACCAACAGGTGATGCCCTTGCCCCTTAGCCCCTTCTCTTGCTGGCATAGGCTGCTGGTAAAAAGAAGATAATGCATCTTTATTTGGATGTGTGAATGCACACTTCAAAGAAACTGACTTCACTGTCAGCCAGTGTTTTTAGACGATACATTTCCCAGCGGACTTGTCAGCTTTTTGGTATTTTTCATCTTGTTTGAACGTGCACTTCATTATTGGTGTCTTGAAGAGCTTTTAGAAAAAACATATTACCACCAGTGGAGCAATGTTGATGATTTGGCATTATTTGTTCTATGACGGTCGTTACCTTTCAAATGTCATCCATTTGTCAGTAAATGTGTATTGACTTACAGTAGAGACACGGACAAGAGATTTGTTCATATGTCAATAGGAAGCGTCGCTTTACATTATATATTTTTACTACTAATTTTGCAGAAATGATTATTCAGTTTATCTTCTCCTAGTCATTGCATCAGCCTGGTCAACACTGAGGTTGGAAAGAGGGATGTGAGTGTGTCAACACAAGTGGATTACTCAGATGAACGCATGCTAGCCTATGGATTTTCAGCCATGTTTGTTTAGTAGCCGTCAGCACAGTGCTCCCTCCCGTGAGAGTTCCTCCAGCAGACTCTGCCATCAGCTCCCAGTGACTCCAGGATCTCACATTACTGAGGACGGGTTTTTTATCACCATCCTTCTTCCCTGTCAGGCCATCTCTCTCTCTCTCTCTCTCTCTCTCTCTCTCTCTCTCTCTCTCTCTCTCTCTCTCTCTCTCTCCATCGAAGGGATGCACCCTGAATACACCAGCATCCATCCGGACACGTCGAAAATTGAATTGTGAATCTTTCGGCCCAAAAGACACGGTCAAGGCCGTGGGGCCCAGGTTCTTTAATAGAAGATGAGAAGCTGTTTACGAGGGGGGATAAGTTACCCGGTGACAAATGGGCGCCTGTCGGGGAGCCCCTCGAGTTCGGGTGAGGAGACCCCATCTCTCCATAGCTCTCTGGGCCAAGACATGTCATTCGGTCGCTAAAGCAGGAAATAGATCCTTTCAATAGATTTCTGTGTGGATGCGAAATGGTCAGACAGTCATGGAGTGGGTTGCGCAAGATGGGCGGTGGATAAATGGAAGCTTTGAGGAAGTCGATGAATTAAACAGCTGTCCCCACGCCACACCACCCCACCCCACCTCACCCTCTTTCTCATCTAGTTATTTGATTGCCCTGAAGAGGCTGTTTTATTGTTGGTGTTAGCATCAGTCACAAACGAGGGCCCCGGAATGATCCAGGAGCAGACGGCACTGAAGCTGTATTAATAAATGCATGCGATAACATTTCAGGAAAACATATCTGAAACAACGCAAATAAATCAAATAAATGTGCCCCCTCTGTTTCATAAATCTCATAGCTCACCCTCGAGCCGCAGACAGGCAGGAAGCATAATTGTTGCTAGCGACAGAAAAAGTAAAGAAAAAATGAGATGAAAGAGGAATAGAATGATTGCATTGGAAAAAGGAGAGGAAAAGAATGATCGTATTGGTAAAAGTCCCTAGGCAATGGAGCTGGATTGAATTGGAACACTTTTGCTTGTAAGTCAGGAGATGTAAAGACCAATATGACTCAATTTAATATGCTCAATCTTTTGTTTTCTTTCTTTTGTCCCTTCCTCCCTCACTCACTTTTTTTCTGTGGTGTGTGGCTCCAATTCTGTTTTCCCTCGAGGTGAAAATGGGAAGCAATTGGAAATCGAGGCCTGTGCCACAGAAATGAGATCCTATTTACTTTGTCATTTAGCGAGCTGAAAGCACTTGTGCCGGAATCTTTTCATGTAAATCTAATGGCACCTACCACAGGTTTGGTGCTCTCCTGCCCCTGTGGGCTTTAGTAATTAC
>NC_085000.1:30263886-30266386 GCF_963854185.1 Sardina pilchardus | reverse complement strand
CTGTCAGCAACGTTGTACATCAGCACTGACTTAACCCCCGACAGCGTCCTGTGAGCCGAGATCCAGCCGGTTTTTGATCGTTTTTGATGCCGGACTATTTTCTTCAGCAAGTTTTTGGGGTCACGAAAGTAAAGTGTTTTTCTTCTCAAAACCATATGCGTTCAACAGAGTGATATATTTGCACCACAAAAACGTTGTCCAGCTGTCAGTAGCGCGCAGTGATAGAAATCGCGAAAAATAATTAAGTGATAACGAGGTTTGAATTTTTCCTGGACAACGTTTTTGTGGTGCAAATATATCACTCTTTTGAACGCATATGGTTTTGAGAAGAAAAACACTTTACTTTCGTGACCCCAGAAACTTGCCGGACTACTTTCTTCAGCATCAAAAACCGGCTGGATCTCGGCTCACAGGACGCTGTTGCGGGGTAAGTCAGTGCTGATGCACAACGTTGCTGACGGGGAACCCATATAACTTCGTGTCTTAAAACCCGAACTATCCCTTTAACCCGGAAGTTTGTTATTGTTGATTTTCTCATAATAACGTTGTGCGCAAAACGACTGATTTCGCTTTGAATGGTCACATATGTGTATGTGTGGTTGTTTTTTTTTTGGGGGGGGGGGCGGGGTGAGGTGGCGGTTGGTTTTGTCTGGAGCCTTCCTGCAAAATTATGATATTGATAGAGGCAAGGATTTCTGCCTTTTACAACCCTTGGTGTCAATATTTAATCTTCTTTTATTTCCCTAGACAAATGCAGTGATACTATAAACCCCTCCCAGACCTGTACAGAGGTGATGCCAGTGATATAGAGTTTTAAAGGATCATCTCGGCTTTGCTAAATCATTCCAGTTTGTGTGTATTATTGGCCTTTGTCCCATAACAATACCTACTGCATAGTTATCAGAGAGAAAATAATTGTCTTGCTATGATTTGTTGTGTGTATATACTGTATCTCTGTGGTAGGTAATAATGATAGGGTATCAGCTGACTCACTCAAGGAGATAGATTGTTGTCGTAATGCGTGTGTGGGATGTGTGTGTGTGTGTGTGTGTGTGTGTGTGTGTGTGTGTGTGTGTGTGTGTGATCATATTTTTTCCTGCCTTCGCTACCGAAGGCTTAGCCAAGCGTGTTTCGTGTTTGGCAGACGTGGAGCGACAGCTGTAGATAGCATCAGAAAATGAACGTGGCGTGTGCTGAAGCTCCAGCAGACAGTCGCTACATCACTGCTTTCCCTCATCTGGCTCTCCCTGCCTCTCTCTCTCCCTGCCTGCCTCCCTCTCTCCCTCTCTCCCTGCCTCCCTCTCTCCCTCTCTCCCTGCCTGCCTCCCTCTCTCCCTCTCTCCCTGCCTCCCTCTCTCCCTGCCTGCCTCCCTCCCTGCCTGCCTGCCTACTGGGCTGTGTTCCTGCTGCGCTGCGCGGTGCTTTGGCCTGGGCTTGGAGGACCTTAACAGGGAGCCGCTAGCCGAATACCTTCTGACAGACGCCGAGCCAGGGGGGGGAAACCGAGCCGAGCCTGTGACCTTGGGGAGCAAAATGGAGCTTGTGTGTGTGTGTGTGTGTGTGTGTGTGTGTGTGTGTGTGTGTGTGTGTGAGAGAGAGTACAGAATGATGGAGGACCCTTGTCTCCTGTCCTCCACACCCTCTGCCCAGTTAGGAAACTGGACCTTTTTCTCCCCCCGTGCGGCCGGGTTCTGTCGGGGCTACCTGACCACTCTCCTGACCCCAGGTCTGAGTGCTTCAGCAGCCGCCCACTCTGGGAGTTCTGCTGTAATAGTATACTGTACCTGGACTCTCTCCCTCCACACAGGCCAAATGACACAAACCATCAAACAAGCAGGAAATTAAATTTAGATGTGTGTGTGCCTCCCTTCTGTGTGTGTGTGTGTGTGTGTGTGTGTGTGTGTGTGCATATTCCTATATGTTTGTTGTTGTTGTTGTTTGTGTGCTTATGTGTATCTGTGGCACTGTGAATATCTGTGTGTGTGTGTGTGTGTGAGAGAGAGAGAGAGAGTCTGTCTGTGAGAGAGAGAGGGAGAGAGAGAGAGTGTGTGTGTGTGTGTATGACTGTGTGTGTATGCCTTTTCGTTGTAACAATTATAACAGAGAGTCAGTTCTGTGTTCACCTCTTGCAGATAGACAATTCAGCTCCACATTCTTCTGGTCCCCTTTGAGCCTCAATCTCCTAGAGGCATACAGTATACTTTATGTGTGTGAGAAACAGAGATAGTACATTTAAGACTGTGTGTGTGTATGTATATGTACTGTATGTGTGTGTGTGTGTGTGTGTGTGTGTGTGTGTGTGTGTGTGTGCAGAATACAGAGCACACATTTCCTTGCCCCGCGCTCCCTTGTTGGCATTGTCCCAGAGGGCTTTGCCTTGAATGGTGCAGTGAGTGGGCTTGAAAGCAGCGGCTACTTGAGAGAAGAAACTCAGCACACCAGTGTGTTGCCGATGTCCCCTGTAAACACACACACACACACACACACACACACACACACA
>NC_085000.1:30245687-30258187 GCF_963854185.1 Sardina pilchardus | reverse complement strand
TGACCTTTGGAAGTGTTTATGTGTGCGTGTGGGTGTATTAGAGTGATCGAGGGTGTGTGGAGTGCTCTTTGATGGGCGTTTGTGTATAAATGCTATGAAATATGATGTGGGCTATTGGGTGGAGTCGGGGTATTTGTCTGTGAGTGTGCTGAGGAAGCTGTAGGACACTGCTGACTCGTTTTCACTGTGATTGGCCCGCCATCATTCCCTTGGCATGTCACAGGCATCCGGTATTACAGGCCACCCGTGATAACAGTGACAAGCCTCACCTCCTCGCCGCTCTGAGCAATTCCGACCAAATCCAATAAATCCGTTCCATCTGGCGCCGTCGAGCCGGAATGCCCATCTACTTCACGACCGTCTCTCGGTTTCGGAAGGGTGTGTGTGTGGAATTCTGCGGCTGTCGGGGAGCCAAACGAGGCTCGGTCACCTGCGCCGTCGCAGCTATAGCCGTGTCCGGCGACCTTGAACTGTCTGTCGGTGATCTTCTTGGTCCTCATGTCCGGTGTGTTGTGTCCCACTGCAGATTCGCTCGGACAAGGACAAGTCCAATCAGATCCGCTACAGCATCACCGGCGCAGGAGCTGACCAGCCGCCCAACGAGGTGTTCCAGATTCAGCCCGTGACGGGGAAGATGTCCGTCACCAGGCCACTGGACAGAGAGGAGCGCTCGTTCTACCATGTAAGTGCCTCCCCCATCCAACACAGACACAGACACACCTACACACACACACACACACACACACACACACACACACACCTTCCAGATTGACAATGATGCCCATTGTTTGTTGTCACCAGCTTTTCATAAGCAATAAAGCTGCTAATGAAATGTGCCTACCTCCAATGCCGCATGATCGGTGGCAGTTAGATTTAACAGAATGCAGCTCTGAAATACTCAATCTCCCCATACAGGTACATTTGTCACACCGAGATATCGTGCCTTATTTTCCATCTTTTTTATTGAATTAAACCCATCCCCGTAAAAAAAAAAGCCCAAGTCTCTCACTGATTCTTCGGCATGGGGGTTGTGGTTGTACTCCACTTATTATCCATTTTGGAGCTTTTAACTCGTTAAATTGATCAGCCTTGTCGGGAGATGATAAAAACGTCTAGCGGGACGCCCTCGACAAAAGCCCGGCTCCCGCTGTCAATTAGGCGCGTTAGCGTGGCGCGTGGCGTGCTCGCAGGAGCCGGGGAGGTGTGTGTGGATTTGTCGGGGGCTGTCTCCGCTAATGAAAGACCTGTTTAGTCATGTTGCGTATGCGTGTTTTGAGGCATTCACGCTGTTTTTTCTTTTTTTTTTTTATTTCGGCGGAGTCGATGTCAGAGGGAAGGTAGGCAGACTACTAAAACGAAAAAATCATCATAACATACTGGCGTCTGAGTCTCTGACAGGACTCCTGTGACTGATTCAAACCTGTATGGCGGATGAGAACGGTGATATCTCACGGGCTAATTAATGTGCCAAGTCATGTAAACAAAAAGTGCAGTGCGTTAGCGGTTAGCCATATCAATATCAGATATCACTGACTGAATAACAGAAAATGGATGAGTAAATAAATTGGACAGGTGCTGTAAAGACATGAAAAAAACACATCACCCTTCTATGAATGCTGTGGCTTTGCTGTCGACAGTTAAACTGATGTAGCTGCTTCTGCAGTTTAACCTACTGGTTCTTTGTTGTTTCATAATTAACCCTCACACGACAGTCAGCAACACAGCATTCACACCTCACACATATTCTTTCACACTTTTCTCTATCTCTCTATCCGTCTCTCTCTCTTTTTCCCCCTGTGTATCTCTCTTTCTCCCTGGCTCTCTGTCAGTGCAGTGCTCCTCTAGTTAGTTGCTTTGCTCTCTCAGGTATTGATTGTGAAACAGCCTTATTTAGGAGGCTGACCAGAGCCGCTTGACACCAACACTGCCCCAGCTTTCTCAAGGGCTGCTCTCACATCCTCAGTAATGAGCAGGTAGTGTAGTGTGTTGTGTGGGGGGAAGTATCACCATGCACACATTTATCATGTAAATAAACACACACACTCTCACTCACTCACTCACTCACACTCTCACGCACTCACTCACTCACTCACTCACTCATTTACTCACTCACTCACTCACTCACTCACTCACTCACTCACTCTCACACACACACACACACACACACACACACACACACACACACACACACACACACACACACTCACACACACACACACACACTGTACATCCCATTCTATTGTATGGTCTGTGGTCATGCTTTTGTGGTGAGGCTTTATGAAGCTTCTGTTGCATTGCCAGGCACTTAAGGAAATGTGAAATGCTCCGCCAGATTTTAATGTGATGTTCAAAGTGCTGGAGTACAGGAGTTCTCCCCATGTAGTTGTGCTGTGCTGAGTGATTCATAAAAGCATCATACAGCAACAGGCATCCTTTCATTTGGTAATGAGTTACCACAGAAGTAGAGACTTTTTCAATGCTTTCTCCTGATGAAACCAGGGACATATTCACTTTGAGGAGTCACTGGTTGATGTAAAAGATTTTGATCGGTTTACAATTGAAGATTTGAACTAGCTTTTATCTCGGATCGAACATGTAGCGCACAAGTACTGAAGACAATGGCCTTTCCTTGAAGTAATTTCCATATCATTTTCCATCTCAATGACACCAGCAGTTTGGAAGTATTGAATAGGCATAACATAATTTGTATAACCAATTCTACTGGGAAACAAAATGTACTGTTATACAAAGATAGCCATGCTAATTCTAGCTAGCGTGAGTTCATGAATATGCTAGTATGTTATTGTGTCACAGGTTTAGACAGCATACAGTAGACTCTATTTTCAGCTGGTTACGAGCTCGTTGTGCCAACACTGACCTCGTACCATGTCCCGAAAGACCTCCCCTCAAATTAGTCTTCATACCACCCTCCCTCCCTCCCTCCCTCTCTCTCTCTCTCTCCCTTTCTCCCTTCTTCATCCGACTCTCTCCTGTGCTCGTCACGCTAGAGGCTCTCCTGCTCCGGTGCTTTAACAGTCCACCGGGCCCGGGTTGCCCGCCGCAGGCCCCAGATCAGAGATAGTCACAGGGGAGGCGCTCCACCTACAGCGCAGCGCTGGTCTAGACACAGCAAACTTTTTTCTCTCTTGCAGTCCTCCCCTACCTGAGAAAAAGAAGGGGAAAAAAGGACAGGTCAGATGAACTGAAAACTTTTTTTTCCATTTATTTTTTTTTTTTTTTTTTTTTTTCGTAAACAGTGTCTTGAGCAGCGTGAGCAGCCTGCTTAAGCCCCTGCTGCCAGAGGTAAAGAATGGATTTGCCTGGGTGAGAAGAACGAGAAAGAGCGAGAGAATGAGAGAGAGAGAGAGAGAGAGAGCAAGGATGAGAACGAGAGAGAGACAGAGAGAGAGAGCAAGGGAGAGAGAAAGAAAGAGAGAGAGAGAGAGAGAGAGAGAGAGAGAGAGAGAGAGAGAGTTGAGGAGTTTGAAGTTCCATGCGATTGCATCCTCCCCGTGCCAAGACCAGTCGGTGTATTTCCTGGATGTGCCCTGAGATGGAGTGCTAGCGCTCAGTGCAGGGTTGCACTATGGATCTTTCCCTCGCCCAATCTCATGACTTCTCTCCCCGACTGACCTGTTCTGCCTCCTATGAATAAAAGCTGCAGGGAGGACCAGATAAGATATTATGAGGCAAACTAGGCTCAAGAGTTTGATGGGTTTTTTTCTTTTTTTGTTTATTTCTTTATTTATTTGCCAGAGTTATCATCAAAGCTTTAAACCTCTGAACAGGATTTAGTTTTTTTATCTGAAAGGAGAAGATAGAAAGAACAATAGGAGCATGCAGGGAAAAGTCTGTCTTCTACTGGGATTACTCTCGGCTGTGTACTTATTCGCCACTTGGCATTTCCATACATTTTGATGCTGGAGTGGATTTCACATTCGCAGTCGGACAGCTGGTAGGCACTTTTCTGGCCACCTCTCATTTGAGTGGAAAAAGAAAAAGAACAAACAAAGTTGATAATACAAAATCCCCCTCGCGGTGTCCAATCGGCAGTCCGCGGAAACACAGCGGCTGCTAGTTATCTCCAAGCGCAGGCCGGCGTGAAGTGGCTCAGGAGCCTGTCAGGGACGGCGAGCACTTTTGAGTTTCGCTCCTTTTATTTATTTATTTGATATATTTTTTTTATAAAACACCCTCCCCCCCCCCTTTTCCTTACCTCCCCCGCTTCTCACCTGGACGTTTTTTGAAGATAATAACTTTAATTCCGACACCGAATTACATTTCCGCTTCTTTTTAAACGCGGCGGTAATCTTTGACTTGTAATGTTATTGAATTACGCAGATCCTAGTGGCGCGGGCGATAACTTCCTCCGCGCCCAGTGGAGAGTGCTCGAGCCGCCACCCGCCGCGGATATTGGGTGCAGCGGCGGATCAGACGATGTGCGGGGAAAAAGTAAAGTCAAATTAACCTCTGCGAGACCCGCCGCCGCAATTTTCCGTGGGGGAGGAGGACGGGTGGAAGAGGGGCAGAGACATGGAGAGGATATCCATCAGTGTGTGTGTGTGTGTGTGTGTGTGTGTTTGCGTGCATGTGTGTGTGTGGGTATTGGTGGAAGGAGAAGGCTGTGGGCCTGGAAAAGGTTGAAGAAGCTGCGATAGTCTCTTTTCTGTTTCTGCCACGGAGGCCACAGCTCTGACAAGCACTTAAGATTTCTCATCTCTCGTCTTTCAGCATTTCTTCTCTCTCTTTCTGCGCCCACTGTCTTGGATTCCGTCTCTCGGAGGACGACCTGTCTTCCTCGCAGGTTCTCTGTGAGCTCCAGGTGAACGTGTAGGATTCTAAAAGTTAGGCCGTTGCAGTCAGGGCGTGATCTGTGGTGGTGCATCTAAGCTCATCCTTCCACTACTTGTCTAGACGGCATGTAATGGCATAATTTGCTGATATCTTTGAGACAGACTAGGTTGCAGACTTGGCTGCCTCTGTCTGTCTGTACAACCCACCAACTACCTGACAAAGAGTCCATATTAACGCCAGCTACTGTACTGTTTCTTACCTCGAGCAAGGCTCTCATGAAGCAATGGGATTTGTTTGAAAATGTTGCTCAAGATAGCCCTCCCTCATCCAAACATTCACCCTTTCTACAAGAACTATTTATTTGAGCTATACATGGTTACTTACAGTATCAATGAGTGTGTATATACTTATAGAATCAGGAAGTGTTTCTATACTTATAGAATCAAGAAGTGTTTCATGTTGGGAACTAGACTTAAGAATTTGGTGTGTGTGTTTGTGATTGTACGTTGTGATCGGACATTTTAAATTGCAAGGAAAAGAGCATGTGGTGGAAAAGATGAAGGCAGGTTTATGGAAAAGAGCATTGACGTAGTTTGACTATCACCCCAAAATATGCTGTTTCGTTCACCTTAGACTCCCTGGTGTTGCCTTCCAAGTGAACAAGCCCTTTGGTCTTAATCAAAGTGATGAATTCGTTCTGAACTCCTTTTCTTGTCTGTTGCTATTATCTCAGATGGGCCTTCTCAAGAATATTATGATTGATATAGAATCCTCCATACGCAACAGGCATCAGACTTTGGATAAATTAATCATTTGGTATTGATTAAAACCTACCTGGACTGGATGAGAAACCTTTGTGATTTCTATGATCAGAGCTATCCGTTTTCACCTACAGATGCCAGTGTCCAAGGGGAGGACAGAGAGAATGTTATTAATGGAGGGATATTGTAGCCGTTCTGGACTCGTGTATATTTTTTGCTCTTTACTCAAACATTTTGTTTTCCTTTGTTCTGTTGTGAGAGCAGAGGCTTCCTGTTGAGTTGTGCCTCGGTATTGATTTCAACATTAATGCGATGCCAAAACTTTGTAGTGGAATCCAAGATTCATCAGAGAGGCAGGTTGTACTCCAACAGCAGCCTCTCAATATACTTATCTGTATGTATGGAGAGAGAGAGAGAGAGAGAGAGAGAGAGAGAGAGAGAGAGAGAGAGAGAGAGAGAGAGAGCAAGACAAAATAGAGACCAAGGTCACAGTTAATAAGCCAAGAGAAATGGTTGGAATTCCTCAGAAATGCATAAAAATCCTGGCAGTCTTTTGAGTTTAACAAGTTTTGTGTATCATACATTTAATTTAAGTGAAAAAAGCTCTTAAAATCCCTTTCGCTGTAAGGTTATGTGATTTGATTATTATCGCTGTGTAAAAGAGCTATCGTTGAAATGATGTTCCTAACAAAAAATGATCATTAATTACATATTTTAAGAGGCAGCCAGCAAAGAAGTGAGGTATTATGTGATGGTTTATGTGGCATGGGTTCCGTTTTATTATTGTGGTGATTTTTCATTGGTTATGGCCTTGGCTTTTTTTCTGGCAGAGCTACACCAGCAGCATACTGTATGCCGTAGTCAGTGCTCAGAGCCACTGAATAAGAGCTTGAATGTCCTAAAATTGTGTGTGTGTGTGTGTGTGTGTGTGTGTGTGTGTGTGTGTGTGTGCGCTCGCGCGCGCCTTTGTGTGTGTGTGTGTGTGTGTGTGTGTGTGTGTGCGAGTGTGGCTGTATACACAGAAAGTTCCCACAGATGGATATGTCCCTTGTTTATCCGAAAGCAGATTCAGCCGGGCTTAGTGGAGCCTTGGGAGGGGCAGCTGTAGTCTGAGCCCCTATAGTCTCCGGTGTTGTGTCCTGTCTCTCCTGCTCCTGCAACTTAGACCAGCACACAGCATCACACAGGCCTCTTTGAAGGTGTGTGTGTGTGTGTGTGTGTGTGTGTGTGTGTGTGTGTGTGTGTGTGTGTGTGTGCATGTGCGTGTGTGTGTGTGTGTGTGTGACTTTTTTGCAAACAAGACTATTTTCGTACTTCATAGTATACACAAGGCTATCATACCCAGGTGTCAGGTGCATATGACATACACCACTACTAGTCCACCTTTTACAGCCGTATATCATGTGCACAGGAAATGAGTAGGACTTTAGTTTGTCTGTTTGTGATGCTGTCTGTGGGTATAATTTAAATGAGCCTTGACACACTCTCTCTGTCCATCCAGCTGCGAGCGCATGCCGTGGACATGAACGGCATCCAGGTGGAGACTCCCATTGACCTGTACATCAACGTCATCGACATGAACGACAACCGACCCGAGTTCCAGAACCAGGTCTACAACGGCTCGGTACCAGAGAACGCCAGGCCAGGTAAACAGCACAACAGCAATTGAGAGAGAGAGAGAGAGAGAGAGAGAGAGAGAGAAAAACGGAGAGAGCGAAACAACAATTTTACACCAGAAATGACCAGAGCAGAAAACAACTACCATGAGAAAAAAAAAAACAGCTAGAGTGAGCGCAAAAGAAAGACAAAGAGCGAACGAGGGACGCAGATGGGAGGCAAGTGACGAGGTGATGAAACAGCAGCGTGTGTGTGTGGCGGCGAGGGGAGGGGAGGGGAGGGGAGGGAAGGGGGGGGAGGGCAGAGCGGAGGTGATCTGTAGCGAGATTAGAGGCTCTATCAGCAGAGTGTCCCAGGCGTCTCCCACTCTCTTATTAACCGCCGCTACTCAAATAGAAGCCTGTTTGCTAGCTCCTAATTAGCACTTCAGCACTTGGCCTGTGGAAAACGACACAGGGCTTTTAAATGCATTCTAAATGGTGTGATCAGCCATCAAGAGGAACGAAGTGTAGAGGAATGAAGGGAGCAACGAGAGACAGCAGAGAGAGAGAGGGAGGGAGAGGGAAAGAGTGAGAGATAGAGAGAGAACGAGGAATGTATCCATGTACTGTACTGTATGTATGAAGGGGCTCAGTTGGCTTTGCTGCCCTGGTCTAATTGGCATCGTATGGAGGCCCATCAAGAGGTCTTTGTGGGGGCCTACAGACACAAGGCTGCATTGTCTCCCTCTCCCAACAACCTCCCCCACACACACACATACACACACACACACACACACACACACACAGCCAGCTTTCCTCAAAACATGGTGCCGTGTTTCAACCCCCAGAGCAGGTCCCATGCCCACAGCGGGCAGGTGAAACGCCCAGGAGTGAGGAATCCTGGGAAACTGAAGGAGAGGTCCTTTCTCTTCCCCGGGGGTTGAAAAGCATCTCTCCGATTCCCACAGCCCCCCCCCCCCCCCCCCTGCCGCTGCTGCCAATCCAGCAGAGTGGACACACCCCCCGTGTAGATTTCCACCGCTCCCTGACATTCAGATGGGGGGGGGGGGGGGTCCCAGAGTGGCCCCTTGGCCTGCAGCTCGGGAGGGGTGGTGCTTGATAGACAGCCAGAGCTGGTGTCAGTGCTGAAGGAGGGGTCGAGTTCGCTCAGCGATACCTGCGGGGCGCTTAAAGCCTCCCCCCTCTCAAAGCCTCAAACTGCAGGGCTGCATTAAGCGCTCCTTTCTATGCAGTTCATTCATAGCATGAGGGTTTAATGCTTTGTTTTGATTTGGATGTAAAACACAGATCAGAACAGAAGTCATGACCTTGGGAATGAAATAGACAATAATCTTATTCATCTATCATGTTACACCACAAAGGCATGGAGCCTGCCAGGGGGCTAAAGCATCGTGCATTAGCTGTTTCTGTGAGTGGCTGCGGCTCGGTTTCAGCATTCTAAACTTTAATGGCTGTCTGCTTAATTATTTTCAGTCTATTGCGGTTAAAAAGAGACCATCTCCGCCTGCCGTTATTTATGAAAATGAGCGTAGAAGTAATTAATTTTAATTTCCCATTTTCGTGGTGAAACGTGAGATGGAGAGAGATATTTTTTGTGGTTAAATGTGAGAGAGAGATAAGAAGTAAGACCTATCCTCCCCACCATCTGTTGGCTGAGTATGTGATGATGAGCTCACACAATCCGAAGTTGTGCTTTTTTCTTTTTTTGCCTTGCAGATAATGGACTGCATTAGACAATGAATGCTCATTAGGTTAAACTAACCCAGAAGCACTGCAAATTCTTGTGAGATCGCACATTTGGTCTCTTTCTCTCTTTCTCTCTCTCTCTCTCGCCATTTTTCTCTCTCACTCCATTTTCCTCCTTGTTGCCTCACCGCCTTGGTTTTCATCTGAATTGTGTGTGTACATGTGTTATATCTGTGTGTGTATGTATGTGCGATTCGGAGTATGTGGTAGGTTCTGTGGACATCTGGGGGAAGTAAAGTTATTTTGTGAGCTTGTTGTTTTGGTACTAGGAGGTTGTGGTGGGATAATGATCTCTGTCAAGGCGCAGACTGTTGCATCATGGGTGATGAAATATGAAATGTTCTTATGGCACTCAGAAGTGCTGTGGATAGGATATGTGTGCTTGTGTGTGTGTGTGTGTGTGTGTGTATGTGTGTGTGTGTGTGTGTGTGTGTGTGCGCGCGCGTGTGTGTGTGTGTTGTGTTACGTGTGTATTTTCACCCTTTACCCTCTACGTTCTCTTCTCTTTTCACTAATGACCTATCTCATTCCATGCGCCTCTAAGATAATTGGGTTTAAACTTTTTAAGTGCAAGCTCAACAAGTTTTTTTTTTCTTTTCTTTTCCCTACCCATTCTTCCTTCCTCCTTAAGTTGCCATTTCTGTTTCCTCTAGCTACTCAGACACACTGCTTTTTTCCTCTGCTATTTATCATCCTCAAGACTATAAAAAGAACAGAAAAGAACCACTGACAGCGAGCACATCTGGATAAGATACAGCCAGGTCCCCGTCCCCTTTACCATTGTAGAATTCCATTCAGCTCACCGACTTGTCATCCCTCTGTCACGGAGACGTGTTTACACAAGGTCTGGATAGGTGTAAAAAAATGGCCTTAAAGAATAGTTCTGCGCCGCCGTCATCTTCATAAGGCGAGAGCGGAAGCCTTTATGGAAAGAGCAGAACCGTGAAAAGACAGAGCCTGACAGCATGAAAGGGGGGGATTTGAAAGAGAGCAGAAACAGAGGCAAGAGAACTTTCTGTGAGTGTTTGTGATGGTGGTTGGTGGCGGCTGGGCGGTGCAGGAGGGGTTTATGGTGGTGGTGGTGGTGGTGGTGCTGGTAGGGGTTCGGCCCTTGTGCATAGAGCTCTTAGATATTAGAGAGTTGAAGACTGTGCTCTGTTGAGGAGCACAGTGACCCCTGGTGGAGGAGACGGTCACTGCAGCATCCTCTCACTCGCACGCACGGAGTTGTGAAGAGTGAAGACTATTGAAAACTCCTCTGGCTTGACTGAGTATCATTTCAAATCTTCCTAAAGGCAGTCAGTCGAAACATGAACATGAGTGGGTTTTTTTTTTTTTTACCTTTTTAATTTCTCTGCATTTCATTTATTTTTTCCCCCGGCTCGGCTGGTGTGATTTCTGCTGGTGGCAGAACACAGCTAGAGTGGCGGCTGGTTTGGCTGGTGGGAGAGGCCGGTGAGGATTAAATGTAGCATGGTGAAAGTGGTGGAAGTGAGGTGTAATTTTACAGCCGGCAGCTCCTTTATGAGCTCCTGTACCGGCAGATGAGCCGTGAACACTCCCTGGTGCAGTAGGCTGGTCTTCACCCCACACTCACCTGGGCTACTCTCTAGGGATACACACACACACACACACATACACACACATACACATGCACACACACACACACACACACACATAGATTTGCATACTCAATTAGACAGACAAATTGGAATGTAAATACTACATCCGTACATTAAACATGCATCAACATATTTGAAGCATACTTATCATCTGAACAGTACTACACACAAATATTTAGAATAGTAATTTGTTTTACTCCTCTTGTAGGACTTGGGCCTGGATTTCAGCACAGGGGTTCAAGATAGAGTTGACTGTTAATGGAGCTACTGTAGTAGATACACAAAAATGGAGCTTAATTCAATTAAGTTAGACACGAGCGTATCTATTCACACATTCACAAAGAGACTCACGCACAGAGGCATACTTACATGTGCGGCGCAATACATGCACACTCACACAAACACAAGCACAGAGCAAGAGAGAGAGTTAGACACACATAAGCCCACATACAGTACATGTATACACATACGTACACACACACACACACACACACACACACACACACACACACACACACACACACACACACACACAAGCACACCAGCACACAAACACCGAGTGAGAGGGAGGCCGAGAGAGACAGTGAGACACACATAAGCCTACATACATGCATACACACACACACACACACACACACACACACACACACACACACACACACACACACACATTGATGGTCAGTGTTAGTCCAGGCGAGTGCTGAGTTCCTGGTGTAGGAGTGTGGCGGTGTGGCCTTGACTGTGTTCCTCCAGTGAGAGTGCAGTGACTCACGGGGCTGCCGTGGAGGGGAAAAAAACGAGAGAGAAGCCGTTTGAATTTTGAGCCCCAGTGGTTTCAGTGGAAAGCCAATTACAGAGCTGAATTAGTTTCCAAATTAAAGAGTCATTTGAGGGACCGGGGACCTAATCCCGTCAGGCACGGTACAGGACGCCCATACAAAAGGCCCCCATTAAGCTCAGCTAAGAGGCCCGTTTAATGAAATTAACACAGGGGACATACACGCCGGCCTGGACGCTGCACCGGCATCTCACACGCAATCGTCTCCGACGGCAACGCGACCGCCAACACAGACATGTCTTTCATCCCCCTTTTCCCTCTCTCTATCTCCGTTTCTCTCTCTCTCTCCCTCTCTCCCTCTCTCTCTCTCTGCCACTCTCATTGGATTTAAGGCTCTCATATCCTCTCCTCTTTCTCTCTGCCTCCCGTCTTCCCATCTCTCCCCTCTCTTCCTCGGGCGGTAGACAAATCTCGCTTTGAGATTTAATGAACTTTGAAATAGAAGTTGCTGTTACAATTATCCACAGTCCGGCTTTGTCAGTGAACCACTCTAGCAATTAGGACTGAAGGGGGGGGGGGAGTGGGGAAGTGAACTGAGCCTCTCCACAAATGAACTAAGGAGAGGAAAGAGAAGTGCTAGAGCCGTGGTCGACTCTTTTCTCCGGGCGTCCATGTTCTTTTTCGTTTCGTCGAGTTGTTTGCTACACTTTTGAGTCTTTTTCTTTGTTTTTTTTTTGTGTGTGTAATGTCTGAACGCTTGTTTGTGTGAACGCACGTTGGAGGGAATGAATTCCCTCATGGGAGCCTATGTAGAGAGAGAAGCCCAGTGGTGAGTGAAGAGATAAAGAGGGGTTTGAGAGGAAGAACAAAGAGAGGGAGAGAGTGTGAGAGAGAGAGAGGGAGAGCGAGAAAAAGAAAGGAGACTTGGGGAGGAAGGAAGTTAGTGTGAGTAGAGAGTACGAGAGAAGTAGAGAACAAGAGAGCAAAATAAGAAAGAGAATGTGGACAGCCACGGAGGGAAGGAAGGAGAGGGGGAGGAGAGAGAGAGAATTTAAAGAGGGAGAGAGGGAGAAGGATTTACTGAGGAGTGAGAGAGTGAAAAAGAGGGCGGTGGAGAGAGAGAGAGAGAGAAAGAGAGAGAGCGGGAGCTCCCTGGACTGAAGGTTTCTAATTGCCTGGC
>NC_085000.1:30238187-30240687 GCF_963854185.1 Sardina pilchardus | reverse complement strand
GTGTGATTGTCAGGCAGGCAGACTTGTGTGTGTGTGTGTGAGAGAGAGAGAGAGAGAGAGAGACAGAGAAAAAGAGGAAAGAGAGAGAAACAGAGTGGCAATGTGTGTGTGTGTGTGTGTGTGTGTGTGTGTGTGTGTGTGTGCGCATAAGAGAGAGAAAGAGAGACACGCTGGACAAGCGAGAGTGTGTGTGTGTGTGTGGGTGTGTGGGAAGGGCCGAGCGGGGTTGAGAGGTAGCAGCTCTGAGCTGTCTAATCCCTTTCATCGGGTAGCCGTCTCTAATTGGAATATTTACACCGCAATTAGCAGGTTGAAGGAGACGTGGCGGATGTAATTGGGAATTCCAGGGAAGGCAGCCGTTATCCCTGCTGCCCCTGGTGGGCCTTCAGCCTCCTGCATGCTAATTACCGGCAGCCTGGGTGGGTGCTGGGCCTGGGACACGTACGCTCACACACTCACACACACTCACACTCACACACACTCACACACTCACTCACACACTTTGCATGATTATCATGTGCGGCGTAAGCAGATAGACACATAAGCACTCCGGCTGCGTCTTCTTAGGAGACAGTATTTACTTCTTGAATAGACATGCACGCATGCTCACATACACAAATACATACACATATACACAGACACACACACATGCTCAAGCATGCACCGAGTGGCTGGCTAAAATATTCAGCTCACACGCTCTCAGACTGTCAGCGCGGAACTATGCTGCCTGTGCTTTTGTTGTAGACTCCAGTCTGCCTATTGACCAGAACAATTATACTTTCACTCCATGCAGGCACACCGCCTGGCACACACACACACACACACACACACACACACACACACACACACACACACACACACACACACACACACACACACATGCACACTCATACAAAGAGATGCACACTTTGCAACAAGCAAAAAAGTTACTATATGTACACTCACTGACACACAAATACACACATGCATACCAACATCAAAAAGACAGAAAACATTCACACATTTCATTGGTAAAAAGAGGCCAGACGTGCCTTTAGATACACACACACACACACACACACACACACACACACACACACACACACACACGTCCGCTCATGCTGCTCTTTGACAGTGTCCTGCTCTGCCCCTCTTTCATCTCGCCCGCTCTCAGACAAACAGCCTGTGATGGCTCGTCTTTAGTGGAATGTAAATGATCAGCTGAGCATATTGCTGCCTGTCAGATCACATCACACCAGCCGCCCAGACACGAGGGGCTTCTCTCTCTCTCTCTTTCTCTCTCTCTCTCTATCTCTCTCTCTCTCCCACCACTCCCTCCCTCCTTCCCTGCACCCTCTCCAAGGCTAAACTCAAAGCATCTGTCTCTGAGAGAGAGATGAGAGAGGGAGACAGAGTGAGAGTGAGAGAGAGGCAAGAAAGAGAGAGAGTAGGGGAGATAGAGAGAGAGAGAGAGAGAGAGAGGGTGGGTGGAGAGAGAGAGATAGAGAGAGAAGGGGGGAAATTTAAAGCAGCTGATCCAATGCATCCCATTACAGGCTTTATCTCATTTTAGCCCCAGACAAAATACACAGGAGATGAGCCTTAGTGTCAGCTCCCCGCTTTGACTGCATTACGCATCAGGCCCGCTATCTCTCCCTCTGCTGCTCTCTCTCTCTCTCTCTCTCTCTCTCTCTCTCTCTCTCTCTCTCTCTCTCTCTCTCTCTCTCTCTCTCTCTCTCTCTCTCTCTCTCTCTCTCTCTCTCTGTTGCTCTCTGTCTCCCTCTCTCTCTCTCAGCTTCTCTGCCTGTGTCTTTAATACACATGCACACTCACACACACACAGTACGCACACACAGACACACACAGAGAGAGAGAGAGACAGACACACAAACACACACACAGAGACACACTCACACACACATACACACAGAGAACATTTGTATGCAAACCAGTTATATATCCTTCATCATTCAGCCCATCTATTCATGCTTCTTTTCTCCCCCTTGCTCAGTCTTTCTATCTCTCTCACGCTCTCTCTCTCTTGTTCTCTCTATCTATCTCTGGCTCTCAGCAGTAGTACATATTGTGATGTCATTTTCTCCTCAACCGTCCTTCTATCAACACTGACACACACCTCTTATGACTCACATAGCCCAGACATATGTCACTGTGTGTGTGTGTGTGTGTGTGTGTGTGTGTGTGTGTGTGTGTGTGTGTGTGTGTGTGTGTGTGTGTGTGTGTGTGTGTGTGTGCGTGTGTGTGTGTGTGTGTGTGTGTGTGTGTGTGTGTGTGTGTGTGTGTCTGAGTGTGTGTGCGTGTGTGTGTCGGTGTTTGCCATGCGGTCCCTCACAATCTCATCCGCGTACCTCGGCCGTCCAGGTCAGCGGGTGCAGCCCTGCTGCTGGAGGTCAGAGGTCAGTGTGGAGCTAGAACTGGACGGTGCTGGTGCTAGGAGACGCAGTTGCACCCCCGCCGTGATCCGCCGCAGCCGGAGACCAGCCGCGGCCACAGAAGACCCGCA
>NC_085000.1:30228187-30235687 GCF_963854185.1 Sardina pilchardus | reverse complement strand
CCGATATGGAAGGCGCCCAAAGTTACGGTCTGTCCAACACAGCCACTGCCATCATCACCGTCATCGATATCAACGACAACGCACCGGAGCTGACCGATAGCACGGTGAGTGTGTGCATGTGTGTGTGTGTGTTTGTGTGTGTGTGTGTGTGTGTGTGTGTGTGTGTGTGTGTGTGTGAGAGAGAGAGAGAGCATGTGTGCATATGTGTGTGTGTGTGTGTGTGTGTGTGTGTGTGTGTGTGTGTGAGAGAGAGAGAGAGAGAGAGAGCATGTGTGCATATATGTGTGTGTGTGTGTGTGTGTCTTTGTGCCACTGCCTGGTTGAAGTAAGTTCTCGGAACAAACTCTCCTCTCGGGGGCTGGAGCGCGTGAGTCGCCACTCGAGGCTGGGGGGGGAAAAAAAGGAAAAGCTGTTTGTGCCTGTGCATGCCAGATCAAGAGGGACAGCCAGAGCCCACAGGTGAAAAAGAGGAAGACGAGCCAGAGAGAAAAAGGAAGGAGGGAGAGAGAGAGAGACGGAGAGAGGGAGAGAGAGAGGGATGGGGAGGAAAGCGAGATAGCTCTCCGTGCCTAATCCCTCTCTAACAACTCGGCCTCCTCCCCCGCATCTCTCCGTCTCCCCCCGCCAGTTCAAACGCAGAGGCTTACGGATGACTCACCCGCATTTACCATGGGCTGCAGTGAGTCAGGTCAGAATGACAGGGAAGTTTACTGGGGTGTGTTTGTGTTTACGGGAGTGTGTTGGAGTGTGTGTGTGTGTGAGAGAGAGAGAGAGAGAGTGAAAAAGAGAGAGAGAGAAACAGACAGAGAGGAGGAACGCAATGTCCTTGTTAGGCCTGTGACATTAGCAGAGAAGGGCACATGGGAGAACACAATCTTCTTTTTATAATACAAACCATACAGACAGACACACACACACACACACACACACATCACACACAAACTTTTCATCATTCCACTCCCATCATTACACACACACACACACACACACACACATTGTGTTCCACTGCATCACCAGTGGGACTGTTGCTAAGGAGACGGTTGATAATGATAATGGAAAACATGGCTCTCAGTGAACGTATGGAGAAAAGAAGCCAAAAAACTGATCTTTATACACACATGTGCGTGCGCACACACACACACACACACACACACACACACACACAAAGCATCAGTTAGCGAGGTCAGGTGCCAGCAGTAGTGTGTGCTAATGGTCACCCAGTGATGATTATGGTAATGATGATGACTATGTGATTAAAGGTCAGCCTACAGCAGGAAACACACGTCCAGCTTTGTCTCTAAGTGAACACTGGTGAGAAATGGTGAAGGATGAGAGATCATTATGCTGCAGTGCTCATGCGATGCTGAGAGGTGTGGCGTCCATCTTCTCTTGATGTTCTCCCCCCCTCCTCCTCCTTCTCCTCTTTTCTCTCTCTTCTCATCACCTGCTGGTCTCATATCTCCCTCGAGCGCTCAGCTAGAGGATCACATGTTGTGTTTCTGCTCTGTCTCTGGAGTGTGCGTGTGTGTGTGTGTGTGTGTGTGTGAATGAATGAGTATGTGCATGGCTAAGATTATGTTTTTTCTAGTGTGTGTCTGTGTGTGTCTCTGTGTGTGTGCATGCATGAGTGCGTGCATGCATGTGTGTGTGTGTGTGTGTGTGTGCGTGTGTGTCGTTGGGGATGAATATGTCCATCTGTGCGTATGAATTTGTAAATCTGTGAATGTCAGTGTTTTTTCCTAGTGGTGTGTGTGTGTGTGTGTGCGTGTGTGTGTGTGTGTGTGTGTGTGTGTGTGTGTGTGTGTGCGCGTGCGTGCATGTGTGTCTGTCTGTGAGGGCATGTTTAATACTCTCCATCCCCCCTCTTTGCCCTCCAGGTCTCTGACACTAGCGGTTGGTGGCAGAGTAAATGATACCCATTCCCCTGGAAGTGGTGTGGGGGGGTGGAGGCGGGCGGTGTCGGGGTGGAGAGTGAAGAAGTCCTGGGGGTGGTGGGTGGTAGCAGGGAGATGCGTGTGTGTGTGTGTGTGTGTGTGTGTGTGTGTGTGTGTGTGTGTGTGTGTGTGTGTGTGTGTGTGTGTGTGTGTGTGTGTGTGTGTGTGTGTGTGTGTGTGTGTGTGTGTGTGTGTGTGTGTGTGTGTGTGTTGTGTGTGTGTGTGTGTGTGTGTGTGTGTGTGTTGGGGGAGGGGGGGTGAGTAGCGGTGTACCTGGTGATAGGCCCGGAATGAGAAAACTCCGAAGGGTCATTTGTTATCCCGACGGATGGAGTGAGACGGTGTGTGAGTGAACGCCGGCGTTGCTGAGCGAGAGAGGGAAGCAAGGAGGCGTCAACACCGTCCTAGAAGAATAAAGAAGGGAGGAGGGGATGAGGAGAAGAGCGAGGGAGGGAGGGAAAGAGGGAGGCCAAGAGGAGAGAAAAGAGCAAGCACCCACACAGCCACACTCACACACATTCACCTCCTTTTTTAGCAAGAGGAGCTCATACAGTAGGTGCTGGAGCTTCTCAGTGTAATTGTCACAGTAGCACACTGATACGAGTCTTCCAGGTAGTGTTATAAGTCTATAATGAATTCCTCTAAATTAAATGATTTAAAACATTGGTTTAAGGGCATGTACTTTAAAATGTAGAGATGTATTTTTCACCTTGAAGCAGGCGTTGACAATGAATAAAGAGAAAGAAGAGGAAAAAAGTAAGAGAGAGAGAGAGAGAGATAGAGATAGAGGGGGGTTGGGGGGCAGAGGAGGCCGAGAAGTAGATATAGTAACAAAGAAAATGGTAGGAGGAGGTTAAAAAAAGAGAGAGAAAAGAGATGAGAGAGAAAAAAGAGAGATGAAGAGAGAGAGAAGTGGAGAGAGGGAGAGAGATGGAGAGGGAGAGAGATGGAGAGAGAGAGAGAGACAGAGAGAGAGAGAGAGAATGGTGTTGTCCCATTAATCCCTGTGATGGTGCGGGCTGGAGGAGGAGGAGGGGGATGAGAATGAGGTTGTTAAGCTTCCTGAGAGGCAGTGCTGGGGCGGCCCGCGCCCTCTCAAGCCGCCCGCCGCCCGCCGCCTGCCCGATTCATCAACCCACCGAGGGGAGCGCCCAGCACCTCACTGCCCGCTAATTACCAGCATGACCTCCCCTGCAAAGGAGAGAGGGAGTAGAGAGAGAGAGAGAGGGAGAGAGAGAGGTGTTAGCGAAAGGACAACAAACAAAGTCGAGGATGTGTAGAAGGGCAGCAAGAAGTCCTTTGAGCAGAGATGAAGTGAGAGAAACAGAGAGCAAGCAAGAGGGAGAGAGAGAGAGAGAGAGGGGGGGGGGAGGAGAGGAGAGCAAGAGATGGGACAGATGGGGATGGCCTGCCTCTTTACTGCTGTCTGAATTGGGACAGGCCCCTAGGTAGGCGGGGGGTCCCGGCCGTCTCTCTGTCTCATTAACCCCTCGCCCTTCGTTAAGATGCCACTCACACACACACACACACACACACACACACAGATGCTTGCTCACACACACACGCACACACACATGCCATACCGTCCCTTGTTTCTCCCACCCTGGGGCTGAACCAAGCTAATGACTGGGTCTGTTTGCTCTCTCGGCTGCACAGCAGGAGGAAAATGCTTAGCACACACAGGTGAACAAGCTTGTTAACACGGCCATCGTCACAGACACAGAGAGAGAGAGAGAGAGAGGGAGAGAGAGAGAGGAATGAGTGAGGGTAAGGAGGGGAGACATGTTGAAGGGGTAGGGAGTGGTTAGGGGTGGGATATATGACCCAGGTCCTCTCTCCTTCTCCACTGTAGTCATTGTGGCCCTATGGTCCAAGGCTGACCATTCAGTGGCCGTCCAGCCCTACTGTCCCCTCTGACCCTGTGTGTGTATGAGGGGAGTGGGTGGCATGGAGGGCACCCATGATCTAATGGTGTCATGGTTCCTTGGCCCTCGTGGTCTCGCGGTGGCACAGGAAGACCCTCGCCACCTGTCCGCGTCTCACACAGATGGGTTTGGCATCGCTGGTCAGCCAACGTCCACATTGCCTAAGCGCCAGCCCAATCAACAAACCCTCTCCTCCCCCTTCTGGACGCTGTTTACCCCATTAATGGACGTCTGGATGGCATGGTTAGCACTGTGTTTAGGGAGAAGTCTTTTGGCAGGATAAGTGTGCTGCCTGCATCTATGTGATTATATGTGTTTTTGTTTTGTATATGTTGCCAGACATGTGTGTGTATGTGTGTGCATGTGTGTAAAGACAGGAGACTGATAGTGACTGTGTGTGTGTGTGTGTGTGTGTGTTAGTGTGTTTGATTGCTCTTGAGGAGTGAGGTGTTTGCCTTGTAAAGATAGCAGGAGACTGAAAGAGACTGTTTGTGGTGCTGGGGTGAGGGAGGTGTTCTTCCTCCACGCTGAGCTTCACCTCCTGCTTTGTGTTCTGCGCCTCCACATGAAGCCCCGGCTCCTCACTGGAGCATCCACACAGCGCTGCTACAGAAGGGCCAGCCAACCCTCCTCTGATAGCCACCCTCTCTTTTCTCCTCTCTATCCTCTCTTCACACAACTCTTTCTACCCTCTCTTTTCTCCTCTCTATCCTCTTTTCACACAACTCTTTCTACCCTCTCTTTTCTGCTCTCTATCCTCTTTTCACACAACTCTTTCTACCCTCTAGTTTCTTCTCTCTATTCTCTTTTCACACAACTCTTTCTACCCTCTCTTTTCTGCTCTCTATTCTCTTTTCACACAACTCTTTCTACCCTCTAGTTTCTTCTCTCTATTCTCTTTTCACACAACTCTTTCTACCCTCTCTTTTCTTCTCTCTAGTCTCTTTTCACAGAACTCTTTCTACCCTCTAGTTTCTTCTCTCTATTCTCTTTTCACACAACTCTTTCTACCCTCTCTTTTCTGCTCTCTATTCTCTTTTCACACAACTCTTTCTACCCTCTAGTTTCTTCTCTCTAGTCTCTTTTCACACAACTCTTTCTACCCTCTCTTTTCTCCTCTCTTCACACAACTCTTTCTTCCCTCTGTGTTCCCATTGCTCATCTTTCTTTCTCCCCTTTGTGTAGGTTTCTTTTTCATCCCAGAAAAAGGAGTTTAGGATTAGGATGGCCCCCTCTTCTCTCCGAGCGAGCCTTGACCTTACGCTTGCTAATGCGATATTATCATCTGTAAACTCGAGGCAATTACGGGGAAAGCCGCCTTTGTGGAGCAACACTCTCGGTTTCACTCGCCGCTCTCGCCGCCGTTTCTTCCTCCATGTCTCACACTCGGCGAGCTTTTCTCCCTCCACTTCTCCGCTGGTTCTTTTTCTTCTCGCGTTCCTCCTTCTCTCGTCGCCCACACCTCCCCCCCTCCTCGGCCTTCTTTCTTTGAAAGCGTTTCTGTCTGTGCCCCGTGAGCCTTGAGAGCGAAAAGCGAAAGGAGTGGAGATCAAATTGACTTTGGTAAATTATTCAGAGATGTTAATTAATCTCTTGTAGGAGGGCAAGAAGCCTGTTCGCACAGGCGTCTCCTTCTCTCTATCTCTCCTTCTCTTTCTCTCTCTGTCTCTCTCTCCCTCTCAGTCTCCCTTCTCTGTTATTCTCTTTCTGTGAAGTCTCCCGTCGGCCCAGCAGGAGAGGGGTGCGGGGGAGGGGAGGAAGGTCACCGCGTGTAACTCACGACCGCGGATTGATTTCCTCATGCCTCCCCCCTGTCGCACTTCAAGGGGCTCCCCGAAAACGGGTGGGAGAGCCAGAGGTGGCCTCACTCACATCGACGGACGCATCCAGTTGCGTTTCCCCCCCCTGTGTGAGCTGAGCTGTTGGCTTTTTGTTATGCAGGTGGTGAGCCGAGTCACATGAGAGAGAAGGTCTCACATGCCTCAGCCCAGCCGGAGTGAACAAGCAACACAGAACGTTCTTAGGTTGTTACGTTTAACTTTTATCAAGCCTTTCCCGTCATTGCAGTCTTTCTTTTGTCTACGTATGGGTGTTAGCTTTAGCTTTAGGTTTATGCGTCAGGTCTGGTTGAGTGATGTGCTTTGGTATGTATTTTTAAAGCCATATTTTTTTCAACAAAGAGGCAACTTTTGCCAACTCTCCTCTTGGTCCTTGAATAGAACACCCTGGCATATGCACTTTAGCAGTATTCATGGCGGTAGTATTTGATCCCTTTCATTAGTGAGGGTCTAATTAATAAGAGAGTCGGGAGCAGGGCTGCCTTTGGTGCAGAGTGGGATCGGGAGAGAGAAAGGCTCCGGCACAGCAGCAGGAGAATGAAGCGGATATAGTGAGAGAGCTGGGAGGGAAAATGGGTTTTAAAAGAAAAAAAAACAATAGGAGAGAAAGATGGAGCACAGACCATAAATAGGCTAAGATAAGTGAATGAGTAAGGAGAGAGGCAGAGTGTGCTCTCATATCACAGACAGAGAGAGAGAGAGAGAGAGAGAGAGGGAGAGAGAGACATATTACTCATGCACAAATAGTTTTACATGGGAGAGCCATCGTATGATTTTATAGTTTTATAGTTTTTTGACACCTAGAACACTTCTTTTTCTCTGTAAAGAGGTGTGTTCTGTAACAATAGATCTTTATAGGCAGTGCTCTCTATTCTTAATGCGGGCGATCCATTCCGCTAGCTTAATGCCGCCATCTCGAAACGTCTTCCAAAGATCACTGCCACTCCACACAGCCTAATCCTCGGGAAACAGTCAATTAGGCGAGTTATTTTGGCTCTCCCCCCAACACGGCGCTGATCCGCGGGGGTTGTTCATTCAAAACCCTCCAAATGGAGAATGTCAGGGCCACGAGGTGCAGCAAGGAAAGCTGCACTCTACATTAATCAGAGAGCAGCTCCGCTTTGGGACACAACCGCTCCACACCGCTCCGCTCCGCACCGCCCCTCACTGGGAAGCCATCGTGGGCTGGTGCAGCTTGACTGAAGATCCCATATGTTCAAATCTCAGGGCTGCAGTGCACTCCTCTCTCTTTCTCTTTCTCTCTCTCTACCCTACACTTGTTTTTCCCCTCCATCTGTGTGGTTGTCTCTTTCTCTCTCTCTCTCTCTTTCTCTCTCTCTCTCTCTCTCTCTCTCTCTCTCTCTCTCTCTCTCTCTCTCTCTCTCTCTCTCTCTCTCTCCCCCAGCAGAACGGCGTATAGCCAGTAATGGACCTGGGCTTGGGTGATCCTAGCTCTGGGCCGAGGCTAGCGGGCGCTTTGGGGGCTTTTCGCTTAGCGGTGTTAAACGGAGATAATGGATGTCCTTGCCGGGGAGCGAGGGCTTTTCTTGAGGGAGCGTGAAAGAGCCTCTCGTCGGGGCGCTGAGCTGCGGAGAGAGGCGGCTTGAGTGGGCAGCCGGCGTACGTGGGCACCGGCTACGCCACGTCTGATTGGACTCCCAGCACTCCAGCGCAGTCCCACACACACACACACACACACACACACACACACACACACACACCACCCCATGCCAAATATATCCACAGCCTACCCTCTATTCTTCCCAGTGTGGGTTTGTGTGTTTTTTTGTTTCTCTTTATGTT
>NC_085000.1:30218187-30225687 GCF_963854185.1 Sardina pilchardus | reverse complement strand
AGTCTACCCAAAACCACACAGCCTAGAGGCAGCTCCATGCCATTGTGAACGCAGCCAGGTTACAGACTCAATTCAAGCCCCGGCATATTCATTACACCGATAAGTTAAGGATGTAACATGGTTTCTTTATGGTTGCTTAAAGGATTTCATTCCAGCTTCTTGGCAATTGTTGTGTGTGTGTGTGTGATTGCGGAATTTGGCAAGAGTGGTTCCTGATGAAATTTCAGCTTTAGAGTGTGCCCTTGTTTCCCACAAAATTGCCTTTATCTCATGGATATTTTCCAGGTTAATCCTCTGCCACACACACACACACATACACACACACACGCACACACACACACACACACACACACACACACACACACACACACACACACACACACACACAATGCACCTACGCTTGTGCGGTTTCCCAGTCAACCTGAAAGGCCACTGCAACAAATTAAATATTGATTTCTCAATTACAGACATGTCCTTTTTTATGCACTCATAACGTTTTAACCGCCATCGTAAATGGAGGGGACACAGACATAGGCTTACACACACACACACACACACACACACACACACACATGAATACACGTACACACACACACACACACACACACACACAGAGCCCTTTCCTTCTCCTTTTTATCATTAACTGAAGGATTATCTTCCCCAAACACTCCATTAGTGGCATGCCCTGCTGGAGATAAAGCCTTCTCTTAACTTGAGCAGGGCATTAACCTCAGGTGAAATCCTGAGTGGGATTCCTGCTCCAATTACCACCTAAACTGCTACAGGAACTCAGCCCAGCAGGAACCTCCATTTGCATTCAACATGTGAGGGCTTGGGCTGGAGATGGCCCAGGGCAACTTTCACTGATTGCACAAACACTTTGAGTTCTTCCCGTTTGCATTTTTAGTGTATGCCCACGTCATGCCCATAGACACAGGTACAAACTATATGCACACAGCACACATGGACATGCTCACCATCGTGCCAACCACCCCTACACACACACACAACACATGTACTGCAATCATATGTCATACACACATACACACACATGCACACCAAACATGCTTACTGCATACATGTACTGTACGTATACTGTAGATACATGCATGAGCTAATACCAGACAGATGCATATGCAAACATGTACATGATATACACACACACAAAAACACACACACACACACACACACACACACATATATTTCACACACACACACACACACACACACACACACACACACACACACACACACACACACACACACACACATACACACTAAAAACACACAAGTATACACACACACACAAACAAACAACCCCCCACTCCTCAGATGTGTGATGATGCTGATGTAATCACACCATCATCACCCTGTGTGGCGGCAGCAGTGGTGGCGTAGCGGTGGTGTCGGCGGACTTAGACCGCAAAAAAAAAAAAAGAAAAAAGAAACCAAGCGAGCCGAGGAACAAAAGCCTCTCTCCCCACGCTCGGCGCGTCCGGCGGTAACATTTTCAAATGGCAATAACGATTGTGAAATTCCCCCGGCGCTCCAGAGGCTCTGTGGCTCCAGCGGCGGCGGCGGGCGCTGGCATTTCCCTTCCTCTGTTCATTATCTCCAGATGACTGGGCTCCGTCTAATCCTCTCTCCCACACACACACACACACACACACACACACACACACACGCTACACTCGCTGCCCTCGTCCCTCGGCCCTCGCGCTCGAGATGCGGCGGGCCGCCGCGAGCAGGCCGGGGCGTAGCGTAGCGAAAGCCTAGCGTAGCCGTAGCCTAGCGCAGAGCAAAGCGGCGCGGCGCGGCACAATGGAACCCTGGGGAGGTTAATAAGAGATCATGAAATAAGACACAGCACTGCTCTCTCCCTGGGGGCGGAGGGGGAGAGATGGATCGTGCCTGTTTAGATGCAAAATAAATAAACAGATAAATAAATAATTGTAAATAAATGCATGCCAGGAGTGGGGGGGGGATTGAAAGGATTCTGGCCACCCCACTCCCTCGCACACTCTCTGACACACACACACACACACAAACAGATACACACACACACACACACACACACATACACACCAACATGCACTCCTCCTTTATCTCTCTATCACACTCTCTCACACACACACACACACAGGCACACACAAGCTATTTCACATAGCCACACAGACAGCTGAATGGTTTTGTATGAGCATCTCATTCAGACTGGCCCTTTGGCTCCATCATAATGCAACACACCATCACTCACTCACACACTGTCCAAGGCTGCCCGGCCCCGCCACACACACTAGACTTCAATCTGCCTTCAATCCCGAGAGCAAACAGCAATGAAAGAGCTGCACTCTCGCGCCGCATAAACACTCACACAACCACAACAACACGGCCCCAAGGTTGTGCTTGTGTGGGGGGGTAAAAAAAAAACGTTCCTTTTTTAAAGGCATTTTCTGAGGGTTTAAGACACAAGTCGGTTTTCATGATTCTCCATTGCACTCCGTATCCTGCCCCTTACATTGGCAAATGATATCTGCTGTCATGTGCCACACGGCTCCGCTTCTCATGCCACCTGCCTATCATCTGTCTGTAGTTCTATAGCCCTGTTGCACTGAGGGCGAATGCCGTGCTTTTCTTGCCCTTATGGACATGCTACCCCAATGGGAATGAAGTGTGAAGATGTGCCTCCCATTTTGATTTGAAATTGTTCCATTAAAACTGTAATTGAATTACAAATGGGTGCTGCTCATACACCCGTATGCACACACACACACACACACACACACACACACACACACACACACACACACACACACACACACACACACACACACACATGCGTTCAGTAGCCTCGGCATCTCACTCGGGGCGTTTTAATCACTGCCCAGATAATTGCCCCCTGCCTCGCTGTCACACCAGCGCTGCGTGTTTGTTTCCGTTTGAACCTGTCGCCGCGGCGTCTTCATTAAGGAAGGGCCGCCGTTATGAGCTGTCACTTCCGCTTTACGCCCGAGTGGCACGCAATGCCTGGAGTGCCCCCGCAGTGCCATGCCACCCCGTGATCTCACACAGATCACACACACGCAGACACCAGACACACACACACACACACACACACACACACACACACGGGAACACACGGACACACACGGGAACACACGGACACACGCATACACACGGACACACGATAGGCCATGACAGTGGCGCATGCATACTTTCGATGTTGTCGCTCTCAGTCATCATCAAAGCGCCAATTACAGGTAGGCGTGCTGAGACACCCCGGTGTCATCTCCTATTCCTCTGTGCGTCTCACACACACACACACACACACACACACACACACACACACATGGCTGCGTTATTATTGTCAGGGACACGGGAGCGGGCCCCAGCCTGTCCTGTTCGGGTCAAAGAGCCGCTCGGCTCCAGAGGACAGGACAGGAGAGGAAAGGAAACAGCGTCAATTAAAAGAAGGGCAGAGGATGACCACAGAGCTGGCCCCTGTTAGATTGTTTTGTGTCTGGAGTAGTGGCACGGTATTATATCCAGCAAGCGTTTGTCACATTGTGTTTCTTCATCTCAGTGGAGTCCTTTCAGAATGCTTGTGTGATCATTCACTTGATTTATGGTTTTTCAAATATCATTTCACCCAATAGCTTAACTGAATAAACTATCTGGGTGCTCTTTCTCTCTCCCTCTCTCTCTCTATCTCTCTCACACTCTCTTCCTCTCTCTCTTTCTCTTCCTCTCTCTCTCTCCCTATCTATCTCTCTCTCCCTATCTCTCCCTCCCTCTCTCGCTCTCTCTCTCTCTCTCTCTATTTTTTTTTTTTTTTTTTTTTTTTTTTTTATAAAAAAAACAAAAAGGAACTGTACACCTTCACAAACTTCTTGCTTGGCCAAGCAAAACTGGCCATATGGAAAGGTAATCGGCTGAGGAAGAAGGGCAGATTGTTAACCTTGTGGACATGTTTAAAGCTTTGGTGGAATCAAGGGTTAAGGTTGAATATGCTTTCTTCAAAGTTTCGGACAATATGATGCCTTTTCTCACAGAAATGGTGCATTGACAAGGGTCTGATCTCCCTTGCGGATGGGACCCTGGCATTCATGTGGTAATATAAGGGTTATGCTGCTGTGGTGGTGGTGGGGGGGGGGGGGGGGGGGGGGGGGGGGGGGTTGGGTTTGGGTGACTGCTTTTGTAGGTTTTAAGGTGTTTTGGATCCATGGAATGATTCAATAAAAGGGGTTTTAAAAGTCAAAAGTCTCTCTCTATCTCTCTCTCTCTCTCTCTCTCTCTTCTCTCTCTCTCTCTCTCTCTCTCTCTCTCTCTCTCTCTCTCTCTCTCTGTATCTCTCTCCCTCCCTCTCTCACTCTCTCTCTGTCACTCTCTGTACCTCCCTCTCTGTCTCTCTCTCTCTCTCTCTCTCTCTGTCTCTCTCTCCCTCCCTCTCTCACTCTCTCTCTGTCACTCTCTGTACCTCCCTCTCTGTCTCTCTTTCTCCTTATCTCTCTCTCTTCCTCTCTCTCTCTCTCTCTCTCTCTCTCTCTCCATCCCTCCCTATCTCTCCCTATCTCTCTCCTCCCTATCTCTCTCTCCCTCCCTCTCTCTCTCTCTCCCTCTCTCTCTCTCTCTCCATCCCTCTCTCTCTCTCCCTCTCTCTCTCTCCCTCTCTCTCTCTCTCCCTCTCAATTCAATTCAATTCAATTCAATAGCTTTATTGGCATGAATGTAAATACAATATTGCCAAAGCATCAATCAGGTTATAATAGTGGAATAATAATACATACTGTAATATTAAGTAATAAAGAACAAAAAAAAAAAAAAAAAGAAATACAGATAATCACACAAAAAAAGAAAGCTTATACTAATGAAAAATAATACTAAATAATAATGAATAGGAAATATATGAAAAAAAAGAAAAGCTTACACTAACTTATACTAATGTAAATAATAAGCAGCACGAGTTGATGGGTCATGTGGATTCTTCTCTCAAAATGTGGCAGGACTCTAAGTATTCAGAGGCTAATTGTGTAAGGCTATTCACTTCTCCCAGGAGGAATGGTAGTTTTAGTTCATTGTCTAAGTTAGTGAATTCTGGGCAAACGTGTTCTATTCTTTTATAGTATGTTTCTCTTAAGTGTTTGTATTTGGTACATGTTGTTAGGAAATGGGCTTCATCCTCTATCTCTCCAGTATTACAATGAATGCATATTCTTTGTTCACGTGACACCCAGGTTTGCCTATGTCTCCCTTTTTCAATGGCAAGGCTATGATCACTTAACCTATACTTGGCTAGTAGTTTTCTTTGGTGATGATTTTTGATTTGAATTAGATATGGTGCCAATTTATAATCTTTTCGTATTACTTTGTAATAATTTAGTTTACTTATCAGTTCAATTTTTTCCTTCCAATTATTGACATATTGTTCTTTAGACCTTTTTTCAAATTGTTTTAATTTTGAGACTATACTTAGATCGCTTTTGTCTAGACTATATTTTTGGATGAGGTGATTTAGGGGTTCCTTTTCAGGGTGTCTACTCCTCAGCTGGGCAGCAGTGTGGTGGTACCTCTCAGGTTTACTTATCTGCAGGTGGTGCCAGAATTTTGCTGCTCTCTTTTGAATATTAATTAGAAGAGGGTATCTTCCAAGTTCCGCTCTACAACCTAGGTTAGGGGAACTTCTGTTTACTCCCAAAATGCCTTTGCAGAATTCCAAGTGGAATATCTCAGGCAGGGTTTTGTCCCATAAATCAAAATTCTCTTTATATTTAGGGCCCCAAATTTCACTTCCATATAGCAGAATAGGTTTTATAAGAGAGTCAAATATCTTGAGCCACATTTTCACTGGAGGGTTGAATTGAATTAGCGATTTCCGTAATATGTAGTATGTTTTTCTTGCTTTTTCTGTTAAATTTTTGATAGCACTGTCAAATTTTCCTGTGGACGAGATAATTAGTCCTAAATAGCAATATTCTTTCACCTGCTCCAGTTCTTGTTTGCCAATGGTGAAGTTGAGGTTCTTACTTATTTTTGAATGTTTTCTTTCGAATACTATGATTTTAGATTTGTCCATGTTTATTGGAAGGGCCCATGTTTGGCTATATTCACTAAGAGTGTTAAGATTTTCTTGCAATCCTTCTGCACTGGGGGAGAGTAAGAGTAGATCGTCGGCAAAGAGCAGACATTTAATTTCTCTATCTAGAAGTTTAAGCCCTGGCGATTGTGAATTTTCAAGTTTATTAGCTATGTCGTTTATATAAATATTAAATAATGTTGGGCTCAGGCAACAGCCTTGTCTAACTCCTTTTGTCTGATTAAAATAATTGGTTTGTTTGTTGTTAATTTTTACACAACTTATGTTGTCTGTATACATGTCTTTAATTACGTCATATGTTTTACCTCCAATTTTATAATCTAAAAGTTTTAGTAAAAGTCCCTCATGCCAAACCGAATCAAAGGCTTTACTAAAATCTACGAAGCAGGCAAATATTTTCCCTTTTTTTACTTTATGTACATGTTCATCTATAAGTGTATTTAAAGTGTATATGTGGTCTGTTGTTCTATTACATTTTGAGAAGCCAATTTGGGAAGAATTTAATATTTGATTGTCTTGTATAAAATTTGTTATTCTATTGTTTAATATACCGCAAAATAATTTACCAAGATTGCTGCCTAGTGAGATGCCTCTGTAATTGTTTGGATTAAGTTTATTGCCCTTTTTAAATATGGGTGTGATTTGACTCATTTTCCATTTATCTGGGAAGTGGCCAGCTGATAATATCAAATTGAATAATTTTAGGATAGCTTCTCTAAGTTGAGGGGTGCTGTGCTTTAGCATCTCATTGTAAATTCCATCTACGCCACAGGATTTTTTGTTTTTAAGGGATTTTATCTTGGTATTCAGTTCATGTAGTGTTATAATACAGTCTAATTTGTTTAATTGATCTTTTTCGGTATGTTCAAGCTTTTTTAATTGGGAGTATAAGATTGTTTGTTCTGGAGTTAGGTTATTTTGCTTAAGTAAGCTTTCAAAATGTGTGGTCCACATATTGCCATCAACTAATGGTAAAGAATTTTCTTTTTTTGTTTCGTGAAGGTTTTTCCAGAGGTCCCAAAAAGAGTTTTGGTCTAGAGCATTATCAATTTGTTTAAGCTGATTATTGACATAGTCAGCTTTTTGCGTCTCAGGAGTAATTTGTAGCTATGAAGGATGCAATGATATTTTAATCTAATTTCTTGATTTCCAGGTTCTCTGTGTTTTTTGTTTGACCACAACCTCAATTCTTTTCTCAGTGTTCTGCAGTCTTTGTCAAACCATTTGTTTTGATTTGTGTTCATTTTCCTTTTACTACCGGTGTTTTTATGTTGACAACTGATTAAGGATCTTTTAGCAGCTGTCGAAAATATTGCTGTTATTTTTTCAGTGGCCAAGTTGATGTTTTCTTTATTGTTATAGAATTTAGAGAACAGGAAGGAATATATCATGTTTTCTAGTTCAATTGA
>NC_085000.1:30205687-30213187 GCF_963854185.1 Sardina pilchardus | reverse complement strand
CCCATTTGTGGATAATGAGTGTATGTGTGTGTGTGTGTGTGTGTGTGTGTGTGTGTGTGTGTGTGTGTGTGTGTATGTGTGTGTGCATGTGTGTTTGTAGAATCGCGTCCGTCGTCAACAGAGCTGTGAACGATCGCGTTCGCGGCCGTCAATTATCTTTCCGCTTGTTTGAGTGAGCAAACAGGGACCCTGCAAATCAAAACTTGGATAGAACTACACTGTTGGCAAAAGTTGGAAAGTGTGTGTTGTGTATTGTGTGTTGTGTGCTGTGTATGTGTGTACTGTGTGTGTGTGTGTGTGTGTGTGTGTGCGTGCGTGTGTGTGGCCAGCATCCATTAAGAAGCCAGCTCCGCCATGGAGGTCAGGAGATTGCAGATCGATGCGGCACATTGTTCCGGGCCCTCTCCCTTGTTTGGTGTTTCTCTGTAAATTGGGTACGCTGGCTGAGTTCTGGGCCCCAGTCCTCGTTGCATGAACTGCGCTGGGCCGAGGAGGGGAGTGTGTGTGTGTGTGTGTGTGTGTTTGACTGTTCCCGAGTCAGTCCCAGGTCCCCACTCTGCTTCTCCTGATCCAGATCAATGGGCACAGCACACACAACAGCAGAGCAGGGCTGGGACACACAGGGTGGATATGAGCCCAGGGCTCAGGAGCGACTGCACGAGGTGAGGATGCTGGACAGAGGACAGAGAGAAAGGGAGAGGGAGGTAGGGAGGGAGAGAGGGATGGAGGGATGGAGGGCAGAGAGAGTTGAAGAAAAAGAGACGTGGTGGGTGGTGGGGAAGGGGGGGGGGGGGTAGAGTGGGCTGGGATGTAACATGGCAGACACCAGATGGATCCATGGAAAGTGATGTGTACAAACACACACAACACACATACAACACATACACACACACACACACACACACACACACACACACACACACACACACGCACACACACAGACACACACGGACACACACACAGGGTGTTGTGGGTAATCATTTATTCACTCGGCTTGAATCCCACGCATCACCACGCCAGTCTGCCTCTGACAGGTAGCCTGTCCAAGCCCTCCTGTGTGTGTGTGTGTGTGTGTGTGTGTGTGTGTGTGTGTGTGTGTGTGTGTGTGTGTGCCTCCCTTTCTCTCCAACTCTCTCTCCCTCACTCTCTTTCTGTCACTGTCCCTCCCTCCTGCCTCTCTTTGTCTGTCCCTGAGGTGAACAACACTTGCCGATATCCAAACAGTGTCCAAAATATTGATTTGAAATGAAAAGCATGTACTGTGTATGTGTCTGTGAGCGTGTCCATATGGGAATAATGCATGCCTAAACTCATACAACGTATACAAATACATGTACGTGTGATTCTGTACCGGGCTTTTTGTCCTCTTTTTCGCTACCATATTATGTGTGTTTGTTTCAGCCGCAGTATTTTCTTTCTTCCGATGCCAGCTTGATTTTCTACTCCATTCCATATTCATTATCAGCATGACAACATTTACACAAATATCACTTGAGGCATGGCAATCAGAGCACGGAGCATTCACACACACAATCTCCACACTCGTCTCGCGCAGCACCACAAATTACAAAAATGGAAATGGCATGCATGCCAAAAAAAACAAGAAATAAAAAATACCCACACCTCATCTCATCTTCCTTTCCGCTGTCCTCCTTATTCACTTTCTCTCTCATACTCTCTCTCTCTCTCTCTCTCTCTCTCTCTCTCTCTCTCTAACTACTTTACCTTCTGCATGCTGGCAGAGTTAAAGCATGCAGGTGTTATTTTTTGCCCATCTGTCTGCTTTCGGAGCACGAGTGTGTGAGGGGAGGGTGTGTGAGTGTGTGTGTGTATGTGTGTGTGTGGGGGGGGTCCTTAATGAGGGAGCATATTCACAGTTTGACAAGGCCGAGTCGGAGCTCTTTATGATCTCTGCCAATGGGATGATTAGCTCCCGCCGAGAGGCGTGCTCGACGGAGCCGTGGTGCGGAGAGGGAGGGAGGGAGACGGCGCGCTGGAGAGCGGCGGAGGTGGGAGGAGGGATGGGGTGAGTTGGCGACGAACTGCGCCGCTCGTCGACCAGGAAGACAGGAAGGAGAGAAGTGGGACAGATCTCGGGGACAGCCTGACCCATTCAAGTGTCCATCACATGTCCACCAAAACACACATCCACCCAAAACCCCACCCACACACCCACCCACCCATCCCCATACGCCCCCACTTCATTTGACACGCTCCCAGGCCACGGAGGAGAGACAATGGGAAGTGGGCATGCAAATGGCAGAGACTGGGCGGTGTGGAGAGCAGAGGCGGTTATGAGTTTATTATCCGTCGACTGGAGGGGCCTCCGCGGGGCCATCCGAGGCAACTGATTGGAATTTCAACTAATGGAGGAGAGAGAGGGAGAAAGAGAGAGTGAGAGTGTGTGTGGGGTGGCTGCCCGGAGACAGGTAAACACTCAGCAGTAATACCTGTATCTAATGAGCTGTCGGCTCGCAAATTAACTCTCCGCGCCGAGCGGCTAGCCCCAGGCCTCGCCACAACCTGCACTCGTCCAGTCGGCACATTCCTCTCCTTCAGTTTTTCCACTCTCTCTCTCTCTCTCTCTCTCTCTCTCTCTCTCTCTCTCTCTCTCTCTCTCTCTCTCTCTCTCTCTCTCTCTCTTTCTTCCTCTATCTTTCTCTCTTTCGCCCCGTTCTCTAACAGGCGTTTTCTTACTGTCTTTCTTTTCCGGAATTATCCTCCAAGCATTAGGGGGAGTAATGAAGGAAAGTCTTCAGCTGAAGCGTTTCAGCTGCTCAACCTGGCAGTTAACTCCCAAAGAATGTGTTATCTGGAGGTAATTAATGAGGGTAGTTGCCTGGGGTCAACACTGAGATTATTTTTCCTCTCCTACTCTCTCTCTCTCTCTCTCTCCATTTCTCTCTCTCTCTATCTCTCTCTCTCTCTCTCTGTCTCTGTCTCTCTTTCTCTAATGAAGCTCCTCTAGAAGAGTGGCCAACAATAAAAAGGATTAGCACCCTTCATCATAGCATAGAATGCACACTCACACACAGCTGGGGTTAAATGTGTGCACTGCACACAGTCACACACACACACACACACACACACACACACACACACACACACACACACACACACACACACACAGTGACCTGGAACTGTGTTTGCTTCAATTTTCTGGAAAACCCTGAGCACCATATTGCTCCTTCAGGTCATGGTCCCGTGCTCTGTTGAGGTGCCCAGCTAGAGTTCTCCTGTCCGGGCATCTTGTAACCCCTCACACGCCACACAGCTGAAGCCCAGCACTCACAGCCAGCGGTAGCAGTGGTGGCACCTTTGTATCATAGCGCCGGTCGTGTCTGAAGGGGTTATGAATGGATCGACGGGAGAACCTGAAACCTCTCGAATATCTCCACGATCGCGGCGGCCGCCGCCGTATTTCATAGTCCGGCGTGGCTCCGTCTTCACGGTTCCGTCTTTTACCGGACGAAGCCGAGGTGCCACGCTTTAATTAACCATTCTCACAAATCTTACACAGAGCTGGAAATTAATTAGAGGAAGTGGCGTCTGAAACGGGCAGTGGAGATTAGAATCTGAACCCCGGACCTGCCGGAATGGCCGTTAAGTTGTCATTTGTTTTCTTTAATGGGCTAAAATAATGAATAATTGCGTTGTAGGAGCCGTGGAAATTGGCATGCGCTGGAGGACTATTTCACATTCAATACACTTCATATAAGTTGTATTATATCTGTGTTAACTACTGTTTGGGGAGCTTAATTAAAAGGCTGACTGAAACAGTGAAGGGGTCTGGCGCGTAGGGATTAGACCTTTGTGTAATGCCTTTTATCGTCATTGGGCGTTAATCCTGTTTTAATATTTCCAGATAGAAGAATTGAAAGAAAAAAAAAGGTCTGCCGGCTCCTTTGTAACTGCACAGGCAGTGAGATGAGAAAGGTCTGGAGGAATAGGAGAGCGCGGAGTCATTAACCTTTCCCTCGCAAGCTCCCTCGCTTTTCTCCAGCTCTCCAATCTGCTCGGTCTCTACCTCTTTTCTTTCTCTCTCTCTCTCATCTGTGGTCTCTCTTTCTCTCTCTCTCTCTCTCTCTCTCTCTCTCTCTCTCTCTCTCTCTCTCCTACCTCAGTAGGAGTCGCAAGAGTTAATTCAGGTAGATGTCTTAGCAAGAGTTCAAAGTGTTCAGAGGAAATCATCCACACACACACACACACACACGTCTTCATCACTATTCAGCCTTCTATTCACCTGCAGCTAGCGCTGTGTATGTAGCAGTCTAGGCTGGGGCTCCCATACATACTACTGTACAGACGAGAGACCTCAGCCTTAGCCTTTTCACTGCAGGTTGGAGGTACTCCAGGAGAAAAGAGCAGCAGCGGTCCTCACATTCCTTCGGTCCGTCGTTCAGAATGCACACACTCTTTTTCGTTCACACACTCTGTTAGACAAACTTTTTTTGCTTTAACAAAGACACACACACTCTGTCTCATCTCTCTTTCAATCTCTATCTCTCTCTCACTTCTCTCTCTCTTCTCTTCGCTCTCTTTTTCTCACAGACACTCTCACACACACACACACACACACACACATGCGCACACACACACACACACACACACACACTTTCTCTCTCTGTAATAGACAGACACAAGTACACACTTTCCCTCTTTGTAATAGACAGACACACTCTCTCTTTCTCACTCTCTCTATCACTCTCTCTCTCTCTCTCTCTCTCTCTCTCTCTCTCTCTCTCTGTCTCTCTCTGTCTCTCCCCCTCGTAACTGGGCTCCAGTGAGGGGGAGGCAAGGCCATGCTGGTGTGTGTGACAGACACTCTTCCCCCTCCGTGGTAATTTCACAGGCTGCCAGTTAGAGGCTGTGGGTGCTGGCGGCCTCCTCTCTGGCCCTGTAATGTCTCCCCTCAGATCCCCGCTTCTTGCCCCGCGTCCTGCTGATGCATGCTGGGTAAAAAAAGAATCCTCCCGCCGCCTCCCCTCCCCTCTTCTCTGTGGGCACTGGCCGAGCACAGAGATCACAGACTTACTGCGGCTTTCATGTGTGTGTGTGTGTGTGTGTGTGTGTGTGTGTGTGTGTGTGTGTGTGTGTGAGTGTCTGCATGTGTGTGTGTGTGTGTGTGTGTGTGTGTGAGTGCATGTGTGTGTGTGTATATGTGCGTGTGTGTGTGTGTGTGTGTGTGTGAGTGTGTGCACACGGTGTGTCTGAGAGAGGAAGACAGAGGGATTGAGTGATCCTATATGTGTTGAAGGATCACTGAACACTGAGTCCTATAGATAGCCATGCAGTCCTTTTTGGAAAGGGAACATAACGATCTGATGGCAGTCGAGGACAAGACAGGTTACTTCTCTCATGCTACAACTGATCCCTTTAATCCAAAAGGGTATCTGGTGCTTCTGTTTCAGACACACACACACAGAGAGACACACAGATACACTGCACACTACACACTATACACTACACACACACAGACACACACACAGTTTCATTTGAGGGACCCAAACAGACAGAGTCTAAGAGAAAAAGTGTGTGTCTCTGTGTGAGAATAATGTACACGTCTCATAATATCTGCACGTGTTTGTGTGTAAATGTGATTCAGACTATTTTGAAATTTGGTGTAATACTATAATAATCCCTCTCCAGCAATCAACAGTAACATCCAAAAATATGTCTCCAATATCACATGCACACATTGTGAGAGTTAATAATGTATTGATGGTGAAAATAAATGTGGGGAAAAGTGCCAAGATATTCAATTAGAGATGTATAAGCTGCAGCTTAAAAATAATTACCAGCAGCAAATTGGATGAAGTGATACAGAGAGAGTGAGTGTAACTGCATGACTATGAGCAAGCTGATTAGATAATGTGTGTGACGAGAGGAGAGGAGAGGAGAGGAGTGGAATGGAGTGCAGTGGAGAGGAGAGCTTTTTGGGATCTTGGGTGCCTGATTTGAAAATTTAGAGGGAAGTGTTATATCTGAGCTTTTCATGGGAGGCATCCTGTACAAGGTTAAAATAAGAGGGGAGGGGAGGTTATTGGGTTTAGAATAAAATGGACATTTGGAGAACAAGAAAGCGCAAAATCACGGGAGTTTTAAGGTATGAGTAAGTAGTGTGTGGAAATATAGTCCGATTGATGCTGTAACACATGTGGTAGTGACAGTGTATTGTATAGTAGTATTTAAACACCTAAATATTGGTTTTATAAAGGAGTGATAAGCCTCTCTCTCTCTCTTTCTGTGACTGGTTCTGCTTTTCTTCCACCATGTCTGTCTTTTGTCCTCTCTGACTGTATGTGTTAAACAGACAAGGTAATTGGCTCAGGGGCACAGAGCACAGGGATGGGGAAATAAGGGGAAATTGACTGTAAGCTGCAGGCGAAAGAACAGCAGTGAGTGTGTTTCAGCACTGTGAAGGTCACAACTAATTCAGTCTGTGGAAGTCTGTGTGTGACTGGGCCTGTATGTCTGTGTGTTGCGTGTGTGTGTGTGTGTGTGTGTGTGTGTGTGTGTGTGTGTGTGTGTGTGTGTGTGTGTTGCATGTGTGTGTGTGTGTGTGTGTGTGTGTGTGTGTGTGTGTGTGTGTGTGTGTGTGTGTGTGTGTCTGTGTGTGTCTGTGTGTGTGTGTGTGTTGGTTGTGATTGAGTTTAAACTATAAAGATAGTAAATGTGCCTTCCGTCATAAACCAATCTTACAGATATCACAACCTCCTAACGGGAATGAAAATCACATCCCAACGAAAAAGGAAAGAATCATATTCCAAACATCCTAATGGGCATCTAGAATGACACCATATCTCATCTGCTCTCTGCTTGAGCCCACACAGCCGGGTTTGTCTGTGGGATTTTACCTATTCTTCTCCTGCCCCCTTCACAGGTACGCTAACCTGTACCTCTCCTGCCCATTTCACAGGTACGCTAAGCTGTCCGACCCTGCCAACTGGCTGACCATCAACTCCAGCAACGGGCAAATCTACACGACTGCTGTGCTGGACCGTGAGTCCATCTTCGTCAAGAACAACATCTACGAGGCTACATTCCTAGCAGCAGATAATGGTGAGTGAGTGTGTCTGAGAGCCCTTTAGGCTAAAGCTGTATCCACATGTAGCCGGGCAATTATAAAAAAAAACATTCTACTTTTCAAACACTGAAAATGATTTTTCGAAACTCTCCACTTAGGCCAAAGTGTTTACAAAAATAACGGTTTTCAGTGACCAAAAATGGAGTTTTCATGTAGAAGAAAAGGGCAAACCGCACACAAAGACCTCAATTTTTAAAGATACCTGGCTACGTGTGCACATGTCCTAAGTAATAAAAGCAGAGTGTTGCAGTTGTAGTTTCAAACAGAGCACAGTGCAGCATACGGTCTATGTTCTACTAAGCGTTACGGTGTATTCTACCCTCACTTTGAGTGTGATGCTTTGTTCCTTCCGGTGTTGCATTGAGTTGTGTTTGGCTTCTTCTTACTGTTCTAAGATATGTCCTACAGGAGAG